>NC_141995.1:32572130-32882130 GCF_049901715.1 Pseudonaja textilis | reverse complement strand
CTTATCTCATCTGACATAAAGTGCTTGGCAGCAGCTATAAGTTGCTTATTTGTTTTAGAAAACATTGATTTTATCCTGGGTGATTTTAAACAGAACTTAATTACTAATCTCAAAACTGGAGTTAGTGGAATGTTAAATACAGTTTCATGCAGCTTCTTAATTTTCCATCTTTAAGTTTATTTAAGTTCATTTTTATATCAGCTTGCAATTTAAATATTAAAACATTTTGCTTCATATTTTCTCTTTATATACATTTTATTGTCTTGTAATAGCTTAAATAATTATATATATGAATATAATATGCCATTTATTGGATCATATATGGTCATTACCTACGCAAAAAAATACAGAATTTAAAATGTAGTATCTGCAGTAATCTGGCTATATTAAAGCTTCTGTTAAGGCAGTCAAGCTATTTAAAAAGTATAATTACCAATTGACATTGCCCTTCCAGAATAATATAATGCAGCTTTATGTAAAACTGTTTTATAAAGCTATTTTACACATGAGATTGGGGCAAGGAGGGGAGGTAATGATGTGTTTCCATAGCCACTGTGTGCCAGTGAGCATATTTGGAATTTTAGGAATAGACCATGAGCAGCTTTGCAAAATGGCTACCATATGGCTGGTTACCATATGGCTGGTTACTATTAATTTGTTAATATTGCTTCCCATTGAGTCTATGGCAGTCCATATAGCTCTCACTTCCAAAGAATTTCTGTGTTATGAATGTATCACTTCTGTGGTTTTTTAAAAAATAATTTCCATTGCTCTAAATATATGAATATTTGTTTTGCAGCTACAATTTTGTCCTGTGCCTGGATTATTTACCTAACTTATTACAATTCCCGAAACATTGGTTTTATTTTAACATTGATCCTTAACAGATTACATAAAAATGGCTATATCCATATTGGTAAGTCATCTTGATTGAAATATGAAATGGCAGTATATTCTGAATCACATTCGTAATATTATATTGATAAAAAGTATAGTAAGTGTTACATATTTTATATTCCATTGATTTTAGCAAGAAAAAAAATTAAGTATATTCAATTATTTTATTAACATTAGTGTGATGAAAAGATTAATCCCGTGCTGAGATTACATTGCAATAGTGTGGTTAAAATCTGGACTGCTGTTGCACATGTGAAATGTCTCCTGTGTGCTATATATTGACAATTTGGGAATATAATTCAAATATGAACCAAAATATTAGATTCATCCAAGGCATCTTTTGACTAAACAGGGACTATGGGTGTACTCATGTCATGCATGGACTCTTAGCAAGGCTTTTTACACTGATGTTCTGACCAGTACTGGGTTGTTTTCCCTCCTCTCCTGTAAGATTTTATTATATTTTATCTGTATTTTAATGGGAGGAACAGTGCAGGGTTTTCCTGTTTGATTCAGAGCCTGGTGAATGAGGCTCAATTCCTGGAAATTTAGGAAATTTAGAGCAGTCAAAAAACTAGTATAAGCTTATTGCAAATTAGAAATTTACATTTTGTTTTATGAAAAATTATTCAAGTTGTCATTTTTTTAGCCATTCTTTAATTTTATTGTCTTGGGTCTCTGTGTATATGCATTATTGGTTAAATTGATAAATCCCCTGAAGTCAAACTTTTTTCTTTCTTTGCTAACCATTCCTTAACATTAATATACATAACAAAAGACTTGGATTTCTTAACTATATTAGCCACTCACACTGAAAACACTTTACTTTAGTAGACTGCAGTATACTGAACATGACCTCACCAGTTTTGCATAATACAGTAGGGAGGAAAAAACTTAGGAGCCTCTGCTTGATGGAATCAGAGGGATCAACCGAATCAGTTGCATGTCCATGCATGGTAAAACATCATGGCAGTTGTAGGATGCAAATTTAAGATGTAGACTGCTCTAGAGATCAGTAATTTGAACACTAAATGTTCACTAACCCGTGAACAAATGAGGGTGGGGGGTGGGGGAAATACCTTTCTTGAGAAGTTTCCTTCTACCAAATAATTATTTTAAAGGTTTGAATGGTTTTTAAATGTTGTTATTCTCAAATAGGACCAAAAGGGGAATACAAAAGCACTACAACATCATTTTCTGTAAAACAAAATAGATATTTTAATTCTTACATAGTTTCTGCCAGTTCTACTATATCTGTTATTCTAATTTTGGCTCTGTTATCTGCCTGTGAGCCAGAAGAGAAGGAGGCCTCTTCCTTCCTTAAAAAAGAAAATAGAACAAATGCAAAATGGAATCCCCCATTCCTTTTCCTTTTAGAAGCGTGGTTGAAAGAGAGGTTAAAGTTTATGCTTGAGCTTGGAGTTTGAGTTTCTTGGGCTTTTAATATCCACCTATTATCTATATTAGAACTGATTGATCCGTACTTTTAATTGTTGTTTTCTGTTCCCTGAGATGGTATGTTTCCATTACACCCTTCCTATTAGATCTTCTATAGTCTGCTCAGTATCAGTGTTCCAATAAAGAACATTCTTCATTGCTCAGGACAAACAGTAGGGTGACACAAGAGAAAGCAGCACCCACATAATTCTTTATGCAGTAAGTTCAGTGTTTGTATATCAGAGATTCAAAATTATCCAAGAAGAGAAAAACTAAGGTGGAGAGAACTGAGGAAAGCACGAATATTTATTTAAGATTGATAGTAGTATATGATTAAGAGTAAGAGTACCGTATTTTTTGGAGTATAAAACGCTATGCTCTGAAGTATAAGACACACCTAGACTTTGGGGAGGAAAGCAAGAAAAAAAATCTGTCTCTGCCTCCCAGCAATTTGACTCCTTACAGCAAACAGGAAACAGCCTGGTCAGCTTCAGCACAGCCAGATTAGCACAAGTAGCTGATTGTCGGTTGGATCGGCCTTCAGGCAATCAGCTGTTTCAGGCTGCAGGAATTGCCATCACCTCTTGCCGTCTCTGCACACCCCGTTTTCGGCTTCTGCATCTCATTTTCAGCCTCCGCACTCCTCGTTTTCAGCCTCTACATGCCTCATTTTTTGCCTGTTCTGGGCAGCGGAGATCAGAACGGGCAGAAAATGGGGTGCGCAGAAGCCAAAAACAGGGTGCGCGGAAGCAAAAAATGGGATGCGGAGGCCGAAAATGGGGCGCAAAGCTGAAGCTGACCAGGCTGTTTGTTGCTTGCTGCAAGAAGGCAAACTGCTAGGAGGCAGAGGGCGAAGGGTGGGGATCGGTGGGTGGACAGGGCTTCAGTAACATTCGCTGTATACGATGCACAGACATTTCCACCCACTTTTGAGGGTGGAAAAAGTGTATCTTATACTCTGAAAAATATGGTAGCTCAGAAGTTAAGACACCCAGCTTGTCAGCTGAAAAGCCAACAGCCTGGGTTTAAGATTGGAATTGCTGGATTACGGGGTGAGCTCCAGTTCCCAGCTGCTGCCAATCTAGCAATTCAAAAGCATGTCAATGTGAGTAGATAAATAGGTACTACTTTGGTGGGAAGATTACTACGTTTCCATATTTTCATGCTGGCCACATGATGATGAAAGAGTCTCTTAGACAATGCAGGCTCGCTTGGCTGAGAATTGAAGATGAGTATGCTGCCTGCTTGAGCCTGTCCCAACTGGATAGGGGAATCCTTTAAATCTTTATAAACTGTTGACCTGCTCTTACTCTTAATCACGGTGATAGGTTCCCTTTCATTTGTGCAGAAGTTAGATATTCATTTTCTGGGAAGCTTTAATTGGATTATTCTGGAAAGTAGGGAACCTATCTCAAGAACTTAAAAGACTCCTTGGTATTCTGTGATTTAACAGAAACCTTTTTATTGCAGGATCCTTCTCATTCTCTGTACTGTCTGGAAAAATCATGGTTCGTGAAATCTATTATATTACAGAAGATTTCTCCATTAGGTACTTAACTTTTATACTGTTTATTTCACAGCCATGGCTTTATAAAGTTTTATTTCCATTATAGCATTGCATATAAAGATAAGCCCTAATATTGCTTAGAATATAATATCTTCATTTGCATTTTCATCACTGATATAAGAATAATTCAAAGAAAAAAAAGTTAGGTACTTATTTTGTGATTATGCAAACATTTCTAAAAGGGACTATCTCTGTAAATTCAAGGAAATAAGATTTTCCTTATGTAATGAAATATTATTCTACTACAGTTGGATCACAATAATCTAGCAGATCTGTTACATAGTTATGAATGGCGGTGAAGTGCAAGAGCTGTAGCAGGGATGTCTAACCTATGCATATCTTTTGGTCCATATTTTCCATCATATTTATTTTTTTAATGACATTTATATGGCCACCCATTTCACAAAAAGTGATTCCATACAGTAGTTAATAAAACAACAATATATAACATACAAACATTATAAAAATAAATAATTATTTAAAAACACACAAAAACACTATAAAAATCTAAAAATTAACCAGGATGGAGCCATCTAAGACTATTTCCATTTCCTTGAAACCACCCCACCGCCAGCCTAGCATCACAGTCAGGTTTTGAGGAACGTCTGGAATTATAGCAAAGCAACCATGTGTAGAGCACATTATAGTAGTACAATCTGAAGGTAATTATGACACGAGTAACTTGTGAGCCTCCTCCTGATCCAGGAGAAGGTGCAACTGGCATACAACAAGGAGAATATTTTAGCTTTTACATTAAAAAGATCAGAAAATGAGGCCCGCAAAATAGTCTAAATGAGTTAAAATCCTGATTTTAAAGTGATAGAAATGTAAGCATGAATGGCCAGACTTCCAGTATATCCATGATCTATCAGAGTTGAGAGAATCTATTTGGAGTTGTTAAAGGTAAAGAGACTTTGAAATAACAGTAATTTCACATTACTTTATGAAAGTAAAATCTGATAGGCTGTTAGATTGATGTGATCATCTTTTGCAACCTTCTTATAAACAAAGTCAATGGAGAAGCCAGATTCACTTAACAACCATGATACTAACTTAACAACCAGAAAGGGCAAGAAAGGTTGTAAAATGGGGCAAAATTCATTTAACAAATGTTTTGCTTAGCAACAGAAATGTTGGGCTCAATTGTCTGATTTATAGGTAGTCTATAAATCCAGGAATTCATGATAGGTGCAGAATCAGCATAGAAAATTCCCTTCTTCCTTACCTTAGTGAAAGTTATAAAGATAAATCTTTCTGTGGGCAAAGATTTGGGTTAAAAAGCTCAGTTCCTTGAACAAATTGCAAAGAAGCTATGAATGCATGTGTTTTGGTATTTCAGCTCTTTGGTATCTTTTCAGATTCCGAAAACAGGATGATATATTCACCTTTGTGTTATTTAAAACAATTTCTTATTAATTGCATGTAGAATAGTATGCAATTTAACAGCGGTTTTAAATACTTTATTTGTGTAAATACTTTTTAGGATCCAAGATGGATTTATTATATTTCGTTGGTGGAAGATGTACAATCCAAAGCAGAAGCAACATGGTAAGTTTCTGCCATTTAGAGAGATATTGCTAGATATTGTAGTAAATAAAATGATTCCACAGGCTAAATTATTATTATTATTTGTAGTTGCAAAAGGAAGTCATGGATGCAATGAAATGGGAAAAAGGTTGTATAAATATATTTTAAAGTCAAATATTTTGAAACTGCGTAGTGTAGGTATTTAAGCCTATTGAGAAAGGTGATTGACATTTTCTCATTTAATGCTTCACTGAATTTGTGGTTGCATTATTTCCCATTAGCTGATAAATTAGTGAAGTATCATTTGTAATCTATGCTTTTTCAGTGTTCACTTACATTGTCTTAGCTTGCAGTGATTTCCAAAGGGCAGCATGGATGTTAAATAGGCAGGAGAGATTAAAAAATAAAATGCCTATTATAAGGGCAAAATTTCAGTTAGTATAGGTCTATATTACCAATGAAATGCCGGATTATTGCGCTAAAATCAACTCCCTAGATGTTTGAAGCTAAAGTATCCTAAATATGGAGCTATGATAGTTGGAATTTCCATCAGGAAAATTAATATTTCCAAACATTTGAAATCAGATTGGAAAAAACTGCAGAGGTGATAATCGAGAAAGAAACTAATTGCTCTCAAACTGATTTTTTTGAAAAAAATGAGATTACTTCGATTCCTTATGTTTTAGTCCATTAGACATCAGGCCAATAGCAAGGATAAATTTTTACTGTCATAATTCTTAATTATTTGGGTGGTTTAATTTGTTATAAGCTATAAATTCCTTAGAAAGCTAGTTGCTTCACTGTGCTTTTTTAGAAAGGGTGAAATTATTAATTTATCTTGCTGTATCTCTCAAGTTTAAAATGTTACATTCTGAAGATTCTGAAAATGTTACATTCTTCATTGTGTATAGTTAGAAAGTGAATAAATAGTTTTCTAAAAGTATCCAATTAAAAGTGTTCAAAATGATTTGTGTGCAGTAGTACTCTTATGTGATTTTAGGGAAAAAGTAAATTTTCTACTACTTTCTGGATAATTATAGAGTACATAGAAAACTGCTAGTTATATAATGTTTAAGAGACCCAGTTTATTGAAATATCAAAGGAGTTCACGTCTCTTGAGAAGATAAGTAATAAGGTTGTCTTTAAAGAAAAATAATGAGTTAATTATAACAAAATTATGTTTAATTGGGTCATACTCTATGAAGCTAAAAATATGTGAATCACTGATATTCTACTTTATTATTTATAATCACTTACAGTTTTTTTAATTTTCTAAGTTTATAACAATTAATTTTTACCATTTAAACATTGTGCTGTGTAACAGTGCTTCCTGACCTTTTCATTTAAACTGATAATATTCCTGAAAACTTTTGAAGAACAACATATAAAATATGGATTACAGCAACATGAATTAGTGGGATTTCACATTAAATAAAATTAATTAGATTGGTTTTAATAAATAGTAAAAATCTTGTAAGATAAGATGTCAAAATCTCATAAGATTTGAGTATATAATGAGATTGTGTCCACGTTAATCACATAGGTGTTTTAATAAGCACAACAAGTGAGACCTGTAGTACAAGGGGTCCTTGATTTACAACCACAACTGAGCCCAAAATTTGTCTTGTCAAATGAAACAATTGTTAAGCTAATTTTAACCCATTTTATTTTACATAGTTATTAGGCGAATCATTGCAGTCCTTAAGTTAGTAATAAGGTTGTTAAGTGAATTTGACTTCCCCATTGACTTTGCTTGCCAGAAGGTCGCAAAAGCTGATCTCATGACTCCCGGAAACTGCAACGATCATAATGGGGATGGTGTAATGGTCATGTGTAAAAAACTGTCATAAGTTATTTTTTCCAGTGCTGTTGTAACTTTGAATGGTCACTAAATGAACTACTGTAAGTCAAGGACTACTGTACTCTATAATGTCTTAAGTGGAACAGCGGAACCATTCCAATCTTATTTAATGCTTTAACTCTAATCATGACTTTGCATGTTATTTAAACATGGAATAAACATGAAAATGGCAATAAAATGGATAGGGATACAGTATAGAGGACAGAGTAGAGTCTAGAATAATTAGCCACGCACACATGGCTGTACCCACGTCACTGCACACACCCCTCCCCTGCTGCAGGCCAACTCACCACAGGTGTTCATCCTCAGCTGGCTCTCTGCCAGCACTCCTCTCCCACACCCTTGTTCCAGGTGATTTGCTGAGGGACATTTGTCCCTGGACAATTCACAGTGCAGGACAAGTAGCCGTGCGTCCCAGAAGCCAATCGTATACATAAGGGTGGGCCTCTGCCTTCCCATTGGGCGTAATCCTGCTGCCTCAGCTTCCTGAAGTGGAAACTGGAAAGATTGGGGGAGCGGCAAATGTGTTGTTTCCCCTGGCAAGAAACAGAATAATATGACCCGCTGTACTTTGCATGTAGGGACTGGGATGAGCGTGATGGATGCGATGGGAGAAGGCAAACCAGAGGAGCAATTCAGTGGGTCTCTGCAATCTGTTGCCTTCCAGAAGTTCCAAGCTTTTGCAAGGAGCCCCTTGGCTGAATGCTGCAGATTTGTGCCAAGGCAGTGGGTGGGCAGGCAGAGACGCATGGTGAAAGGGAGAGATTGTCTAATAATGGAGTCCTTCCAAGCACATCCAGAAATCAGGAATTTGTTTGCAGTTTCAGGATGAGGCTTCCTGCATTCTGGAGAATATATCAGAAAACTTTACATAATACCTGAGTGATAAGTAGTGCTGAAATTAAAGACAACTTTCCTAGCAGATTACAAAGAAGAAAAGGAACCTGAATTGGAGTACTTTGGAATTATCAGTTTCAGCCACATTTGCATAACAAAGCCCCTAAGGAAGAGGCATGATAAATGTGAAGGAACCCTCTCGGAAAAGGAACTGTCAACCATCCCTTAAAGCTTCTCTGACTGAGCTGAGGGTATTCTCTATAATTTATAGTCAGTGAAAATAAAATGAAAACATTAAAGAAAGTGATTCTCTCAGAGAAAGACAGAGAAAAGAAAGAGGGAGAGAGGGTGGGAGGGAATCCCAACTTTCACTCCGACCCACACAGGTAGAATTAGATGAAATGACATTATGCATATGAAAATGTCCAGAAAGATGTTTGCAACAAAAGTTGCAATCCCAAAACAGGAATTCATTAGCTTTTAAAAAGAAAGATGTTTTCTTGTAATAGAAGCATAAACCAGTAATCCTGATCCGTCATACAACTATTCTCCTAGTCAATATGTTTTCTTTGATCATATTAGGACAATGTTTCTGGTGTATTTCAATATCAGACGTCTTCTCTTTTTCTGCCTTCTGCCTTTACTTCTTTTCAGGTGTCCAGACCATAAATAAATTATTCTCAATTCTCCCTCTCTCTCCTTGTCGGAATTAATGAATTGGACTTGATTAGGGGTAGTGATTGCAACCCCCAAATTATTAGGACTCTGAACGCATCACTTTCCTGATGTGATCACTGGAGGGAGGGGGAGAGAAAGGATATGCCTGATAGTGAAATCCACCGGAAATATCAGGCGTCTCCTACTCTTCCAACTTCTCTTCTCTCCCCCCTCTCCCCCAGTGATCACAGGGCAGTGCTCCAGGGCAATGATATGTTCAGAGTCCAAATAATTTTGGGATTGCAGTCACTACCCTAATCAAATCTGATCTGATCCTTGCACACAAACGGCAGCGAGTCATATTATTTTGCTTCTTGCCAGGAAAAAAACAACACATTTGCCCCTCTACCTTTTTGAAGCTGAGCTGGCAGGACTGCATCCAGTGGGAAGACAGAGCCCACCGTCTGTCTGGTGCATGGATTGTCTGCTGGGACACGCAGCGACTTGTCCTATGCTATGAATTGGGCCAAGGTTGATTGCCTGCCTTGGGTGGCCAGCCCGCAGTGAAGTGGGCTCAGCCATGTGCCTGTCGTTAATTGCCCCATTCCAGACAGAGTAATAGCTTTGCAAATAAGAGGTTGTAGGTGAAAATATATATGAAAATGACATCTGTTGGCTGCCTTTATTTGCTTTTATTTGTTGGCCTGTATCTCTTTTATCATCTAATCGTTTTTCTCCTCCCTCCTAGCCATTTAGGATGTTGGCATGTTAATGGATAAAAAAGACACAAAAACAAGGCACATAGAGATCTTGTTTTTCTGTAGAAAAAATCCAAAGTGGGTCTTAGGAAACATATTCAAAGCAAGTCATTTAAACTTCACAGTAACAGAGAGCGTTTTTTGTTTTGCTACTGTGAGTGTTTGTAATTCTTTCCAATCATTTTATCTATCTGAGAAGAATTCAAGCCATAGCTAAAACCTATTTTGTGTTTAATTAATAGTGTTTTATGTCCATCTTACTGGCTGGCCACTAGACAGAAGCTACTAACCAGTATTCTAATGAAACAATTGTTATAAGTCTTCTTGTTGAATATTGACTGATAATACAAATGATGCATGTGATTGTTTGCAAACTTAATTAGATACATTATGCATATTGGTTGGTTAATTATTTTAGAGGGTCATCCTTGTGCATGAGGCATGTAATTAATGATTTTGTGTATAATATACATGTAATTATACGTCTCTACATTTGTTTGTGAGGTTGAGTCTTAAAATCAGTTTGCTAAATGAAATATACATCTTTTTTTAACTTCATAGATCCTAAAGCAGAAACAAGATTATATATCATGGTAAATGATTTTGAATTTCATGTCTACAACCGCTCTTATCTTTATGCACAACTTCAGGAATTATTTGGTTTAGAGCCAACCATAATTCCTCCAAAAACAAAGGATGAAAAAGCACGAGAAAATGGGCAAGAGCAAACACATACAAATCTTGACAGGTAAGGATTGTGTTCATTCACATAAGTCTTTGAACATGGTGCTAACTTTACTGCTTTACCAATTAAATTTTATTTAAAAAACAAATACAACAAAGCTTTAAAAATGATTCATTTCTTTGGTTCTAACACTTTCTCTACAGAAAGTGGTTTATGCTTAGTTTAAACATGTAATTATTTAGCTTGTACCTACTGATTAGTGCATCGGGTTTTTAGAAAGAATTGGCCTGTTCAGTAATATGCTTTACAGTTGAGGCATTTATACATTAATACATTATCTACAACTAAATAGTAAATAGATGCACTCTTTTAAATGAAACGTGTCTAGTTGTTGGGAGTATTTCCATTTCAGTTCTTTTACTCTTTTGATGGCATCATATATTTTTGTTTCTTCTCTGATCCATGTGCAGGTCTTTCTATCTTGTCTTGTGATGCCAAGCATGTATCTTTCCATGGATTTTTGTTCCATTTGTAGCTTTTGTATTGAATTGGAAATGGAAATTCTTATCTTTATGCACAGCAATACATTTTAATTTGTAATGAAATGGAAATGGGCTGGTCACATAGCAAGAAGAACTGATGGCAGGTGGAATAAGGCAATTATAGAATGGATTCTGCTTGATAAAAAACATCCATAAAAGAGCCCTAAACCAAGATGGAGTGATATCAGCAAGTATTTGGGGCCCAACTGGCAAAGGAAAGTTCAAGACCATATTGGTTGGAATCATGCAAAAAAGGCCTTCATCCTGCAGTGGATAGGCAGTGGCAAGGATGATGATGATGATTGGGAGTATACTTATTTTATCAGTTTTTTCACTTAGCCAAGTTAAAGTACATCTATTAGTCTCCACGTTGGCAAAAACTATATCAGTATAAAATGTGCTGCTCCTACTACTAGTGCCTATCCTGACACAGGTATGGAGCTGGCAAAAGAGACTATCCTAATGTATACCATATAGGACAGTTATGGTTAAACTTTTTGGCACCAAGTGCCCAAAGCACACATGCATGTGCATATCCCCAAAATGCAATGTGCACATGCCTTGCACATGCGCCTCACATGCAACTCTCCTGCCCCCCCATGCACGCATGACCCACACACAAGTGCCCCACTTTCCACGCATGTGTGTGCGACCCTGTATCCCTGCGCATGCGTGGCAGAGACCTGCGTGGTAGAGCTGAGCTGGCACAATGGCTTGCATGCCCAGAGAGAGGGCTCTAAGTACCACCTCTGACATGCGTGCCATATGTTCACCATCACAGGTATAGGACCATCAAAACAGATTGGTGGATTGCCCTGGTTATGTTTCTTCCCTCCATCAAATACCACCTGCTTGTTGGAAACTATTTTTAGTCAATTTTTTATTTTATTCAAAACATTAAAATACAAACTCCCAAAAAAGAAAAAAATATACAAAAGCAAAAGAAAGCAAAACAAGACTATACCAAAATAAAAGTGCATAAAAAGAAAAAACAAAACACATATTCATAAATTGTCTCCCTTAGTTTAATATTGGTAAATATATTTCAAAAAAACCTCCTCCCTTCTTAAAATCTAGAAAATGCTGAAATGAGGGCTGGGGGATGACTGAATCAATCTTGCTAAGGCTGTTAAAAAACCTCTCCTGTAGACTGAAGATAGCTTTTGAATGTGTTGAGATTGATGATACCTAGTTTCTCCCACGAGTTGCTCGGAACATCCAGTAGTGGGAGGTGCTTCAGTCTCTGCTTATCTAAGCTGGGCTTAATTTGCGGAATGCTCCTCCTCCTCCACGGGACTCCTCCCTAGCATTCCCCAGTTTTGGCGAAGATGAGAGAAACAAACACTCTCGCCCTTAATACTGTAAAAATTCGTTGGCCGAAACAGGATCCCACCAGACGGAAGAGGGTGGGGCTGGATGCTCTTCATAGCTCAAGGAGAACGGGCGTGTCAGGTAAGTACCAACGCCCTTTCGCTGTTCGCTTCCCCCCTCAACGCTCAGCTCCCGAGATTTCTTTCCAGATACCCCTCGCAAGGAGCGGAGAATTTCAATGTGCTCCGTTGCCGTTGGCCCCTGGGGCTTCTGTACGCATTCCCGCCACTTCCACTGATCCCCAAGGTCATCCAGAAGCTGCTCGATGAGAGGGCGGAACTGCTTCTGGTAGCTCCCTACTGGCCCAGACGGTCGTGGTTTGCAGACCTCCGCAGTCTATCATCATCACGGAGAATTCTGCCAGATTCCTTGTTAACCCAAGGACCCCTTCAACATCCGGACCCTCAATGGTTGCACCTGACCGTCTGGAGGTTGAGCGGAGTCATCTGAAGAGCGAAAAGTTTTCCAACAGAGTTATCGCCACCATCCAAGCTGCCAGACGCCCCTCAACAACTTGCATCTACAATGCCATGTGGTCCAGTTTCTGCAAATGGTGTACCAAGTCTCAAATTGACCCCATTTCTCCATCTGTGGCTCAGATCCTAGAGTTCTTACAAGAGGGGCTTGACGGGATTATCACCTAATACGTTGAAAAGACAAGTGGCAGCCTTGGCATCAGTCGTCACTTATGAAGGTCTCCTATTTCTTTCCCATCATCCATGCATACAATGTTTCCTTCGAGGAGCCACGAACTTACGCCTGCCAACGGTTCACCGTTATCCCACTTGGGACATTAACAAGGTCCTTCTTGCACTCACTAAGTGCCCTTTCGAGCCTTTGCAATCATCAAGTCTCCAATTTCTGACATATAAAGTAGTTTTTCTTGTAGTGATCCCTCGTTGTATTTCGGAACTGGCAGCCTTGTCGATCAGACAAGATCTTTGCGTCTTCCATTCCGACAGGGTCGTCCTTTGTCCCGATCCTATGTTCATACCCAAAGTTAATTCAGCCTTTCACAGGGCACAAGAACTGATACTTGCTAATTTTTGTCCCAGGCCATCCCAAGTGCTGGAACAACAATGGCATCAGCTGGACGTGAGGCGAGCGTTACGAATATATATTCACTGCACAGCCTCTTTTAGAAAAACAGAGGCTTTATTTGTGTCTTTTCAGCCCAACAATCAGGGATGCATGGTCTCATCCTCTACAATAGGCTGTTGGCTACGGGCCGCAATAGCGAAAGCATATCAGACTCAAGCACTTCAGGTGCCCAGGGGCATAACAGCTCATTGAACAAGGAGCGCCACAACATCGGCAGCATGGGCCACGCAGGCACTAATCACTAACAACTGTCGTGCTGCAACCTGGGCCTCTCCATCGCCTTTCATTAGGCATTATAAAATAGATGTGTTTGCATCAGCCGAGGCCTCCTTTGGCAGAAGAGTTCTGCAACGGGTCCACAGGGACCAGGAGGGGTTCCCAAGACAGATTGAGTCCCTCCTATAGGACAGGCCAAGCTTTGGTATGTCCCACTACTGGATGCTCTGAGCAGCTCGTGGGAGAAAGGGCGTTGGTACTTACCTGACACGTCCGTTCTCCTTGAGCTGTGAAGAGCATCCAGCCCCACCCTCTTCCGTCTGGTGGGATCCTGTTTCGGCCAACGAATTTTTACAGTATTAAGGGTGAGGGTGTTTGTTTCTCTCATCTTCGCCAAAACTGGGGAACGCTAGGGAGGAGTCCCGTGGAGGAGGAGGAGCGTTCTGCAAATTAAGCCCAGCCAAGATAAGCAGAGACTGAAGCACCTTCCACTACTGGATGCTCTTCGCAGCTCGAGAACAGGTGTGTCAGGTAAGTACCAATGCCCTTTCTGTCCAGCTCCTGTACTGTAGAACTACTTAGGGTAATTATCTGATTCTTGGAAAATTATTTGGAAAATGTTCCCAGGAGGAATATAAATAATCTTTCTGCTTTCTCTTCTTACTTATCTGGATTGAAGCTAAAATTAATTAAACATTGTAGCAATGTAGCATTTCAGAATAGGGCATTAGGTTTTGCAATAATACAGTTGAAAATATTCTTAAAAGATTACTGGAACTGCCTGCAATTGTTTTGTTTTACCTCATATTTTAGCCTAATTACAGTAGTGGAAGCCGAGAGCATGTCCAGGAGATTACTGGCCTAAGACAAATGTAGGGAATTATGTCCCCTTTATGACTTGTGGACTTCAACTCCCAGAATTCCTGATTCAGCATGGGCCATAGTTCCCCACCCCTAGCCTTACAACTCTCGTAGAAAATTATCTAGTTTTTCAGCTTTATATAAGACATCTCTATTTTTAGAATCATTGTTTTCTTAAGTGGAAAGTCTGTGGGAAAAAGTTATTGTGGTATTTAAAAACACAATTGGTCTAATAATAGGTGCCGCTAATACAAGTTTTCTTCCCACATGACACTTTTGAGGTTGAAGTATTAAATTTTCTAATAATGACTTCACAATTTTTTTTAAATATTTACTGAAGATAAACCTAGTATTTTTGATTCATTTGTTATTTTCAGTTCATTCATTAACATGCTCTGTATTCAGAGGATGCCTACAGGAAAGGAGATAGGCTTTTGTACAATCAGACTGGGAATGTATTAACAAGAGAGATCAGGGTACCAAGGAGAAACTACTCCGAAAAGCTGAGAAATCAGTTCTCAGCTAATGAACCAGCAACTGTGTGGAGAAGCCTGAAGAACATCATTGGCTACAGCAGACTTCCCTCCTTTGCCTCTGTTTTGGCTAGCAAAGTACAGGGTGAGGCCTGCACAGGCCAAAACAGAGTATTGGAGGGGTGGGTCCGTCCCTCTGAACCTCTGTTTTGGTAGGCAAAGTGCTGGGTAGGCCTGCACAGGCTAAAATGGAGCGTCAGGGGGGCAGGCCTGCCCCTCCAAAGCTCCATTTTGGCCAGCAAAGTGCGGAGCAGAGGAGAATAGGCAGGACGGATGTTGCAGATCCTCTGAAATTGTTCATAAGTGAACAACTGCCATGGTGCTACAACATTTGTAGTTTCGGGACTTGTTTGTAAACACTAGGGGGCACTTACCATGTAACTTCAAACATTCGCTAAGGGAATGCTTGTAACTTGGGGATTACCTGTATATTGTGCAGGTCAGAAGGAGGACTGTGAAAATATCTACAGACCCCTCACATCCTGGACATAAACTGTTTCAATTCCTCCCCTTGGGATGCATGCCAATACAACTAGACACAGGGACAGTTTTTTTTCCCTCTTGTACCACCCACCCTCTGCTGAACACCTAATTCTCACAGTTCTGTATAATGTCTTATGTATCTGTACCCATGTAGTCTGGCTGTAGTATATTATTATCCTTCTGGTTATCTTCCTTATTACATCCATTGGTGTTATTAGTATTATAATTCTGTTGCTTTGCATGTACAGTGAAAGCTTCTGCACCATAGACAAATTCCTTGTGTCTCTAGTCACATTTGGCCAAATAAAGTTGTCCCATCCTATCCTATCCTATCCCATCCCATCCCAACCCAACCCATCCCATCCCATCCCATCCCACACGTATGTGATTATTAACATAAGGTAGAAAAGCAAGGATGCATGGTGGGAAAGTTTTAAGGTAATTGTCATAAATTATATTATAGCACTGTGTTATATACGTTTAGCTTTTTAAATATATGTGTGGCAAGTATTGTGCTTTTCTGCAGTCCTCTGGTCATGAAGTTCTTTTCCATTTTCTTAATATGATTTGCTTTGCATGTTACTTTGGAGCTTCTAATTTTTATTGTTCAGTATGTAAACTTAATTTGTTTTCTTCCTTCAGTGTCAAAGCAAAAAGTGATTCTTATGACCCCTCATCTTCATGGAGATCTCTTATTCCCGTAATTAAAGTCAATGTTAGCACAGTAAGTAAAAAAGATCCTGGTTATCTGCATTTTAGATTTTCGATGGTTTTTGAAGATCACTTTCTTCAATAGTCATTATAATATTTCATTTTGGTCTTGGAAGCATTATTTAGTTGACATGATTCAAATAAGTGCGTGCATGTGAAAATGATTACATATATATTTCTACAGGTGATATATATGGTTTGTTTAAAATGATAAGTAAAATTGTTTAAAAAGAATGTCTTGTTACAAAGAATTAAAAGTTAACATGTGGTTGTCTTTCTTTTAAATTAGGGCCGCTTAGCCTTTGGAAATCATTATCTGCCTCAGACTATATGTATTAACTTTGATGATGCTTCCTTAACTTATACCACAAAGCCACCTTCAAGCCATCTGGATCAGTTTATGCACATTCTAAAAGGAAAACTGGAAAATGTGAGAGTTATGCTTGTTCCAAGTCCAAGATATGTTGGTCTTCAAAATGATGAGTATGTATTATAAGTTAAAACTACAGAACATATAATATAGTAGTGGGGTATCCAACCATTTGGGAATGAAGGAATCTTAATTTACAATTCTAAGGAAGTGTCATGGATGTCTCTATAACATGATGGAGGGAAATGAAACTTGCCTTATTGAGTGCTTGCCTGTATAATAGGCATAATTTTTGGAACTCCTAGCATTATTTTGGTTTTTTGATGGTTAATTTCTGATTATCCCCTTGCAGAGGATAAATATTAATTACAACCAAATATTTATTATCATGGCCAGGGCATATTGTTTAAAAGAATAGTGCTATATACTCTCAGAATGCATCTATGTTTTATTTTAACAGGAAACTATTAATAAATGACTGAAATATAGGACAGGATAAAACTTTGAAAGAAAAAATTAAACCAATATATTTAATTTCTACTGTGAAAGTTTTTCAATTAAAAATTTAGTTTGGCTACAACAACTTTCTCTACCAAAATTCAATAATTTTAGGAAGTTTATCATGTTAAAGTTCAAAAATATATGCTTTCAAATGATTTGAATAAAATCTTTGAAGCAAATAAAATAAACATTTTAATTCAGCATTAATTTAGTTAATACTAGAAAATGTTAATATGTTTATCAATATGTTACTATTGATGAATCAGGCAACAACATTTTGCATCAGTCTGAGCATGAGAAAAATGCAGATTTTTTATCTTGCCTGAAAACCTTTTAAAAGTTCTTAAGTAAATTAACCAGAAACACAAAGGCTATAACTTAACTTTTAATAGTCATAATTTTTCATTATAAGTCTTGTGGCAGTCTTCTTAAAGACTGACATATGGATTGTAAATTTCCATAGACTAGAATCCCACTGATAAGTGCAATATTTACATTTTTCCTTTCCATTTTTTGTTTCTTTTTTATAACAGGCCTCCAAGATTAATGGGAGAAGGTTTTGTTGTGATGCAGTCAAATGATGTTGACATCTATTACTATATGGATGAACCAGGTATGTGTGAATCTTCTCATTTAAATGTAATAACAATTTTCAAGATCTTAGGGTTTTTTCCATGTTTTGAACTGGAAACATTCCTAGAATAGTTAACCTTTCCCTTTTACAGAGAGTACTTCTGCCCATTTTGATTCAATTTAGTCTTGCTTTTTAACTTAAAAAAATGGCTTAATTCCTCATCATGGATTGGTACCCAGTTTGACTGTATCCTAAATATCTATAGGCTATTACTAATGGCCTATAATTATTGAACAATTAATTTTAAATCGTTGAATTATTTGAGTTGCTACTGTGCAGTGAACTGCACATTTCAAACTTTACTAGCTGATCTTAAGTAAATTAGCTCACCAGCCAAACTATCAGCTGTTTTTCCCCCTCAAAATCAACCCTTCTGGAATTTTTTATAATTATGCCATTATCAGATTACGTATGGCATTTGCTAATGTAAAACAGCAGGAATTGTTTGATAGAAATAGTAGCAAAAATACATCTAAAATTTGATTGCATGTCCATATTTCAAGACGGTGTAACAGATCTAGTTTTTTTCTTCTGTGTTTTTTCCTTTTTTACAATTGGAAAATATTAACCAATGTAGCAAAGTACTGGATTTAGGTAAATGTTGATTCTCATGATGTCTGGGAAATTCTTAAGTTTCTTACAATTCTGGGTCAGTACAAAATATTTCAATACATTTTGTTAGAATTTTTGATAGTATCTGTATATATCTGGTTTTTAATTTTAGTAGATTTGTAAAATATCTGTTGATCCTTTATGTACTTGGTTCTATGATCCATTAGTGAAGCCTTCAAGTTATGAGTTATTTGAATATATATTATGGAAGGAACTGTTTCCCAAAATATAGGTCTTGTACCAGAAGAAACTGATGAAAGCAACGAGGGAGAGACAAGTAATGAAGATAGCAAATTGCAAGACTTACCACCATGCTGGGGATTAGATATTGTTTGTGGCAAAGGAACAGACTTTAATTATGGACCATGGGCTGACCGGAAAAGGTACTGTTATCATTTTTTAAATGACTATGCTAGAGAAAGTGAGGAATGTGGAATAAAGTTCATGTAGAGATGTTCTGGTCATTCTTGTATATGTAGAACAGAAAAACAATTATTTCTTCAAAAAATATTTGTTCCCGATGTTCTTAGAAAACTTCTAAAATCATATAATGGCTTTCTAAAGCTAAAACTTACCATTCCAGTGACAGAACACCTGACAATTTTGAAAATGAAATCCATTTATTAATTAGGTCTGTATTAGCTTTTTTCAACCTGTTTATTTTGGATGAATTCTTGAAATAATGTTCAATTTTTAGGCAACCCCTTTACAAAAATAACAAGAAATAGGAAAACTTCACAATACAATTCACTTCTGACATACATGATCCACTTGTTACGTTTACAACAACAGCAAAGTAGCAGGCTAACAGATGAATTGCAATGAATAAAAATTCCCACTACTATGTTTGTGTTCATAAATTTCATAGTTAAAAATGTTTTTTTTTTAAACACAATCTCCTGAAGAAACCCAGGATTCCATGGAAACTGTTGAAAAAATAGATGTTAATCCAGAGATAAGGCAAATACATGTCTTATATATTTAATAGGCAAATATGCCTCTTCGAAGATTTTGATTGCAGGATCTCATTTAGCAACGTAAGGTGATCTTTACGAAGGACTAGATGATCTCTCTCCCCTCCCCTCCCTGTTCATTTCACAGATATTTGCTTACAGGATTACTTACTTAATGCCTTCAACAATGGCAGAGCTTCTGATGCATTGGAAAAGTTCTTTAAAATTCAGGAAGGTACTCAGAGATATGCAGCTGTGTGAAAAGGTCCTGCACGGTTTACGGTTTATGACATTTTTTGGATAGGCCATTGATTTTATAATATTTTATGCTAACTGCTATGCAGATATTATTATATTTAAATAAATACTGGTGGTTTTTAAGTGAAAAGCATAAGCTTTTTGCAATTTGGTGCTGTTTGGATGGGGATTGTGAATTTTCTTGCATGCTTACAATGACTATGAAAACAGACTAATTGATACATACCCAGTAGCATACATGTTGCAATTACTAAGGCCGATGGTAGTGTTTTGTTAACATTTTTATTGTTTGTGGCCTGGAAACGACCGTTTAGGTAACCAATCATGGTTACTAAAATGAAATTTGCCAGCCCTTATTGCTTATCACCAGGTGGCATCGCTTCGGCATAGACTCTATAAGCCTTTGCACGTGATCTTTGGTGACAATATGATGCCAGGCTGCAGTAATGGATTCAATCAGCTGCTGCTTGGTCTTCAGATGCTTCTTGCTTATTTCATGACCAATCTTGGCCCATAGGTCAAGATTCATTATTATTAATATCATTATTAACCAATCATTTGACTATACTTTTATTCATTCATGTTTTATGAAATAATCATATTTTACTTAATTTGTTTTATGACAGTTCATATTATCATCCCAAATCTATCCTAGAATCATTTTGTAGATATAATAAGAAAAGAATACATCTTTATATATTTATTATTTTCTAAAAGTCTACAAATTTCATTACTATATTTTATTGTCTAACCATTGATAGAAAAGATCCCAAATTTTATAAAATTGTTTATCATCTTGTTCTCTAATTTCATATGTCAATCTACTCATTTCAGTACATTCCAATATTTTCTTAATGATTTCCTCCTGTGATGGTGTTTTCTCATTTTTCCAGTTTTTAGCAAATACAATCTGAAGCCGCTGTTAATACATTTACAATCAGGTATTTCAAGTCTTTACTATATATTTCAGGTAAAATTCCCAATAAAAATATCTCTGGTTTCAAATCTATATGTTTTTTTGTCATTTTTTCCAAACACGTGTAGATTTTAGTCCAGTATTTTTTAGCATCTGCACAAGCCCACCACATATGGTAATATGAGCCAGGTGTCTGATGACATTTCCAACATTTTTCGGATTTATTCTTGAACATTCTTGCTATTCTTGTTGGGGGAAAATGCCACCTGTAAAACATCTTATACAAATTTTCTTTATATGCTGTTGACATTGTCATTTTATAATTTTGAGACCACAATTTTTGCCATTTCTCTAGATCAATCCCATATCCAAAATTCTTCCCCCAAGCAATCATAGTTTCTTTAACTTGTTGTTCTTCTAGTTTAATTTCTAATAAATATCCATACAATTTTTTAATTCAGCTTTCTTAATTGAGTCAATTCTATATCTCTGTTCTTGCCATGTGAACATTAAACCTTCTGAAATCAGCCATCTATAATTCACCTCTTTTTTAAGTAACAATTTGGTCAAGAATCAGTATTCTCTTCTCATTTCTCTCACTCTTCTGGGTACTTGTTTCAAGACCACAATCTCCTTATCTTTGTATTTCAATGTTTTCTTTCTTGCCACTTGCACTATTTGCGTTTTAATGGCTTTCTTTGTAAATCTGATGTGAACTTCTCTTGGTAAGCTATTTCTCATTGCATATCTTGTGAAGACTCGATAGACCTCATCTATTCCAGCCATCATCTTCTCTTCAGTTATTTCCAAAGCTTCAGCCAATATTTCTATCATTATCTCAGCTAGATTTTGTCCTTTTTCTTCCTCTATGTTTTGGAATCTAAGATAAAATTCTGATCTGTCCATCTCCCATCTCAGCATACCACTTTTATCTTGTTCAACCACAGTTAATCTGTTATCGATGTCTCCATTCTTCTTGTCTCTTTGTTTATCTTCTTCAGTGTTTTGGAGTCTCTCATCATACTTCATCATCATTTGTTGGATGTTCTCCCCTTTTTCATTGGTTTTCCCTGTTCTTTGTTCGATGTTCTCTATTCTCTTTTCAGTATTCTCTGATCTTGTTTGAATATTTTGAATTCTTTGCATAATCATCTGAAGGGTCACTTTTTCTTGTTGTTTTTCTTGCCTTAACATTGTCTGTATTAAACGTTGTCCTCCAGACGGTCGAGAGGAAGAAGTAGAAGTTGAGGAACCAGGAGCTGTTAATTTCCTACTCATTTCGAGCAATTCAAAATCTTCAGGTTCTTCTAGACCTTAATCCAATTGTGAAGTAACCAATTGCAGTTCCAAATAAAAATAGTAGGAAAAAAGAAGCCAAATAGTAATAATAATAAAAAAAGAAAAAAAATCTTCAGGTTCTTGTATACCTTAATCCAATCGATTGGTTAGATAACAATAAAAATTTAAAAATGAAGGAAAAGACCAAAAACACACACAAAAAAGAAAAAGTTGTAAAATCCTAAAAAAGGGGAAAAGTGAAGAATAAAAAGCTAAAAAGAGAAAGGAAAAATTCTTCAGGTTCTTCAACACCTTAATCCAGTTAAGAGGTCTCAAATATAAAAGGATGCATAAGAAAAAAAAAAGGCTAGAAAGATAAACCAAAAAAACAACAACAACCCCAATATGGAAGGTAGATGGAAAGACAAAAATACCAGGAAGGGAGAGAGAGAAAAAGCTACTCCCTTAAAAAGAAAAGGAAGGGAATCATTAATACTAAAGCTTTTCCTTTAAAATAAAAAGCAAGTGTAGAAATTTAACTTCCAAAGGCAAGAAAAAAAAAGACAAGTTCCAAAGAGCCAAAAATCCAAATAGCTATTACAAAAAGTAAACTGATGAGGAGGGGTAGCACAGCTTAGAAAAAATAAAAAGCACACTGCACTTTGTTTAATTATCCAAGGCTCTTGTTATAACTCTCTTCTCCAGAGACTTATCACCTTTTCTTTTCCTATAAGCTTTCATACCAGATTCCAGCTGTTGATAGAAACCCGGAAGAGTACCTGCAATAATACTTTCCCATGCTCTTCCTTCTATCTTATCAAATAGCAATGTCCCTGAAAAAAAGTCTCAGTTCTTTCTCAGCTTTGTCTGGTCAAAAGTGAAATAGAATATTTCCAAGCCTCTAGTTGGCAGTGTTACAAAGTTTCGTTTGCTTTAACTTTCCCCCTCCTTTTCCAAGCAAAATATAATAAGAATTAATTTAAAAAAGAAAAAGATATTTAAAAAAATAACTAAAAGGGAGCCTCTAGCCTAAAATATTACAAAATCAAAAAGGAGAAAAAGAATGGATGAAAGAAGAGAAAAAAAGCAGTTCAGTTTCAAAATATAAGATCATGTGTAGAAAATCCAGCAATGAGAAAAAAAAAATAAAGATATTACTTTGACTTTCCTGTTTAAAATCGCCGCTTAATCACTTCTGTCAAAACTTTTACAGATTCTTTCTTTTCCTTAGGGTGTCCTTTCAAATCTTAGAATAAAGGAAAAGTTCTCACCAAACCGGCACACTCTCTCTTTCGTTTCGGAGCTGTCCCAACTTCAGCAGCTTTAATGGCTGTATCTTTGCCGCTGGCAAAAAGAGCTTTTCCTAGATCTACCAGGGACTTTGCGGTAGCCCTGGGATCGACAGGATGCGCTCTTCACTTTCACCGTCTCTTTGGGACGGTTTAGATCCGATTGGACTGTCCAGGAGCAAAGATATCGGCAGCGATCTCAGACCACCGAGATCGCATGCCGTATCGTCATGACGCCAGCTCCGCCCTCCCACAGCCTCTGTGCATTTTGATTGGTCAGCCAAAGCTTGCTGCTGATTGGCTACTTGGATCATAACATTCTCAAAAATGCAAGTTGTGTTTGTTTTAGCAGATAAACCCACTCAAAAACTTAGAGAGACTTTGGTTATATTAATAAAAATTATGCATCTCAATCCGACTACAGAAATTTTCATCAAAGTACTAATTTTGCATGGTTTCTATGAATGAAAGTTGATTAAACATGTAAATACAGCTTAAAACTGAAAGCGTGCAGGACTTTTTCACACAGCTGTATCTGCCTTGAAAGTAGTCCATGTTGAACTCTATAGCATAGTCATACATGAGGAGCTGACAACAAGAAATGCTTTATGACATTTTGTAATGTCATAAAATGTTTTATAAAAATTGCTGAATTTTAATTCCATGGGAGCATGGATCCTGGATTTTGAAAAATTTTGAAATTCTGTAGTTAGCACCATTTGAAGTACCTTGTTCAGAAACTATTGCCTTACAATATACCATTTCATCCAATTAAGATTACACGGTAAGAGGAATTTAGTAGTGTATAGAGATTAAGTGGTTGATGAGGATGCATGAAACCTGGCTCATTCATTCATGGGAAATTTTTTAAATGTAGCTTGATCCTGAGGTAAATTTATATGCATGTAGAGAATCTGAACCATCAGTGTTGTTCTTGTATAAATTTACTACAGAAAATATTCATAAATGATTGACATTTGTTTTAGTTTATCTGTTATTCTTTGGATTTTTCTTTTAGGGATTGTTTGTGGAAATTTTTTTTCCCACCCGATTATCAAGTAATGAAAGTTACAGAACTTCCAGTTCCTGGGAAGCTAAGACAGATCCTCGCTTTTGAGCTACGTATGAATATTATTGCAGATGCTACTATTGACTTGCTCTTTACAAAAAATAGGGTAAATAAATATAACTTAGCTAGAAGCTTGGGAAATTAACCCTAGTTGTTGCAACACATGTATTATTTTCTGTTAAGTTTTTTATAAATAATATTTTTATAATTTACTTTTGGAAATATTGAAAATAGTACAATACAGAAAGCCTTATTGGAAAAAGTATAGTTAAGCATACCTTCATATTTGAATATTATGTTTTTTGAATTTTTTCCAACAAATCTGTATTTTTAATTTTGTGTACATGGTATAAATGTGTGTATATTTTTCTTGATCAAGATATTTTTTTCTGCACCCAAGATAATGCTTCTTATCAAAGTAAACAAATATACCAACACACAAATATAAAGAGACATGACTATTTTCTAGTTTCCCCAAAATGTTAATCCATATTCTAAGAAAACAATGTTTTTCTTGAAATGGAGGAAATCTGTCATACTATAGGAAGACTCACTTGAGTCAGTTCATTTAAAAAATTTTCTTGTTAAGGAGAACGTAAAGCCTTCAAGCTGAGTTTGATCATAGTGACTGGGATTTTATACACACACACACACACACACACACACACACACACACACACACACACAAGTTTAGATACCCTGGCAGAATTTATGATTTCTTGGCCATTTTTCAGAGAATATGAATGATAGCACAAAAACTTTTCTTTCATCCATTGTTAGTGGTTGCCTGAAGCTATTATCAATCAACTGTGTTTACTCTTTTTAAATCATAATGACAACAGAAACTACCCAAATGACCCTGATCAAAAGTTTACATACCCCAGTTCTTAATATGGTGGATTGCCCCCTTTAACATCAATGACAGCTGGAAGTCTTTTGTGGTATGTGTGGATAAGGCTTTTTATCTTCTCGGATGGTAAAGCTGCCCATTCTTCCTGGCAAAAAGCCTCCAGTTCCTGTAAATTCTTGGGCTGTCTTGCATGAACTGCACGTTTGAGATCTCCCCAGAGTGGCTCAATGATATTGAGGTCAGGAGACTGAGATAGCCACTCCAGAACCGTCACTTTATTCTGCTGTAGCCAATGACGGGTCGATTTAGCGTTGTGTTTAGGATCATTGTCATGTTGGAATGTCCAAGTATGTCCCATGTGCAGCTTCCGGGCAGATGAATGCAAATTTTCCTCCAGTATCTTTTGATAACATACTGCATTCATCTTGCCATAAATTCTGACCAAATTTCCTGTGCCTTTGTAGCTCACACATCCCCAAAACATCAGCAATCCATCTCTGTGTTTGACAGTAGGAATGGTGTACTTTTCTTCATAGGCCTTGTTGACTCTTCTCCAAATATAGTGTTTATGGTTGTGGCCAAAAAGCTCAATTTTGGTCTCATCACTCCAAATGCCTTTGTGTCAGAAGGTTTGAGGCTTGTCTCTGTGCTGTTTGGCGTATTGTAAGAGGGACACTTTGTGGTATTTGCGTAGTAATGGCTTTCTTCTGGTGACTTGACCATGCAGCCGATCTTCCTTCCAGTGCCTCCTTATTGTGCATCTTGAAACAACCACACCACATATTTTCAGAGAGTCCTCTATTTCATTTAAAGTTATTTGTGGGTTTTTCTTTACATCCAGAACAATTTTCCTGGCAGTTGTGGCTGAAATTTTAGTTAGTCTACTTGACTGTAATTTGGTTTCAACAGAACCCCTCATTTTCCACTTCTTGATTAGTGTGTGAACACTGCTGATTGACATTCTCAATTCCTTGGATATCTTTTTATATCCCTTTCCTGTTTTATACAGTTCAACTAACTTTTCCCGTAAATCCTTTGACAGTTCTTTTGCTTTCCCCATGACTCAGAAGCCAGAAACATCAGTGCAGCACTGGATGAAAGATGCAAGGGTCTGTCAGGAGTCCAAGAACTCATTGACCTTTTATACACACACACTAATTATAAGCAAACAGATCATAGGTGAGGATGGTTACCTTTAATAGCCATTCAAACCCCTTTGTGCCAACCTGTGTGCATGTTATCAGGCCAAAATCACCAGGGTATGTAAACTTTTGATCAGGGTCATTTGGGTAATTGTCATTATGATTTAAAAAGAGTAAACTCACTTGATTGACAATAAATGGCACCAGCCATACACTAACCATGAGTGAAAGAAAAGTTTTTGTGTTATCATTCATATTCTCTGAAAAATGGCCAAGAAATCATAAATTCTGCCTGGGTATGTAAACTTATGAGCACAACTGTACACACACACATACACAAACACACATACACATACACACACACACACACACACACACATATACATGCATACATATATACATATACATATACATGCATACATACATACATACATACATACACCCACGCCCACACCGTGTTTTCCCGAAAATAACCCCTAGCCTGTTTTTTAAAAGCATACTCCTAATATAAGCCTTACCCCCCAAAAAGGCGGACAATCCCAACACTCAATGCAGGCTGCAGGCAAGCCATGAGTCACGAAGATGAGCCTCCCGTGGCCAGCTGCCCACTCTGTCCCACCATCTTATGGCTTGTCTGCAGCTTGTGCGGTGTGTCCAGATTGCGTGCTTTCCCCCACCCTCTGCCGCCATCTGCTGCTTGGACAGGTAATCAACTCACTTGCACTGCATGAGCTGTGCAGCCCCAGAATGCATCAACTAAGGGGCTGGTGGGCTGCAGCTGCTGCCGGACAATGCCAGCCCCTGTGTTCTCGCCTTTTTTGTGCATGCCGGGGTGGGGCGCCCAGCCAAGCTGATCACCCTGAAATTGTGTATCCCCCCAAATAAGCCCTAATGCTTATTTTGGAGCCCCCCAAATTATAAGACCAGATCTTATTTTCAGGGAAATAGGGTAGACATATCTATACATGTATATATACAATATACATGTATATGTATATACATACCTATAAATATATACATACATACATACATATACAGTATATATACAGCCATACACACACACACACACACACACACACACACACACACACACACACACACACACAGAGAGTTTTGATGGAAGACTATGGAATGGTTTACTGTTGTTTTTTTTCCAGATTTTTGTCTCTTCATTCTATTTTACAGCTTTGATATGTTCAGCTGTGTTATGTATTCAAAGGACACACTATATTTCTCCGTTCTGTTTCAATTTTTTTTTTTACTTTTAATAATTTGTACTATATTTGCTGTCTTTAATCTTTACATATGAGGGTGATACAGTAGCTTGAAACAAGACATCATGTTAATAAAAGTAATTAAACTAATTCTGAAATTTGTTTGCAGGAAACTAATGCAGTGCATGTAAATGTTGGAGCAGGTTCTTACTTGGAAGTTAATATTCCCATGACTGTCACTGAAAATGGTAAGTAGAAGCAAAAAAAATTTTTTTTGTATTCTTTGTGGTAAATTATATTGAATTAGTGACCCTTACATATTGATTAGCATTTTGAAGAGAAACATAATCCAAAACAAATATTTGTTCTGTTTACTAGGTTACTCTCCCACTATTAAAGGACAACTTTTACATATAGATGCTACCAGTAGTATGCAGTTTCGGACTCTCTTAGAAGCAGAAATGTTAGCTGTAAGTAATACGTATACTCTCAGAATAATTTCTGTTGTATTTGTTTTCAAATGATTTCAACAGCCAGTCCAAGTGATTTTAGCTATCTCCTCAATATATATAACGATATATTTTCTTGAATAATATTCACAAGAAAAAAACACAGTCAAGATTAGAAATTTCACAAATTTGGCACTTGCATATAAATAGTGTTACTTGATTACGTGGAACTCTCATATAAATTACTGTTCCTAAATTAAATGTTTTTTTCTCTCTCAGTAACTCATACCTGAGGAGGAGCCTGTTGCAGATTTACCTGCAATCTCATCAGGGTAGACTGGAAATGCTATCAGGAGGGCTCTTCTGCTTGTGGATTTTTGTTTAGTATTCACATATAAATATTTCAATGGGGCCTTTATTGAGCTACATCTTTGGAGACTAAATATGCCATGTTGCCTGTTACAGTCATTTAATATTTCCTGAATAGTCACATATCTTTCATGGATGGAAGTAAAAAGCTTGATGTGGTCACTTCAGAATAGTTTCAATCCTTACAAAATAAAATCATTGTTCAATGGGTTACTTACAAAAGGAAATCTCTTTGTTATCAACGTATTTGACAATTTCAGCTAGATGGTTTTGTATACGAGTAATTAACAGAAGGATTTGTAGGTTAATAAACAGGAGTTATATGGGTCTCTGTTTTATCTTTGCTGTTACAGTTTTTGGCTATGAATTATACATTGTTAACAGTATCTATTTTTTATTTTTATTTTTTAGTTTCACATTAACGCCTTTTATCCCTGCACATGGAACATGCCACAACTCTGGCAGACTGAAGTTGAAGTATATAAAGCTACTTATCATTTCATATATGCTCAAAAAAACTTCTTTACAGGTATTCTGGGTCATGTATAATTTGTTCTTTTCAATTATACCATTGTCAGCATGATAGAATATTAAGATTAATATGCTATCACACACTGAAGTAACATATTCTCTTACCTTTTAGACTTGATTGAAGATTGGTGTAGTGACAGTTCTCCTGATATCTACTCATTTGTTCCCTATACATGGAATTTTAAAGTAATGTTTCATCAGTTTGAAATGATTTGGTCTGCAAATCAGCACAATTGGATCGATTGTTCTACAAAGCAACAGGAAAATGGTGAGAACTCTTATGTTGTAAAGTATGCATACTAAATTTCTTCTTAAAGGTATTTGAGCTGCTTAACATGCTTAAATTATTATAATTATCCAAAAGATCGAACTATATTTAAATAAATACCACCTGAAGATTATCCCAGGTCCATTTAAATCTGGAACTAGCTAATAGATTTAGAAGTAGTTCGCTCCCCATGGTGCAAAGGGCAACTGGACTTTCTGGTACCAACACCTTTGGGACATTGTATGCCATACTGTATGCTAAATAAATAAAATATGTGATTGTCTGACCTCTGTAGATGCCCTACACTAAATAAATAAATAATAATAGAAAAAAAATCTCCTTTTTAAAACTAAAGCTCCCAAGCTACTTGTCATTCCATTGCTTCTCAATTCCAGTACTAATACAGCAAGACTTCCGCATTTTTTCTTAATTTTTCAGATGAGTATTCTAACACATGATATTTTTTTTGAAATTTTAGTGCTCTCATTTTAGTAAGTACTTTAGTTAAATATACTTAAGTGTATTAAGAAGCATACTGAAACACTTTTAATGGTGCTTATAGAATAGCAAATTGCCTTTATAATGTCATTTTGATAAAAATAAATATTTGTATGATAAATTTATACTTGATGTTTTTCTCCTGTTCTCTTTTAGTTTATGTGGCTGCCTGCGGAGAAACATTAAACATAGTTTTCTCTTTGCCTTTTCTTGACTTTGTTCCAGTTACATGCAGTACTAGATTCTCTTTAAGGGTAAGTGGGTACCTTTATCTTCAAAATAAATTGCATTTGTTTCCATAATAAAACAAAAAACAAATAAATTGGAAAAAAGAAATTTGACAGTATATATTCAAGCAGGACCTTAAGAACATGAACAATTATGTCTAGCAGGAGCAAAGAAAATTCTGGCTCAGATGTCATTGTTTAATTGCTCATGTCCCACTTTTGAATACATGCTATCAATTTTCTCTTTTTTCAATTTTTCTTTGTTACTGGATATATAAGGCAGCTCACATCAAAAACTGACACCAGTCATTCATCTTACATTGTCTTTAAAAGTGGTTTTATAAACTATGATAAAAAAATTTATATTAATTCAGTATTTGTGCCATTAATCTTACCGTTAAATATATAGATCCAGTAACATTTGCAATCTTGAAATTCAAATCAAATATAAGAGGTTGACATTTGGAACCCTAGGTTTATTCTGTATTATACAGATAGAGTACTAGTATAGTCCTTTTTTGAAAAGGTAGATTCATTTTAAAAATATTTGTTTTTTAAATACTTCAATTATTTCAATAGGCTACTTAATTTTATTGTATGTTATGCAATTGTGGAAAATACTTGATAATTCTTTCCCAAGGCATTGTAATGGCTCCTTCCTTCTATTTAAAAATTGAAAATATTTTTCTTTTGTTATGAGTAACTATCTTTCTTATATAAATTTATAATGTATTGTCATTTTCCTAGATGTCAACAAAATGCCAAATTTGTCACGACTGATTATGAAATTATAGAAATTAATGATATTAATTAAAATAAATTGTCTACTTGAAAGATAACTAAAATCCAGTAATGTCTTTTAACTTCTAAGAGGTATTAGTTACCTTCCATTTGTTTTATTATTCACAAGAATAGATGAAGTTATACATTAAAAGGAAAGAGTCTGCTCTATGGAATAAAGAATGGTGGGTGCCATTTACTTTTGCCAGTTTCAATTTATTTCATGACAGATTGGGATTCCTTGGGCAAAAGAAATAAGATACACCAATACTTTTGTCTGCTTCTGTATGTTTTAAATATAATAGATTATAATATGCATTATACTGTATTTTCAGGGAGATGGTCTTGATGTTCACTTACTTCTTCCTGATTGCCATCCTAGTAAATACTCCATGTTTATGTTAGTGAAAGATTGTCATTTTAATAAATTAAATCCTGAGTCTTGTGCTCCTGCTGATAGTCAGAGTGGTCAGAAACTAAACAAGTCCAGATGGAGGAACATGACTCAAGAAGAGTAAGTTTGGTTTCTCTTACTAGAATGTCAAAATATACAAGAAATCAATGTGTAAATTAATAAAATAATTACTACATAGACCATTCTTTTTGAATAGGGCTGGCTGGGTTGAATGCTGGACAGTACCAAGTATTATGCTTACAATTGATTATGTATGGCATCCAATTTATCCCCAGAAGGTTAAGGAACATTTGATTCAATCATGTAAGTTTGTTTCTTTTTATTCAATGTTTTAAAATGCAGAATAAGCTATTTTGAAAGAAAAATAACCAAGGTAGAATAAATCCAAACGCAGTGAAACTTGGATTGAGAGCCACACTTTTCAGTTTGTGTAGCTTTCTCTATGACAAAAACTTGTCCTTTCTATCTTCATTGGTATAAAGGTAAATCAGAGTCAATGGCTTAAATTCAAAACTATAGACCACCTAGTTCATTATGGATCAATGCAGATAATCCTTGCTTACCAATTTCCTCATTCGGTAACCGTTTCAAATGACAAGGATGCTGAAAAAATAACTTTATGACCAATGCCCACATTTAGGATGTGTGCAATGTTCTTCAGTTGTTATAAATCCAATCTGTACCCTGGGGGAAAAAAACCATCCAGGCACGGGACAATTTGCCTATAGAAATTTCTTGGGTTTTTTTCCTACCTCCTCCTATGTCACAGAATGGAGAGATCTCTAAGGGGGTGATGTTCCAAAAATAAGATAGATCCTTCCACCCAAGGATCCACCCCCTGGGAAGCCCATCTGAGCTGTTAGGGGAATGAATGATGGCCATTCAGTGGAGCACCTCCTTCAGTCTGCCAACATTAGGTGGGACAAGAGGTGGCTCTGTAGCCACTCGCCAAGTTGTGGCCCTTCACAGCCTCCTCTTTGTAGTCAAAGTTTTATTTGCAGTTGCCACCATGAAGGCATCATTTTTTAGCCAAGACAAATTAATAGCTCCTGTCCTGCCAAATGGGAAAAGCTGGCTGGGATTCCAGGTAGCATGACTTAAACTAGTAGGTCAACCTGCCTGCCAATGCCTTCTCTTTATAAGTGCACCAAAGTGGAGACTCCAGCCGTATGTAACTTGGAATGTCATATGGGGCATTGGGATACTTTAAAATCAGGGCTGGTCAGGAGAAAATATGCAGGATCTAAGGGGCATCTTTCCAAAGCAGGTGTCTAATCTCCTCCATGGCCAAACAGAACTAAGTTCTCAGGCAGAGAGAACAATGAAAGCTATCTTGTTACTCCATTCAGGGCCTGCATGCAATGGCTGCAGCCCTGTTCTTCATCACCTCCCCTGCCTTCTAATACTTATATTGAATCAGATATTCCCCCCTACAATATGCATGTCTGGAAGGCCACCGTTTCCCTTCCAATCCAAACATATCTACCCTACCCAGGTTGGCAAAGTAGAAATATAAATATATGATAAAAATAGTTTTAAATATGTTTCATTGTAAAGTACATCTATGTGCCATTGCATGAGAAGTATTGGAGAATTGTATCAAACAAAGCAGATAATCATACCAAAAAAAAAATATGAGGAGCAAATTCAAAATCATTACATTTGTGACTTTAATATCAAACATATAAGATCAACTTTTCATTCTTTCTCATTTCTAAATATACCACATGATAAAGTTATTTTGTGCCTGCGTAAAATTGTGAAAAGAAAAAGCATATAAAACATACCCTTATCGTAGTTTTCCTTAATTTATTACTCTTTAGGGAATCTAGAGCCTTAAATACTATTATGCTTTTTTATTGGACATGTCAGTTTGAATTATTTATTATTTAAAAGAAAATCTTGCATTTAGATCTTAAGGTTAGTTGAGAAATATAATTTAAAATAATATAAAACACCAACAATAAAACAAATTACATAGCTTTTATTTTCTTCAGATTTGTTAAGTTTGTTTGTTTTTTAAAAAAAAAACAGAATTTATTTTCACTAGTACACTGGTGAAATATTACCAATATTCATTTAATTGTTTTATTTTTTCATTTATAAAGTGTCAGAAATGGAAGAAACCATATTATCTGCCCAGCGACCATCACAGAAAATGGCAGATAGAGGAACATCTCCTTCAGCTTCTTCCCGTCTTCCTATTGACCCCTCTGAACTTCCACCTGACAAACTTCGTGTAGAACTAGAAGTTTCCCCAGATTCCCAGATAACTTTATATGGACCACTTTTAAGAGCATTCCTGTCCATAAAGGTATTATCTGTCCCTGAATCGTAAAATATACATGGGCCTTGTAGTCCTATTAAAAAATCTCCAACCAGCCTTCCATTTTGTGGTATCCTTCAAATGTGTTAAATCGTAATTGTACATTTCTAACTAGCACGAGAACAGAATCAAATGTTTCTAAAGCTGCTGTCCATAGGGTGGACAATTTTAAGGAGAGCTCCTAGTTTACCAACAGCTGAAATATTTGATTTGTTCTACTCATCGCCCCCAGCTTTCCAAATATTTAAAATATTTAGAAACCTTCTTAATTTCTAAAACATTATCAGTGTTTGTGGTAATCATACAGGCTATAATTAAGAAATGAAAATTAATATTTCTAAATCTTGCTATAGGAAAGCTGTACTAAGGTGTAAAGGATTATTCATTTATTTGTATCCCATCTTTATTATTTTTAATAACTCAAGATGGTGAACATATCCAATACACCTATTAATTTTATATTATTATAGTTATATTTTATATTGTTATATTGTTATATTTTATATTGTTATATTTTTCCTTATAACCTATTTATATTATATTATTTCAATAAATATTGTTAATTCATCCCACTAGGAAAATTATTTTGGTGAAGATGATATGTACACTGATTTTGAAGAAGTCATTTCAAGCCCTGTACTATCTATGTCAACATCTTCAAGTTCTGGGTGGACAGCAGTTGGAGTGGATGCTGGCAAAAAAGAGTGTGATACATCACTAAAACAAGTTAATCCTCTAACTTTACGCCCATGGGATATTACAGTGCTTGTTAATGTGTACAAAGTTCATGGGCGCCTGCCAGTAGTAAGTATTATCAGTACCTTATCCCTGATTTTAAAAAAATGTGTTCATAACTAGAAATACAGATTTCCTATGGTTGGCCTATGAACATGCTAGATTTCATCCTTAAAAACATGTGGAAGGGTAGATATGTTTTCATTCTGCAGTGGATAGGCAGTGGTTGAATGATGGTCCTTAAAAATCATTACAAATAGCCCTCGCTTAATGACCTTTCTTAACCTGGTAGTTGCACCAGGTCCTCAAAGTTACAGTCATTATAGTGCCCCCATGATCACATTATCAAAATGTGGATGTTTGGAAGCCTCCTTTCACATACCATCACAGGGTGCCTTGTATAGAAGATATAGCTTGCTTTGAAATGTAACAACTTGAACATGAAAAGTGTATCGATAAAAATTAGGAAGTTCTCAATTTGGTGTGGTGTGTGTTGCTTTTTAAATAGAATTTATTTATGGAACGTCATATATAGCTGTCATTCTTGCTGTCTACATAATGTACCTTTGGGCAGCTTCCTTCAATGCCTCTTACATACATTGTGCAAGGATCTCATCTGTCATTATTAAATGTACAAATAAACAATTCCTTATCATTGTTGGTTCCTTTCTAATAATATCCTCCCTCTGATACAGAAGTGTCTTGGGTACATAGTCTTTCCAATAATTTTGTTACATTATAATTTTTATTGTGGTGGAATGAAATGGTAAATTACTAATTATGATTAATTTAAGGTTAATTTAATTTACATTGATATTTGACTTAATTTAAAATTAAATTAAAATGAAATCAGTGTTTGTCCTGGTTCAGGACAAGACTAATTTCTTGGTTTCCATGCATACTTGAGGCAGAAGTAAAATGAATTCCAGGCAAAAGCTGCGTTCTGATCTTATGATATGAAGTTTTATTCTTATTATAACTGAAGTTGCGTAAAAGTAGTTGCACGGTAATACTAGTTAGAATGGGATTAACTAGGCCTTTAATTCTTGAAGGTAATATATAGGAAGGATGCTTTCTTACTTCTTCTTCAGTCTCAGAACTGTTGTTTTCCTAGGTAAGAACAGTTCAAGAAAAATTTTCATGAGCAACTTAGCAGTACAATATAAAATAAGAATTATCCACTTTAAGTGATGTTACTTTTTGAAAAAAACTGTTATCTTCCAGTGTGACTTTTGCCTTTTTAATTTTGTATTTCATAATTTAACAATTTAAGAATTATTGACATTTAATTAAATGGTTATTGCTAATGTTAATATTCTGTATTTAGCATTGCAGCAGTGATGGCCCAGAATGTCCTACTGGTTTTCTGGAAAGATTATGTTTTGAGATGAAAAAGGGATATAAGGAAACTATGTTGCAACTTGTATTATCACCACTGAATATATTCTTGAATGATAGTTATCAGGTAATATTACTTAAAATACTTTCCAAGCTAGTTAAATAACCAGGAAAAGTGAACATAAGTAATTACCATTTTTATCATGCTTGAAAAGTGCTCCATTTAAGACTGTGAGCCAATTACAGTAATTCCAATTTCCATGATTTTTCTCCCAATGTTCCTTTGTAGTCAAATCATCGTTGTTCTAGAAAATCTTTCAACCGTCAAGAACAGATTAGTTTGCATGTTGTGCTAGCATGAGCAATATGATTTTTCTGTGGAATGACACCATTGAACTGAATTTACTTATCTGTTTTAGTTATTACATTTATTGTTCATCTTATACATATACACTCAAAGGTGGTTCCCTGAGTTTACTTTTTAATGTATATAGCCATAGTTTCATTTGACTTGTAGGACTTTATGATTTGCCAACTTGATTCATGGATGAACAAAACAGTAATTATAAACCGCTTGAATATTGCTTTGCATATTGAATGACATAATGACAATAATATAAAGCTGACAAAAGCGTTAGGGTTTACTAGCTGTATAGCACTAATCCCTATCAGCTTTCTTTCTTAACAGAGACCTACTGTGGATGAAGTACTTCGAGAGGGTCATGTAAGCCTTTCAGGTCTGCAGCTACGTGCCCATGCTATGTTTTCAGCAGAAGGTTTGCCTGTGGATAGTGACACTTTGGAATATGCCTGGTTAATTGATATTCAGACTGGGAGCCTGACAGCCAAGGTTACAATTCCACAGGTTTGTAACTAAGTTTCAGATTAAAATGTGTACATTGCTATTTTAACATATATGTTTTATGTATTAAAGCACACAGAGAGAAAAATTAATTAAAATAAAAAAAATGGGTTTTCTTTACAAATGCTAGATATTTGTGTAAATTGAAGGAGTTCAATAATCCAGCTAGGAATTTTTAGATTAAAAGAAGTTAGAACCATGCTTTTGTGAATATCTATTAAAATCTCATAATACTTATCTATATTTTCAGAATTCAGAATTAACTGGTTCAAATAACACCAAGGTTAGGGTCTTGGTTTTCACAGGACTTGTTTGGTCTAAATTGGAAAATAGATGCAACTATTTTTCTGAAAGTGAATCTATTTAAATCTGAATTAATTAGTAAAATACAGTATATGTTTAAAGTATTACTAACCTTGATTATTTAACTCCAGTTTCAACTCTTATTCCAGGAGAAATTTGCATATTCTGGATACATTTAAAGATATAAAACATATTTGGTAAATTCTAACATTCTAGTTAATTATTATTGCAAGGCCCATGTAATGTTTGCATTCAGAGGAAGAAAATGCCTCAGAGTGGCACCTGAAAACATGAGGAACTTTTTAGCAACCTAAACAAAGGAGAAAACTACAATTTTAGAAATAAAAACAGCTACTTTTTAGTTTTAATTCCATTTAGTTTTCTGTACTTACCTTGCTTTACCTTTTAACTCATTTCCATAATAATATTTTTATTTCTACCAAAATCCCTGCATTATCTGATTTCTTTAATTAATTATGCCTTTTTTGTTACTATGTTCTATGTTTTTCTTTGTATGTAAAGTATAAAGAAAAAGAAAATTTCATTTTCCCATCCACATTTTTGGAGCATTCATTCTCCTCTATGTGTTTTTTATTCTCAACCATAGTCTCTCTCACTTCATCCTTCCATGAGGCAACCTTTTCATATTTCTCATTAGCATTCCATATAATGCTTTTTATTTGGTTTCAAAATGATTTCACATCCTTTCTCATGTTCATGTTTGATCCATTCTTTTAAGAAGTTATCTTTTATAAGGAGCCTCCACAGTCTAGTATAGATGATACTAATTCATACTTTGCGGCATACATTTTTAGCTTTTTCATTTTTAATTACACAATTGTTTCTCTTCCATCAGCTCTACAGGATCAAATCACCGTCATCTTTTCCTTTTCTTTAATTTCATACCTATTTTTCTTCCATTTCCTTTTTTAAATTTACACTATTTGCCATTTGTTATTACTTATTTATTAAACTTATATGCTGCTCATTGTGGTTTGAGGCGACTGAGCAGCTTACAACATAATAAAACACATGGATATAAAAACAATTATAAATATAGAACATATTAAAATTACAAAAGATTAAAGCAAACTAAAATACTAGTTTGGAGCAGAAAGGTAGTACTGGCTTCTCTGTTACTCCATTAGACACCTCCAGGCAACAGTTTCAGGGTATGCCAAACTGATAGAGACAAATTTTAAGGCATTTCCTAAAAGCTAAGGGAGAGGGGGAAGAGGAACATGTATTCTCCACTTTAGAAATATTAATTCTCCACTATCCATATTTTCTATTCTTTTTCATTTGCGTAATGTAAAGATTGAAAATGCATCCACTCTCTTTTCAGAGTTCTAAAAACAATAGAATTAAAGTATTGATTGCACATACAATAAGTAGATTTTCATCTTGTGAAATGTTAGCTTCATGTAATGTCTTAATCATCAAGTTTCCTTTATATTTTTGCAATTTAATGGAGGTTCCTCTGTTTCTAATTTCCAAAGTACTCCTTTTGCTGTCGAAATATATAGCTCACTGTACTTGTTATAAAATATAGGATTTAGTTTAGTGGAATTAGTTGCAAAAACCAAGAACTGTGATCTTTTCAAAGATCCATATTCCTCTGAGTATATTTGATTTCTGTGTAGTCAATAGTCCTTATTTATTTGCAGATTGCATGTCTGTTTGAATGGGGACAAACATTTGTGTTTCATGTGGCATGTCGTGAGTTTCAACTGGAAAGACCAAAATCTGTCATTATATGTCAACATGGAATTGATCGTCGTATTTGTGAAGCGAAGGTAACAGCTTGCAAACTATATAATCTGGCTTTCGGAACAGTGGTTTAATGAGGATATACCTTATAAATATACAATTAGCAAGGCATTCTGCTTTTACAGTTCCATTTGTTGTAGAAGCATATGCTGTAATTATAAAAGATTCATAATATTTAAATTTATGATAAGGGACCAGATATTTTAACCTTGACTTCTGTTATTAGTGTAGACAAGTTTTTATCTGACAGTTTAGAACATTGTACTATAGTTGTATTATAGTACCATTGTACTTTTGTGTTTGTATTTTTATATCTTGTTACTATGTGAGCCATTGAGAATTACTTTGCTTGTAGCAGCATAAAAATATGTTGAATAAATAAATATGTAAATAATTTTATTGTTGCAATGCTTTTGAAAGATTAATGAAATTGTCATTTCATTAATCCTTCAAAAGCATTGCAGAAACAATAACTTCTATATTTGCTATAATATTTCTAGCATTTTATATTTTCTTTTCCCTATTTAAGGGTTTGCCCCTAATCCATGTAACTAAACTGTGGACTTCCAAAATTGGGCACAAAAAATCATGGCTTGTTTTCTGATCTTTTATGAAATTTAAGTCTCTCAAATCTATGTTTGTGAGTGCTTAATAGGGCATATTTGCAATTATGTGGATAAAAAACTCTTGAAGTGAAACAAATACCAATTAAATTTAAAAACTGTCATGTTGGTCTAAAAACCTGCAGGCCATGAACTGGTTTGTGGGCTGTTAGGAACCAGACCATGCAAGCAATGGGTGAGCAAACCAAAATTCATCTCCACATACCTGGGATTTGGGTTGTATCCGAAACCATCTGCACACACCCTCCCCCCGGATTTGTGGAAGAAAATTTTTCTTCTGAAATGGTCTCTGGGACCAGAAATGACCTGTTCTGGAACCACCTATTTTATTTTATATTTTATTTTACTTTATCATTTTATTATTTTATTTATCTGTCTTCTGGTTTAATAATATATCATAATTGAAATTTTAATTACACTTTAAATATTAATTATGTACAATTAAAATTATATATTTTTAAAAGTGTTATCACTATTGAATTTAAAGCTTAAAATGCTGAGAGTAAACAGCAACGTATTTCCTGTCTTTATCTCTCCTTTTTCATTTTAAGGAAATATTTAATATGCTCCTATATCTCTTTCATTGAAACATTTACTTTAATTTGCTCTTTTAAAAAAAAACTATGTCAGCAAACAGATTTGTGACTCTAGAAAAAGTACAGAGAAGAGCAACCAGGATGATTAGGGGACTGGAGGCTATAACATGCAAGAACTGGGCTTGGCTAGTCTAGTAAAGAGAAGGACCAGGGGAGACATGATAGCTGTCTTCCAATTTTTGAGCCACAGGGAGGAAGGGGTCAGGCTATTTTCTAAAGCTCCTGTAGGCCAGACAAGGAATAATGGATGGAAACTGAAGAAGGAGAGATTTAACCTGGAAATAAGGAAAAACTTTCTGACAGTGAGAACAATCAACCAATGGAACAGCTTGCCCTCGGAAGCTGTGGGAGCATCATCACTTGAGACTTTCAAGAAGAGATTGGATTGCAATTTGTCAGATGGTGTTGGGTCTTCTGCTTGGGCAGGGGGTTGGACTAGATGGCCTACAAGGTCCCTTCCAACTCTGGTTATCTGTTATCTGTCGTCTGATTTCTGTTGTATCTTTTATCAAAACTTTATGGATTTATACTCTTTTAAAAGTGTTCTCCAGTTCCTTTTTCTGTAACAAATCTATCTTTTTGGGTCCTTCCCAGTGTTCCTAATTCTTCTTTGCACAGTTGATTGTTTTGAAAGATTAGCTGAGGTTGGAGGATAGAAGAAAAAAATCACTTAACAAATGGAGCTCAGAGAATTGTGACCTGTTTTTAAATATAAAGATGGTTTCTAAGGGTTTGTTACATGGCTGCAGTGGTGGGAAAGGAGATACAGTGCTTACATTTAAAGGGAAGCATACTGATTAGTAGCATTTGTTTTAAAGAAGAAGTAGTATTTTTATGTTCCTGATTTAAAAAAAAATACTTTTGTCAGACTGGCGCATATTTGCAGAACCTTCATGCAGTGCAGCTAAAGGACATTTTGAGTTGGTGCCTTCTATAGGCTTAATATGTGATCAGGCCAGTAAAGTTTTTATTTTACTTTAAACAATATCGAAATACTCATATACTACTGGTGTAATTATTTGGCTTAGAAGAACAATACTGCTTTTAGCTTCAATTGCCTTAATATATCACTTTGTCTTTATTTGAAGTAAGATGAATACACGCCAAAGATAACATTTACTACTATCTTTCCCCCCCAAATCTTTAGATGGGTTCCATTTCTGGCCCTTGTCTAACATCTGATGAATTAAAATATGCTATGATCCGCCTGGCAGTAGACGGTGCAGATGTACACGTTGTTGAGCATGGTTGTGCTACAAATATAAAGGTAGTAGCACTTGTCTTACTTCACACCTTCATTTTTATATACAGGTAATCCTCAGATTACATTCGTTCATTCAGCCACTATTCAAAGTTACGATGGGCTGAATGAATAGTGCTTATGTCAGATCTTGCTTGTAATTTTGCCCTTTGCAATCACACAATCACACTTTCCGATATTCTTTGCCTGAATATAAAAATATATTAAAAAGTCAGTGTTTTAAAACAGAACAATTTATTTTCAGCATAATTTTAAGGGGATTTCTATAGCATATCTATTCTTTATATTGAATGTTATTCTTGTGTGTCGACATTATTATAGAACTAATTTTAGAGATCTTTGGCATAGGATATAAAATTGTTTTTTAATAAACAATTATTAACATTTATGTATAATTTGAAAACAAATTGTGGATTACACACATATAATTTGATTTATTAGTTTAGTGTGATTTCATAGGTGTCAACCCTATTTACAGTTTGAATTACTATCTTATATTAACAATTTTATTACAACTTGTACTAGTAAATAAGAAATTTAGAAACATCATGTTTTTATTACTGGGGAGTAAATATCCTATAGTAATTTGACTTGGTACTCTTCTAGGATTTCTCCTGATCTTTTACTTGAATTTGATATTTAGATGGGTGCTGTGCGCATCGCTAGTTGCAATCTCCACAACCAGACAGTTGGTGAAGGTATAAGTGCTGCCATTCAAGACTTTCAAATACAACAGTATATTGAACAAGCAAATAATTGCCGAACTAGTCTTCAACCTGCAATACTACGGAGGGCATATTGGTTAGAAGCAGGATCAATCAATTTTGGCCTTATCACTGCCGATGTTGCTTTAGCAGCAGATCGCCATTCAAAGCATGAAGCACAGAGACATTTTCTGGAAATTCATGATAGCAGAACAAAGAGGTAAGAAAAACAAGTAAAAAATAGTTTAGTGAAAAGATCTGTCAATGAAAAAATGGAAAACATGAACATTCATGATAGATTCTTCAAAAATGTAAGTTTTATAAATGTTCGATGCAGACAGTTGATTTCAGAATTTTTGTTATTATGCATGTGTGTATCTGTAGATATCTGTGTATGAATTTCTTTTAAAAATAGTTGTTATTAGAAATGTTTTAATATAGTTTCATTATAAGGATCTGACATTTTTTGACGTTGAAAACTTAACAGTGGCAGAATTTTATATATTTATTTTATAGTAGGGTCAGATCTTCTAAATCTATTTCTGGGAAATAAAATCTATTTAGAATGTTGTATCTCCAACATTTATTTCCCAAGAACTCAGTAAATTTGTTTTAAAGAATTTGGGTTGTTTCTATTGTTGAATGAATAGAAATCACTGTTGTAATAAACGCTTCTCGCCTTTGTTTCACCATTGCAAAAAAATGTGCAGCAAAGAGAATAGGAAATTTCCCTACGTCCTACACAATTGTGGAAGCTTATGACTAATCTGGTGCTTCCACAATGAACTGTGTTTGATTTTTGAAATAGCTAACTTCTTTTTCAGTATCTGAGCCAAGTTCCATGTATTTTCTGAAGGATGCAGAGTTATGGTCAGAATGGGATAGAAAAGATTTGTCAGCTTGATCCAGTTATTTGTAATAAAAATTAATTTTTAAAATGAGGTATAAAGAATTTTCTGACCAATTGCTTGATGACCACTTGAATTTACAAAACACAAAAAATTACTTAGAACTTTGAAGCTGGGACTACCACAGACACACGTGTGGTCATATGATCACAGTTCGGGTGCTTTGCAACCAGCTTGCATTTACAACTGGTCGCAACATTCCATGGTCATGTCATTGTGACTTGCCACATTTTTTGCCATTTTTCCAGCAGGAAATGGCAAAAAACACTCATTGATTAGTGACCACATAATTCACTTAATCACAATGACTCACATTAAGACTGTTTTAAAAATGGTTGTAAAATTGAGGCAAGTCAAATGGTGACCTGCTTAAAACTGCAATGACTGGATTAAAATTCCAGGCCCAATTGTGATTGTTAAGTGAGGACCACCTTATTTCTAAATCAACTCAACTCCTGCTTCATATAGGTTTATGTATTGGTGAGGAATCTGAGTGGATGCATGTTATAGATAATGTAGTCCAGGGGTGTCAAACATGCGGTGTCACGTCATCATGTGACATCACATGATTTCCCCCCCCTTTGCTAAAACGAAGGGTGGGCATGGCCAGCGTGTGATGCACCTGGCCCGTGGCCGCAAGTTTGACACCCCGGTGTCATTAATAATGGTTACCCTAGAAATCTCTTAGCAGTACTTTCACTTCATGTATTTCTTCTTTTTCTACCAGGTTATGGTTTTTATGGCCAGATGATAATATAAAGAATAAAAGAAGCAAGAACAAGTGTGGTTGTCTTGGTGGCTGTCGTTTTTTTGGTGGCCCCGGGTCAGGATTAGACTTCTTCAAGTTTGAAGAATTGACACCGTCAAGTAGCTCTGCTTTTTCAAATGCAAGTGCAGAATCAGATATGTTTTATGGGCAATCTTTACTGCAACCTGGAGAATGGATTATTACTAAAGAACTTCCAAAAATTCCAGATGGTAAAAGATTTGCATCTGTCTGTCTGTCTATCTGTAAACATGTAAAAGTTTACTGTTAATTAAACATCAAACTATTTTGAATATAAATATTCAAGTAAAAGAAATCATGCATTTAACAGAAGTATTGCACAAAAAGTGATCTTGAATACAAACTTTTACTCACACAAACACATACTGTTTAAAACATGTTAATGCTCAGTTAGAGTTATAGGAAAATTCATGATTAACAGATAACAGATAATCAGAGTTGGAAGGGACCTTGTAGATCATCTAGTCCATCCCCCCACCCAAGTGGGAGACCCTATACCATTTCTGACAGATGGCAGTCCAATCTCTTCTTGAAAGTCTCAAGTGACAGCGCTCCCACAACTTCCGAGGGCAAGGTGTTCCATTGATTGATTGTTCTCACTGTCAGAAAGTTTCTCCTTATTTCCAGGTTAAATCTCTTCTTGTTCAGTTTCCATCCATTATACCTTCTCTGGCCTACAGGAGCTTTAGAAAATAGCTTGACCCCTTCCTCTCTGTGGCAGCCCCTCAGATATTGGAAGACCGTTATCATGTCTCCCCTGGTCCTTCTCTTCACTAGACTAGCCATGCCCAGTTCCTGTAACCGTTCTTCATATATTTTAGTCTCCAGTCCCCTAATCATCCTGGTTGCTCTTCTCTATACATTTTCTAGAGTCTGAACATCTTTTTTACAGTGTGGTGACCAAAACTGGATGTAGTATTCTAGGTGAGGTCTTACTAAGGCTTTATAGAGGTATTAGTTCCTCACTTGATCTTGATTGTATCCCTGTTAATGCAATTTAGGATTGCATTAGCTTTTTTGGCTGCTGCTACACACTGCTGGCTCATATTTAGCTGGTTGTCCACTAAGACTCCAAGATCCCTCTCAAGGTTACTGCTATTGAACCTGGTTTCACCCAGTCTAGACTAGACTAGCTAAGCCCAGTTCCTGCAACTGTTCATTGTATGTTTTATGATACAAAATATTCCACTTTAAAAACCAGGCTGGTTTGCTAATGGCTGGCACATGTTTTAGTGTTTCTTAAAAAATATGCTATTTATTCATTTATTTAAAAAAAAAAACAAGAACAAAATATTGGTATCTATAATATTCATAAATTTAGCACAAAATATATAATTGTTTTTAGGTAAGGAAAATGGTGTAAAGGCAAAAGAATGGGAATGCCGACCTGTAGGTGCAGAATCTGGAAGAAAATCCCAGCAATTAAATTTACAAGTACCTCTGCGATCTCATAGTTCTTCATCATCTTCAGAGGAGAATAGTAGTTCCAGTGCTGCGCTTCCCTTGCTTGCAGGTGACAGGGAAAGTCCTTCTGCCATGGAAGACCACTTAGGACAAAAGGCGCTCTTGACAAGTTCAAAAAAAGAAGATGCCCATGAAAGGTGAGCATTTACTTCTCAATAGCATCTTATTCCACTATGGAATTGTCACGTTTATGTGCTTTTTTCAAATATTTGTTGTTTGCTTTATTTGAGTAAAACCTGTATTGTTAAAGCATGCTGCTTGGGATTTGGGAGGATTGGAAAAACAAAGCAGGGGACCATGTTCCTTCCTTCCTTTTAGAGCAGAGGTCTCCAACTTTGGCAACTTTAAGCCTGACAGGCTTCAACTCCCAGAGTTCCCCAGTAGCAAAGCTGGCTGGGGAATTCTGGGAGTTGAAATCCGCTATGCTTAAGATTGCCATGATTGGAGATCCCTGTTCTAGAGAAAGTATGGGGAGCCAGTGATTTTTCAGATGTTAAATTTAACTGAATTTCTAATCACTGACCACGGTGGCTAAGGTGGGCTTTTGCCAACATTTGGAAAGTCACATATATTAATATTTCTATCGTGCATGTTTATTTTCAAGTTTCTCAATGTACAACATCAGTTGTTATCCAATATCCAACAGTTAGGACTAAAATAACTCTGAAAACCTTTTTCTTTCGTTGTGTTTCAAAGAAATCTACAATCACAGTTTCTATGTCAACCCCGAATAAATGTTATTGATATTGAATTCTGTGCAGTTTGCATCACTGTATATATTTTTTTCTAGTAGTATAGCAGAAGGATCAGCAAATAGCCCAGTATCTCCTAATCTACAAGAAAAGCCTGTTGGACAATCTCCTCTTAGATCTCCTTTGAAACGGCAAGAATCAGTATGTTCTGGTCGACTTGGAAGCACCAAAAGTCTTACTACAGCTTTCTATGGTGATAAGCAGCCTGTTCCAGTCGGTGTACAGTTCAGCGGTGATGTTTCCCGTAGTGATGAAAATGTCTTAGATTCTCCAAAGCAAAGAAGAAGTTTTGGTTCTTTTCCTTATACACCTTCTGCAGACTCAAATTCGTTTCATCAGTATCGTTCTATGGACTCCAGCATGTCAATGGCTGATAGTGAAGCCTACTTCTCGGCTGCTGAGGACTTTGAACCCATCAGCAGTGATGAAGGCCCAGGAACCTATCCTGGGAGGAAAAAGAAGAGAAAACAAGCCAAACAAATTGATTATGGGAGGGGATCAATGTATCACAGTGTAGAAGGACCACTTACTACTACCTGTCATGGAGAAACTACTCAAGATACAAAATCTGTACCAATAAAGATGCATCCCTCGCAAGCTTCATTTGTGTCTGCTTTGGGAGGAGAGGATGATCTTGTTGAACATATATATATCATAGAAACTGAGAAGGCTCCTGAAAATGAACAAATCACTTCCCAGCAGCCTTTAATGAACTGCTACCAAAGTTACCTCACTCAGTACCAAGTGATTAATTGGTCAGTAAAACATCCAACAAACAAAAGGACCTCCAAATCATCTTTACATAGGCCATTAGATCTCGACACTCCAACTAGTGAAGAAAGTTCCTCATATTTTGAGCAGCTTTCTGTTCCAAGTTTTAAGGTAAAAACCACAATGTATTTGTTGATCTACCTATCTACATGTATGTGGAAAAATAAAATGGAAAAAAATCAATAGTAAAAAAAACTTCAATAACTTATGGTAGTTGTCCTAATTCAGATTACCTGGTGGCATTAGCTTACTATAGTAACACAAATGTTTATTTGTTTTTGAAACAATAGAATAGTAGAGTTGGAAGGGACCATGGGGGTCTTCTAGTCCAATGCTCTGCTTTAACACCCACATTAACAGGGTGGATGCTTCATACTTTTAGGGAGAGGCATTTCAAACAGTAGGGGCTATCCTACAGAAGCCTGTCATCCTGTCTGTCTGTCTGTCTATCATATGGCATATATGTTTTCGTAGATTTTCACAGGTACAGGTATGCAGGTCTTGGCATGTTTGGGTCTTTTCCCGTGTAAGATTTTACACGTGTAAGATTATGTATGTATGTATGTATGTATGTATGTATGTATGTATGGCATTCAGCTTTGTTCGGGTATTTTCCCACGTCATTATAGTTGTGCTTTTAAAGTTGTAGCAACGTTTCGGCAGAATCTCATCTGCCATCATCAGGCTTCTGTATTGTGTTCATCTGTCACAGCTGAATACCATACATGTAAGTACCTGTGAAAACTTAAGAAAATATACATACATACATACATATAAAATTTCATCTAGATTATTAAAACACAATAAAATATAAATGTTAGGAGGATCTATGTTCAAATACCAATGTCTAGGCCATCTAACCATGTGATGTGATGTCTACAGTTTGATGTGGGATCCCACAGTCACACTGAAGGGAGGATACCATGCCCCATTTATACTTTATACACAGAGACTTGGCAGATGCCATGGGAGCTGCAAATCCGGTTCAGGATTGCCCACTGCTGGTTTGGTAGCTCTTTTGTCCGGTCATTTATATACCTTCTTATGTCTGGGTGTTCAGCGACCCATGTGGCTTTCCATTGGGAATCAATGTTAAAATTGTTGGGCAGATGTTATGCAAGTGCCAGTGGGGGCTTCCTTCCGGATGATAAATGAGGAAGGTTGGCATGTACCAGTAGGAGTGAATTGTTCACAATTTTTCTGTAGTCATCGTTTCTATTTTACATGCACTGTTTGTGGGAAAGGAATTCTTAACATGCCTTCTCTACATGAGTAGATCAGATAGATAGATAGATAGAGTCAATTCTGGCAAGGCTTGGACTGATCTTTCTTTCTTCTGTATCATGACCTGTACTTTGAATTGAGCATGGAAGCTTAGTCTCAACTGATACAGTTGCTTTAACATTGATATTATTTCTTATGCCACTGTTAATAATTTTATATTAGTTGCAGCTTATCAGATTTCCAAATGCATTCCATGTTACTGCTGTTCAATTGGATAGTGATTAAAGCATATCAGAGTATAATGATCCAAGTAGAGTTGATTTGGCATACCAGCTAGAGCTGGGCAAAAGCCCCCCCCCCTCCCCAGCCTACTTACTGAATAGGAACAAAAAGTCCATGGGAACCCTCAAATCACCTCCTTGTGTGGAGTATAATCCTGTCCAGAGTAAGTACTTGGAACAGTGCCTCTCTGTTCTTCAAAGATTTATTGATAAGTATTAATTCTCTCTTGATAGGATTTAATCTCAAGGTTCTTTCACCCCATATAAATGCATATTGTTTCCAGATTAACCTAAGATTTCCACACTGAGCCTTGGCACAGTGGTTAGAATGAAGTACTGCAGGTTACTTTTGTGGACTGCTGGCTGCCTGAGAAGAATATGATACAATGCACTAACAAGGTCTAACAGGATCAAAAGAGTGCATTTCCTTCCCATTTATATCTTGAGAAAAGTTATTAAGCAAAGTGATTAGTGCCATTTCTATTTCACAATTAGGTCTGAATGGAATTAAAAAGGATCTAGATAAATTGTTTCTTCTAGAATTTCCCATACAAATAAATTGCAAAGAATGCATTCAAAATAATTTATAATTTCACTGAATCCTTAATGGTGAATTTTTGAAATGTTAAAAATATAGAAAATAACTTCTGTTTCTAAGTGAGTGAACTTACTCATTTGGAATTTATCATAGTAAAATCTGTTTGAATTAGGAATTCATTTTGAAATCTTTTAAATTCGAACTTGCCACAGGCAACTCAACTGAATTGTTTATATACATTCATTTGGTACTTTAAATTATATTAATGACATATCAATGCTTAAATTGCCATGCTTGATCATATAAAAATTTAAAGATAGAAAGGAATATAAAATATTCCAGGACAAGAGATTTATGAAACCTCTCAAAGAGTAATAGCATTTTTTTTTTCAGATTGTTAAACAAGGTCTTAAAGCTAATGCTCTACTGGATCGAGGCATGCAGCTTACAGGATCAACTTCTAAGTGAGTAACAAGTTATGATGCATTTGTAATATGTTGAAAGTTAAATTATCCTTTTTACATATTACAAAGGTGGTGGTGTCGATAAAGTTTTGTTCCACAATTTGGGAATATAAAAATAACAGTCCCCTTTAGTGGTGCGGAATATTTTCTGAATATTTGTATCTTATACAATTGTTCCTGTTAAAAAATAATGAAATGCTGCTCATTTACAGGTGAAACTCAAAAAATTAGAATATCGTGCAAAAGTTCATTTATTTCAGTAATGCAACTTAAAAGGTGAAACTAATATATGAGATAGACTCATTACATGCAAAGCAAGATAGTTCAAGCCATGATTTGTCATAATTGTGATGATTATGGCTTACAGCTCATGAAAACCCCAAATCCACAATCTCAAGAAATTAGAATATTACATGCAATCAATAAAACAAGGATTGTACATAGAACAATATCGGACCTCTGAAAAGTATAAGCACGCATATGTACTCAGTACTTGGTTTGGGCCCCTTTTGCAGCAATTACTGCCTCAATGTGGCGTGGCCTGTGGCACTGCTGAGGTGCTATGGATGCTTCAATAGCGGCCTTCAGCTCTTCTGCATTGTTTGGTCTCATGTCTCTCATCTTTCTCTTGGCAATGCCCCATAGATTCTCTATGGGGCTCAGGTCAGGTGAGTTTGCTGGCCAATCAAGCACAGTAATCCCACGGTCATTGAACCAGGTTTTGGTGCTTTTGGCAGTGTGGGGAGGTGCCAAGTCCTGCTGGAAAATGAAGTCAGCATCCCCATAAAGCTCGTCTGTGGAAGGAAGCAGGAAATGCTTCAAAATCTCCTGGTAGATTGACCCTGGACTTAATGAAGCACAGTGGACCAACACCAGCAGATGACATGGCTCCCCAAATCAACACAGACTGTGGAAACTTCACACTGGACTTCAAGCATCTAGCAGTGTGTGCCTCTCCATTCTTCCTTCAGACTCTGGGTCCTTGGTTTCCAAATGAGATGCAAAAGTTACTCTCATCAGAAAAGAGGACTTTGGACCACTGAGGAACAGACCAGTTCTGTTTTTCTTTAGCCCAGGTAAGGCGCTTCTGACATTTGTTGTTCAGGAGCGGCTTGACAAGAGGGATACGGCATTTGAAGCCCATGTCCAGGATCCGTCTGTGTGTGGTGGCTCTTGATGCACTGACTCCATCCTCAGTCCACTCCTTGTGAAAGTCCCCAAGACTTTTGAATGGCCTTTTTCTGACAATCCTCTCCAGGCTGCGGTCATCTCTGCTGCCTGTGCACCTTTTTCTTCCACACTTTTCCCTTCCACATAACTTTCTATTAATGTGCTTTGATACAGCACTTTGGGAACATCCAACTTCTTTTGCAATTACCTTTTGAGGGTTTCCCTCCTTATGAAGTGTGTCAGTGATGGTTTTCTGAACAACTATCAGGTCAGCAGTCTTTCCCATGATTGTGATTCCTACTGAACCAGACTGAGAGACCATTTAAAGACTCAGGAACCCTTTGCAGGTATTATGGCTTAATTAACTGATTAGTGTGGGACACTTTGAGCCTAGAATATTGAACTTTTTCACAATATTCTAATTTTCTGAGATTTTCTGGATTTAGGGTTTTCATGAGCTGTAAGCCATAATCATCTTGATTATGTCACATAATGGCTTGAACTATCTTGCTTTGCATGTAATGAGTCTATCTCATGTATTAGTTTCACCTTTTAAGTTGCATTACTGAAATAAATGAACTTTTGCACGATATTCTAATTTTTGGAGTTTCACCTGTATTTGCACTGAGTTTTCACCCTATAGAAATAGTTTCTAGGCTGCTGATTCTTATAAGCTGATTTTGTTTTCTGACTATTCTGAACATTTTTCAGATTCAGTAATATTTATTAGACTAGCTTTTTTGAAAGTTTGAAAAGTAAGCTTTTGAGGTTTTTAATGGAAAGTTATATTAATTCATCAAACGTCTAAGAAATTATGAAGCTTATGTAGAACTTAATTGATATGATGAAATGTGTAGTATGCTATAGCTTGCTAAGGATAGCAGAAACATGATGAAAAGTATTTATGAACATTGTCTTACATTTCTTGTGCCTATCAAATAGTTTCTGTACTATGCTTAAGAAAAACTCCTTGCTTTAAAAATGTCTTTGGCATGCAAAAAACCTGATGAATTGCTGTTTAATCATTTAAAATTTAATCCATATATCGTTTGGAAATATTTTTATTTATAGTTGAATAAGAGGTCTTCATTATATACAGTTTGTTTACAATGATGAACCAACATATATTTTCAAAAAGAGTAGCATTAATTTGATGCCAGAAATGTTTATCATTTAAGACATTCTAGTACTTGAAGCTGGTTCTCATAATAATTATAGAAATATAACATCTACCATCTTCTTATACCAAAATTGCTTATTGGAGGATATGTCTTGTAAATATAATATTAGAAATGCATTTATGTCTCTGATTCTATGAACTGGTAGGATGCATTTTATGTGTAAAAAAAAATTAAACTACAGATAGAAAAAAAATTAAAATTAGTTCAAACTAGTGACATGAGAAAGCATCGATTCAATGCTTGGTTCTATTGTCTTCTGGATACTTATTCGTGTTATTACTTTGTTTTTGTGTGAAAGCTTATTACTTTTCAAATTAGGATATACTTTGTTCATTTACTGCACTTATCATAAGTAGATCATAGTATCCTGAAAAGATGGTTAGGTAAATAATCTTTTCCAATAAATTCTATTGTGGCAAGTAATCAGCAAAAAAGTTTAATATTTTGTTTCCCATTTATTTATTTAGCACTCCATATACTCCTTTGGAAAAGAAAATCCTTGATAATACAGATGATGAAACTGTAACAGAGGAATGGACTCTTGATCATCCAGTTTGTCAAACCAGAACAACGGCTATTGTTGAAGTAAAAGGAACTGTGGATATAGTTCTTAGTCCTCTTGTAGCAGAAGTTTTAGACAGGTATTTCTTAGTTTCAAGAGCTATATGCACATAATATGGTTGTCATATTTCTTATTGGCCTGGGAAAGTACAAACATATGTTGTCTGAAGCAGATGTGAATAAAGAGTCTTTTCATTATTATTTTTTCCTGCAGCCTCATGTGTTATGTCTTCTTATCTCTCTTCTCCTTGCATTACCGGATATATGTGGCCATATAAGCCAGTATGATAGTCAAGAGACACAGGTCCATGTAAGCCATGGAAACTTACTAGGTGACGTTGATGTCACCCAGCCCTTTTTAGCCCAACCTACTTCACCATCACATGGATAAAACAAAATGTGATAACATTTGATATTTCTTGATCTCCTGTCTTAAAAAAATATTACTTATAGGCCAAACAAGACCATTATTAAGGCTGTACTTGAACTTTTAGCAAAGAGCTTATTCTAGGTAGATACTAGGGGGAAAAAACAAGCCACTATGTGGAAAAACATTTCTTCATATTTTCCCCATTTTTCCCCTGCCTCTTCTCTCCAAAATCCCTATCATTTTCTTCCTGGAAGGCACCAGCAATGTAAGAGAAATTGAGGCAAGAGAAAGCGACTAGCATAAATATACTTGAGCTCCTTAATCAAGTATAGACAGACAGAAAGCTTTTATCTGGCCAGGTGGCCATTCAGAATCTAAAAACCAATTCTGTTTAGAAAACATCAGTTGTATAGTAGCAAAATTGTTGAAGAGGTTTCTGCTGTCTAGTCATTTTTGACTCTATTGGGTACTCATCTCCGTTTCTTAGCCAAGAGAGCCAGCATTGTCCAAAGACATTTCCATGGTCATGTAGGCAGCATGACTATGAGCCAAGGCGCATGAAACGTTTCCCACTATTTATGTACTTGAATTTGGATGCTTTTGAACTGCTATGTGCGTCGGAGCTAGGGCAGTTAATGGGAGCTCATCCTGTCAAGTGGCACTTGTGTCTCAAACCCAGGCTGTCAGCTTTATAGTTGAGAAGCTCAGCATTTTTAACCACTGAGCCATCGCATCCTTCCCTTATTAATGTGGTACACACTAATAAATCCCAAACTGATTTAATGTGGCCCTAACACACAATCTTTTTTTATTTTCCTATGGTTGGTTAAGGTAAGAGGAACAAAAGAATACAGAGTATAATTTGATAAAACAAAGGAATTGGCATTTTGGGTTATACCAGTTCATGGATTGATATAATTTCATTTTCACAAATTAACTTTTTAATGTTTTTAAAATGTTTTTCATGCAAGCTACCAAAGCCATTGGGAGATTAGGTAGTGGACAACTTTAATAATAAATAAAACTATTGGGGCTTCCCTTACATTGACAAATCCTGAAATTTCTGCTACCTGCTTATTTATTCATTAAATTTATTTGCTGCCCATCTAGCTATCAAGTGAATCTGGATGGCTTACAGATTATTAATAACAATATAGACTATTAGAAGTTTAAAAGTATTAAAACATTGGACATTGAAATTTAAAACAGCATTTTTTGCTTAGGAGGAAAACTTAATAGCAATAGCACTTATATTCCGCTTCATAGTGTTTTCATAACCTTCTCTAAGCAGTTTAAAGAGTCAGCATATTGCCCCCAATAATCTGGGTCCTCATTTTACCGACCTCGGAATGACGGAAGGCTGAGTCAACTTTGAACTGATCAGGATCAAATTGCTGAACTGCTGGCAGCCGGAAGTCAGCAGAAGTAGCCTGCAGTACTGCATTCTGTGCACTGCGCCATCATGGCTCTTAATACATGTGTAAATGTAATCATTGTAAAAAAATAAATTTTATGGATGCATTTATTATAAATAACTTCAAAGTTTTAGATATGTTAATTTGGCTATATTTTTCTCAAGCCTTTTATAAAGGGACAAGTAGATAAAATCTTACCTGAAACCTGCTTTCAACATTTATTTTGGACTAATTTTTCCTATAGGTATATCGAAGCAATGGTGCACTGTGCCAGCACACGTCATGCAGCAGCCATTGTGGATGGTTTGCATTGTAAGGTTCTCAGAGAAGCTGTCCAGAATAGAAAAACATCATTTTCAGAAAATGTATGTATAATTGTCTAATTAAATTTCTTATTATTGCAAAGGTTTATTATTTTCATACAGCCTTTTGCCTTCCCAAAATGTGCTTTGGCTTTTTTTTCTTATTTGGCTAACTAAACAACAACAGAATAATCATACTGTATATTTAGTCCTCAAAGATGAGACAGAAAGAAAAGCTTTGTTTCAAGAGATGGGGTGGAAGAGGAATACATTATATTTACTCCATTTATTTTTTATAAATAAGCATATGCTATAATACATAAGCAAAGAAAAATTGCTTTACACAAGTAAAGAAAAATAATTCTCCTATTAGCAAAAACAGAAAAACTTAACTGCCAAAATGGAGAAAGAGGCAAAAGTATGTGGGTTCCAGAGAGAAAAGGATGGGTGGAGGAGAGAATATAAAACAAAATGGAAGATTTATGGAATTACATTTAAAATATTCTATTGTCTAAAAGAATTAGGACTTCTTGAATTTAGAGCATATATAGAGCGCTTATTTCTATTGCTATCAAATGAATGTGTAGAAGAAAAGACATGATACCATTCTGAAACAGTAAAACTGTAACTTTAAATTAAATTAAAGTCCTTTTAGATTTTATTGTTCTCTTGCCTATTTTTTGGAACCAGACATGTCAGTCCTAGGCCAAGTATCACACTTGATCCAAAAGAGTTGAACATATCTCATTTAAATCTTAACTGCAACATGTACTGCTGTTCTTCTGTTTTAAAGCTATCTTCTAAACAAGATGTAAGAGGAACAAAAATTGAAACCCCAGCTACTGGAACAACTCAAGTAAAGACACAAGCCAATGTTTTTCTCAAACAAGACAATGTGACTATTAAAGGTCTACAAGCCAATGTTACAGTACCTAAGGTAATTAACATTTTGACCGAGTAGTCTTGGAAAATGCACTAAACCTTAGCAAGAATTGTCTTGAAAGTTGGGAGACATTATTTTGTACAGATTTGGGCTAGGTGAAGGACCCATGTTTTTGACATCTTCTCTATTTAAAAAAGACAACTACCTAATCTGGATCCTAAGAGAAGAACACTAATATGTTGAAGAGAAGTATAGGCATGAAATTATTTGAAGCTATGAATCATGGTCATTGTAATTGTACTACCTGTGTCAATGTCAAAATTGGCCAATGGGAAAATGGTAATCAACCTTGGTATGGATTCCTTCATTGTCTACAAAACTTCAAGATGAAATATAGGTAGTCCTCATCTTATGAGCACAATTGATTCCAAAATCTGTTAAGTGAGATATCTGTTAAGTGAATTTTGCCCCATTTTACAACCTTTCTTGTCTCAATTGTTAAGCGATACGTTAGTAACACATTTGTTAATTGAATCTGGCTTCCCCAATGACTTTGCTTGTCAGAAGGTTACAAAAGGTGATCACATGACCTTGGGACATAGCATAAATATGAACCAGTTGCCAAGCATCTGAATTTTGATCACATGATCATGGGAATGCTGCAATGGTTGTAACTGAAAAACTGTCATAAGTCACTTTTTAGTGCCATTGTAACTTTCAGCGGTCACTAAATGAACTGTTGTAACTTGAGGACTACCTGTACTACATAATGTATTAGTTGGAACAACAACTAAGGCACATTTAGCCAATTGCAAATACAGGTAACTTTCTTCCCTGGAGTGTCAGTACTTATCCAGGAAAGTGATTAATACGTCAAGGTACTACTGGTCCAAAGTAGTACTTACAAAGATTCAAGATGTTTATGACTAAATAAAGAAAATATGGATGAGTCAGGAACATTTTATTTCTAGTAAGGAATAGTAAATAGTATTCTAGTAAAGAATAGGTCCATACTGGTTCCATGCAACAATGTAGAAAAGAATTTCATGGCTGACCATAATTGAACCCAAAGAATGTTGTGGATGTTTTTTCCCAAATACTAGTTGTACTTTCAATAATTTATCAATCTCCCATAAATATGTCAGTTGTGCTTATCCTAATTCAATGACAAAATGTGCAACATGAATGTTGATAACATCTCTTTAGATAAAGTGGTGCTCATGCTTTCATGAAATTTTGAAAAACATTTGTTGAGTGAAAAAACACCTGATTTGTATGTTTCTTCTTAAATCTATGGAATAACTTTTCTAGGTAAATTTATGCTTACTTCAAGCATCAATTGAAGAATCATCAGGAACAGCCATAGCCAAAAATGTAACTCATGTTTCTTTAGTGGCTTTGTGCTTTGATAGGATTGCCACACAAGTCCGTATGAACAGGTAAGACAACATTTTTAATAAGTCATACCTTAGTTACATTTTTAATAGTAGATTCAACATTGTGACAAAAACATTGCTTCTGGACTCTTCTTCATCTCTATGGGGTCCATATAGTTCAGATTTGGTCTGTATAATACAGTTTTTTTTAAAAAATTGTTAAATGATATGGGACAGATTTATAATGTAAATGAGTAACAAATTCCTTCAGTTATACATATGTATTCATCTAACAAAATGAAATTCAATGTAGAGAAAAGTAAAGTCCTACACTTAGGCAAGAAAAACCAAAAGCACACATATAGACTGGGTGAAACCAGGTTCAATAGCAGTAACCTTGAGAGGGATCTTGGAGTCTTAGTGGACAACCAGCTAAATATGAGCCAGCAGTGTGTAGCAGCAGCCAAAAAAGCTAATGCAATCCTAAATTGCATTAACAGGGATACAATCAAGATCAAGTGAGGAACTAATACCACTCTATAAAGCCTTAGTAAGACCTCACCTAGAATACTACATCCAGTTTTGGTCACCACACTGTAAAAAAGATGTTCAGACTCTAGAAAATGTATAGAGAAGAGCAACCAGGATGATTAGGGGACTGGAGACTAAAACATATGAAGAACGGTTACAGGAACTGGGCATGGCTAGGCTAGTGAAGAGAAGGACCAGGGGAGACATGATAGCAGTCTTCCAATATTTGAGGGGCTGCCACAGAGAGGAGGGGGTCAAGCTATTTTCTAAAGCGCCTGTAGGCCAGACAAGGAATAATGGATGGAAACTGAAGGAGGAGAGATTTAACCTGGAAATAAGGAGAAACTTTCTGACAGTGTGAATAATCAACCAATGGAACAGCTTTCACTCGGAAGCTGTGGGAGCATCATCACTTGAAACTTTCAAGAAGAGATTGGACTCTTTGGACTCTTTGTCATTTGTCAGAAATGATGTAGGGTCTCCCGCTTGGGTGGGGGTTGGACTAGATAACGTACAAGGTCCCTTCCAATTATCTGTTATCTATATTAATAAAAAAAAATTGTTAGCAAACAAAAGAGGTATTTAAATTACTGATACAAGAAACTGCATTTTCTGAGATGTCTCAAATATTTCTTTTCTTTCTTTTTAATTAAAAGAGGTGTGGTTGAAGAGAATAATACAAACAGTACAGAAACTAGGAGAGGTTCTGTAACTTTTGAGAAGTATATCCATTCCAATAAAATGCAACCCCAATCCTCTGGCTCTCTACGATCAAATGCTGGAGCAGAAAAAGGAAAAGAAATTGCAGCTAAACTTAATATTCATCGTATTCATGGGCAACTCAGAGGCTTAGATACTTCAGGTAAGCCTTTTTGTAATGCTAATTTGGCAGTGCTTTACTACGAAAAATTTATTAAAACTAGAATATATCTTATTAAGAATATATCTTATATGTGTAAGAATCCCCCCTATTTTTATTTTAGTTGAAAAAAGTTAAAATACAAAACTCCAAAATTAAAAACAAACAAAAAAACACAGAACAAGACATTTAAAAAAGGTTCATTAAAGAAGAAGAAAAATCCAACATATATACATATATTATTCCTCCTAGTTTAATGCTGATTAATAAATTACTAAAATATTGTTTTTCTTGTGAAACAGACCCCCAACAATTTTAAACTACAAAATCTATCTGCAGTTTATTGACATGTCATCTTTATACTATATTAATGACAAAATAATTAACAGGAAAAACAATAATAATAAAGAAGGCAAAATTAGTTTCAAAACCAAATAACAAAACTGTTAAATTAATCAATTTTTGAACTTTTAGAAAATTTATCAAGACATTTTATCAATCCCAGTTACTCAGAAGTCTCATCCCAAGAGTTAAGAGTAATTCATCTTTAATTAAATATCCATATTTTGTTTCTTAATAGCAATTAATTAATATTAACAATATTAACAGTTAATATTAACAAGTAATAACAATTGTTGTCTAATTAAATATAATAAATTCAAATTTTACAATCGGTCTTTCTTTCTAACCAAGTTCAGATGAAGGTGGTTTCCGATTAATTGTGATAAATCCATTTGCCAATCTTCTCCAGTTCTCCTGGGGAAAACTAATTTGCCACTTCTCCATTTACTCAGGTATCTGCTATTGTAAGAGTTCAGGCCTGAACTTCAAAGTAGTGTATGCAATCAGTTCAGTTAGTTCTATGTCTATATATGTCATGCCCTTGTTGGAATCTGATTCGGAGGAGGAGGCCAAGCAGCTAACAGGGAGTGGGAGTGTGGCTCCATTGGCTGTGGAAGAAACTGGGGAAGGGCAAAGGCTGGCTGGGCAGATCAGGGGTGAGGGAGAGGGAATTCGGAGGAAGACCCATGCCCACCCTCTCTTCATCCTGGGACATGCAGGGAGGAATGGAGAAAGGAGCAACATGAGTTGCATGGCTTACGGGGGAGGAAAGGGCCCTGATTCCCTTCATTAGCTGCAGCTGGGGAAAACAGTGTTTAAAGAGGAAGCTGCTCACAGCAAAGTTGTTGGGAGCAAATTGTGAATTATCTGGTATCGTTGAGGCTTATCTGGGTTCCTGATGTCTTCCCAACTGTGTGTTTTGCTGGGCTTTCAAGTCTGCAATTCCTTTTCCTGCCCTGTCAAGTTAATTACTGCAGCGTGGTTTGTGTGGATTTTTATTTCCAGTTTATATGTACTTTGTTTTGGACTGAATTTCCTCCACTTAAGGACTGTTCTTGGGTGAGTTTTTTTCTCCAGCCGAAGGTAACCTGGACATTGGGGGCAAAGTTGGAGTTATTAAAAGGTCATTTCTTGCTTATTTAACTGTGTTGCCTTTGTGCCACGCCCCAGGTCATCACACTATAACTAATATCTCTTTCCAATGAGTCTGTAGCAGTGGTGGTGTGCTACAAGTTTGGACTGGTTTCGCCAAACCGGTAGTAAAAGATGACAATCATCTGAGAGGAGGGGGAAAAATCCTCCATCAGCTGAGAGGAAAAAGAAGAGAAAGCTTAGGCTGAGGCAAAGATATTTTCTGGATATTTGATCCAAGATTAAAAGAGAAATGGCAAAAAGAACTTAAAATATTTTGCTAATTAAAAATGCAAAAAAACTGTGATGAGAGTCCATTATTAATGTAAATCAAATGAAAGCATTTTCCCGAGAATATGCTGTGTTTCCTTTTGGGGAAAGCGAAACTTATTCATGAAAATAATATAAATCAAAAGGAAATAGGAAAAAAAAAGCTAGAGTCCAGCAGGGTGTTGAAATAAATCAGAATTCAACCAACCAGTCAATGTTAAAGATAAAAAGCAGAGTAAAACAGAAAATTCAAAAGTTGAAACCCAGGCATACTTAAGAAAATGAACTGCTGAGAGGAAAATGGACCGGTGACTTTCCGACCACTTCAAGAGAAACTGGAATCTTCAAGACACTCCTGCCCAGGTGGGTCCACAACCATCCAAAGCCATCTTGGATCATTCCTAAGTTTCCCATTGAAATCCAGTGAGCAACACTGCTAGGGAACCAGTTTTTGGCAGCAAAATCAGCTGATCGTCAGGAAGAGAGAAAAAAATCCAAGTCTTATTTCTTTGAGAATGTTTTTGGCTTGTCTTTCCAGAACTTGGAAAGAAACTATTTCAACTTATAAGAAGAAATGTTAGAATCTTTCCTGCTCTAGCTCCAGAGAAATACTGATGCCAGATCATGTATTCTGCTGTAGAAAAAAGATTGCTTCTAGAACAGAGGTCGCCTTTTGGACCTCAGGGACCACCAAACGCATAATTTCAAAAACGCGGACCACTAGTATGAATTTTGACTGACGAGGGCTTGTGATGTTGGTGGAAAAGTCGGTCCCATATTCCAGAACTGCAGTAGTCACAGGACTGTGCACCGGCCTGCCATGGATGAGCTGCTTCAGGATGACCAAAGGGCCAGTCTTGTGACTACTGCAGCTCTGGAATATGGGACAAGCCCTTGGTGGGGTTGGAAATCTCTGCCATAGGGACTGGCACCTATAATGTGCAAATTTTCGGGTGGTGCAACGTGCAAAAAGCAACGCAGCCTTCGCCAGCCAGGACGAGGTAATGGTGCTGTTGCAGCAAGAGAGGGCTGGCAGCACAGGCCGGCTGAAGCGGCGGGCCATGTGGACAGCACAGCTTTGTGTTCCTGCACAGCCTGGATTGTTCTGGGTGGTACTTTGGGGGGGATATTTCTCTGTGGACCACCAAAATTTTCTCATGGACCACCAGTGGGCTGTCTCTCACCACTTGGCGACCACTATTCCAGAAAGTCCAGTGCACTGTAGTTTTTAATTGAAATAAAAACTCTTTCCAATAAAATTCTCTCATTTTTTTTTACATTGCAGATATGGGAATCTGTGCCATAACAGCCATTCCATTTGAAAAATCAAAAGTTCTTTTCACTTTGGAAGAGTTGGATGATTTTTCTTTTGTAGATGAAACTGATCATCAGGTAGTTCAAGATGTAACACGAATTGGGCCTAGCCAAGAAAAATGGGGCTGGATAATGTTTGAATGTGGAATTGAAAATCTGACAATAAAAGGTAAATAATCTTTCAACATGTTTAATATATGATAACACTGTAAACATTATAAAGAAACTGATATTTTCTATGTTTGTATATCCACAGGTGGTAGGCAAAGTGGCGCTGTATTGTATAATGCATTTGGCAATATAAGTAAATCGATAGCTACTGACAGAGGTGGATTTCTTGCATCCAATAATTCTTCAGATTCTCCAACTGGCAGTGGTTACAATACTGATGTGTCTGAAGAAATTCTCCACTGTGATTGCATTAGTGCTGGTTCTGATACTCGTTCAAATTCAGTTTCTGATGAGCATGTAAGACAGTTTTAAAATAGTCTTTGGACCCATTGCTAGCTGTTACTATTATGACAATATAATATTTTCCAATTTGCTAAATTAAACTGTTTTTCAATCTGATTTATTTTTCTGGGAAAATAAGTAATTTGCACTCATGTTTTAATAAAAAAAAGTCATGCCTTTTTTTAAAAAGAAATTTTTTAAAAAATTTAAAAAGAAATTTAAGAAACCTTTGACCATCCACTATGGACTAGTCTTTCTCTTTTTCATTTTTATTACTCTTGTTTAGGATGAAGGGGTTGAATCTGATGAACTAAAAAAGGACAATCCTTTAAGGCCACCCCCACCTGATTCTTGCAGCATGAAACTGACAATCAAAGAAATCTGGTTCAGTTTTGCAGCTCCAACAAATGTTCGTTCAGCTGCCCATATATTTTCAAGGTGTGTTGGATTCCATTTCACATTATTTGAACTTTGGTCAATGGATTGTAGTATATTTTATTGTCTGATATATAAAGCATCTATAATCTGCATGGACCTCACATATAAATTCATATAAATTTAATTTATTGAGTTGATTGTGTATTTTTAATCTAGAGTAGATACCAACATTTTTTGAGAATGTGTGCTAGGCATTTCTACGTAAAATATATTTTATGTAACTAGACAGGTACATTTTTAGAATTATAATTTTGTTGCTGAATGAGAACAATCTATATTTATATATAAATACGAAATACCGCTCATACATCATCACAAAATCTCCAGAACTGTAAAGCATACAAACTTGAAATTTGGACGTATGTTCCTCTTGGCTTCTAGGTGCTCATTAAGAAAGGATTTTTCAAAATGACCATCAGAGCATTAGTATTTCATATATTATTATTAACATGCTCTGATGCTAAATAATTCTAGTCCCACTCCCCACCTGAAAACAAATCTGTTCCAAATGCAAAACAAGCAGAGGAGAGGAGCTTCAGTTTTAATTTCACAGCAGCAACCAACTTTAGTATAGAACAGTTGAGCTAAGCCACGCCCAGGCTCCTTGCTGTCTCCTTGTTAACATAGCAAATACTGTTTTAGTTTCCAAACAGCCCTGAACTCTCTCACACACTGACAGGACACTAGCCAGATGAATACCGATGGATACTGGTAGGCAGATTTCCGTCCCCCTTGCCAAAAGCTAAGCCTGATCACATAATTTCATAGCGAAGCATGGGTATCCAGCTAATACTAGGCTAAAATTACAAATTGAAATATTTATGTTAATAGATACAGTTTAAAATTTTTAAAATTCTTTATACACTTGAATAGTTCAATCTTTTTTGTGTTTGTTATGATTAGGGTAAAGTTCAGGTATCAGTTCTTTTAAATACTTGAATGATTCAGACTGATAACTTTTTATTCCAAAGTGTGGAGTGTGCTATTTTGAACTAGGATCTCATTACTAATATGTCTCTGTAATTGCAATTAACTTTGTGTATAACCATGCAATTTGTGATACTTTTACTCTTTTACTGTTTTAAATATTTTTACCTAAACTCATTTAATATTAGTTTTGTCTTTGATTGCAATAGTCATAATATAAATATTGTTTTTTATACATACTGTAATTACCTAGTCTTAACATTTGTTATCCTGTATGTACAAATGAAAATCGGAAATTGTTATGGTGATTGATATTTCTATAAAAGTACTCAAATTATGTACTGATAATTTCACCTAGTTTTATAATGTAAGAAACCAACCAAGGTCAGAGAGCATGAAGGACCCCAAGATACTTAAATTAATTCCTTGTATAGATATAGATTATTATGGATATTAAAGAACATGTATAAAATTATGTAACTGATGCTCAATTTCTCTTGCATATCCAACTGTTTTATAATTCATCTTTTTTCTAATGTTGTAGGCAACTGAATCTTCTGAGTACTGCAACTCCAGCCATTGGGGCTTGGCTTGTTCCTATTGATCAAGTAAAGTCTTCTTTAAACAAATTAGAAACAGAGGGAACCTTGCGTGTTTGTGCTGTTATGGGATGTATAATGACAGAAGCCTTAGAAGTAAGTATCTATTAAGAGAAAGAGTTTGGATATATAATGTAAAGACTTAACACTTGAGAAGTGTACGATACTGGGAAAAGTAAAGAGAAGGTGACCAGCAGCCAGATTAAAAAAATGATTTAGCAAGGAAAAGAATATCATACTTCTGTAAAATGCATTCAGTTATCTCTATAAGGCACAGAATGTTCCCTTTAAACCCCATTTCTTAACCTTTAGTTTTGAAACGCACACACAATAGCAATATAATATTATTAAAGGATGATCATGAAAACTAATAAAGTTCTAAATAATTTTGTACTTAGTTTTTTGGTAAAAATAGACTGTTAGCATGTGTGTATAAATATTAGCCACAATACTGGATTGTGAACAAATATTGAGTGATAGAACTAATATAGCTAATTGCTTTTACGTATTCAGAATAAAAGTGTACACTTTCCTTTGAGAAGCAAGTACAACAAGCTCACAAGATTATCTCGTTATCTACAAGAAAATCCTTCCTGTCTGCTATGCAATATACTTCACCATTATCTTCATCAAGCAACTTTTTCCATTATTGAGGAAGCAACCATGGTAAGTTACTGCTTAAGAATATGTCTGATTAAAAAAAAAATACTAAAAAAGGAGAGTTCTTTCATACTGTGATCTATATTTATACAATATTCTTTACTAATTTCAATTTCTATTAAAATGTGTATAAATCTCTTGTGACATACCTGGCTATTTAATAATAACTGCTAATTGCTAATAAGAAACTCTGGCAGCATCCAGAGAAAAACAAGTCAAAGAAACAAAAACAGAATAGAAACTTAACAAAGAAGCATTGTTAACACGTTCAGAAAACCCCTATGTATGTAAACATATTTTATTTTATTATATTATTATAAGCGCAAACATGAATATTTTATTGTGTTTTTGGTCAACATAACTTTTTAAATTTGTTTTATTGTTATACTTATTATTTTGATATAGCAATATTTATGCAGTGTTGAGTACATTCTAATATAGTCAATGCTACATAAACACTCTGTTTTATTTTTTACTTTTAATGGTCTCAGTTTTATCACTTTATTGTGATTTAAAATGTTGATATTAATAAGCATAAGATTAGCTATTATATCCAAGAATTTAAGAGCTGCAAAGTATATAAAAATATTTGTTGCACAATAAAAGTTTCTATTTTACGGTGATTACTTGATGCTAAAAGTGTGCTATACTTATTGTTTATACAGGTTAACAACAACAAAAAAAGAAATAAAATAAAAATAGAGCAAAATAGGCAACAACAACTAAAAAGAAAAAAGATAAAGGTCCTATCCTTTGTTAAATTATTTGAACCTGAAATCTGAATTGTAGGAATAAATAAGAAAACTCTGAAGAATTTATTTGCAAGCAGATTTGCATGTGATGATATGTAAGAGGGCATCCCTTTTGGAGCCTGGATTTTAGAATGTTCTGGGTATGTGTTTGTATTCTAGAGTGACGGCCTTCCAGCTCTGGTGACATTAAAAAAAGGTCTAATTGCATTAGCACGGCAGTGGATGAAGTTCATTGTGGTGACCCCAGCCTTCAAAGGGGTAAGTTTACACAGACCAACTCAGCCAATAAAACTCCAGTCAACAACTGTACACCAGGAACAAGAGAATGGCTTAGGTTTGGACAATGTGGGAGGACTTCAAAGTGACACAAGCGCTGATGGAGCAGAATTTGAGTTTGACGCAGGTATTGTATTCATTTTCACATACTTTCTCTTTCTCTTTCCCACTTCCCTCTGACCCTCCGTCCCTCTGTGTATTCTTAAGATCAGTTTATTTTGTATTCCATCCACATATGCATTCTTTCCTCTTTAACACATACTTGGAGAGAAATGTTTTAAAAATTATTTAAGCTTGTCCTGTCACTGCATAAAATAGATTTTTCTTCCAAGTGCTCTTGCTTCTTTAATTATGCATTTGTAAAATATTGTGATATTTTAAGCTAATTCACGGGGGTAAAATATAGCTACTTATAGTACCATAAACAATAATTAAAAAGTGGGAGGGAGGCTGCAAAAATGTTATAAATTTTACTACTTACTGTTTTGCTGAAATTATTGAATTACATTATTTAAATATTGCTGTTTCTTTCTTTTCCTTCTTATCTGTACATAGCAGCTGGTAGCTGATAAATTCATTTCCTCAAATTAATGCATAGCTAACAGATATGGTGTTGTAATCCTGACCTATCACTTAAGCAAGGATTTGTTCTGAGTGGGCATTTTAAGAGGAATTGTAATTTATATATTCAAAAACCAAGATCTCCAATAACCATTTATGTTTTCTTGTGAGGAAAGAATATTTACATTTATAAATTTGTTTTTCTTTTTGTGTTTCTGTTTAAAACAACTGGATTTTACTTTGTTCAGATACTATTGGTGACTGCCTTTCAAGGTAGATTAGGCTAGGAAACAGATTCTACAGGAAGCCTAGAATTATAGTCTATTAAAAAAAGCTAAGAATAGAATTTTGCAGGTCCATATTTTCATTCATCTTTTTATAACCCAGAAAGCTGGTGGACGAGGGTTAGTTTAAGTCTTCATATAGGTAGTCCTTGACTTATGACCATTTGTTGGAATGGTCGTAAGTCATTGAAATGACAAGGGTGTCAAAAAGAACGACTATGACCTGTATTCGCACTGATGACTATCACACCAACTGCACAGTCATGTGATCGTAATTCAGACACTGGAAAACCAACTCACATTTACAGTTAGTTTTAATGTCCTGTGGTCATGTGTTTGTGATTTACATTTTTTTTTGCTGATTTCCAGAAAAAAATATTCCCCTTTGGGAAGCTGGATTCACTTAATGATTGCAGTGATTTGTTTAACGATCACTGTAGAAATTATTGTAAAATCTAGGTCCGAGACTAATTACTATTGCAATGACTAGGAGAGAAATTTCCCCCATTCTGGTCATAAGTCAAGGATTATCTATACTTATCTGGCTTATTTTGTACAAATAGCAATAATTATACCTGGTAATATGTTACTCTGCCTGTTTTACAGACCAAATGTATAAATTTCCACTATAAATAACTGTATATAATCATCTGTAGGATATATACCTTGGTGGTTAGCAAATGCTGGTCTCCCTGTTATGTAGCAATATCCCTGCCACAATTCCCAGATTCTGTTGCCAGGCTGGTACAAAAAACCATCAAAGCTTATTGTCCCTGGGGATGTTAATTTCTCCTTGGATGACATTAAGTTAGGACAACGCAGGAGTTCATGTCAGAAGCATGTTCTCCATGTGGGATTTAGTAACTTAATGTGTGGTATCAAGGCTATGAGATACCATTGCAACATCCTCCAGGTTGGCCCATAGATGGTGCATTAGGAGGAGCTGGGCAACTGGATTACCAGCCATGGCCTACAGCTATGGAACAGCCAGATCTGGGCTGCTTCTCCATAAAGAGATAACACCATAACTATTAAAGCAGTTTAATTAAAAAGAGGAACAAATACATTTAAGTAACTGTTTAATTATGTTGAATTACATTTTGATTATTTATTCTGGAAAATATCTAATAAACAGATATCAAAAAGTCTTCAAAGTTTTGAAAATATATATATATATACAGTCTAACAGAATTCCCCAACCTTTCCAGCTTTGCGGACCAGTGGAGGGAGGGAGAGTAGGGATAGGTCTATGTGTGTGGTGGGCAAGTGCACACAAGCAGCTCCATTTGTACAAGCGGCAGACACGCACACCGCTCATGCAAATGGTGCAAACCTACTCTCTCTGCTGCTTGCGTAAGTGAGGATGTGCATGCATTCGCTTGCCACTTCCGTGGCCCGGTTCCGAATGGATCAAGGCTCGGTAGTGGGCTGCGGCCTGGGGGTTGAGGACCTGTGCAATAAAATGTATGCACTTCAATAAAACTCTTCTAAAATTTTTCAGTACAGGTAATCCTTGACTTAGAAATATTAGTTTAGCTTCAGTGGGGGAAGGTGGATTCACTTAATGACTGTACAATTCACTAAACTGCATTGATTTGCTTAACAACTGTGGCAAAAAAGGTTGTAAAATGGGACAAAATTCACTTAATAGCTGCCTTGCTTAGTGAAGGAAATGTTGGGCTCTGTTGTGATCATAAGTCGGGGACTATCTGTAGGATTAATGTAAATTGGCATGGAAGTTGTTTAATCGAAGTATTTGTAAAAAGAGTCCAATATATTTATTGACACTAAATGAGCTGATTCAAATTTCAGTATTGTTCTTGAATTTTGGATACTCAATATTAATAAGAATTTTTTGGCAGCTAAGCAATACTTATGTCAGTAACTAATTGTCTTGGCTAGATTTGTCCTCTTGATAATTTCTCCATTTGTCAAATGTTTTAGCTACTGTCAGTGAACATACGATGCTTCTGGAAGGAAGTGGTACACGCCCCCCACCTGCTGCTGGGCCTGTAACTGGCGCTGAGATTATGAGGAAATTATCAAAGACTCATACTCATAGTGATTCTGGCCTTAAAATAAAGGTAAATCTGTTTTATTCCACATCACTATGAAGTTTTATATCATACGAACTTTTTTATTGAAGAAAAAATACCTAGGTGTATAATTTTGTATCTAGATCTTACCACTCCTTGTAATTAAAATATGAACAAGTAACTATGCATTTAACACTTCGTTTCCAGTTAGTGTTTCATTCAGATTAAGTTTTTGTGACTGCCAGCTATTTCTTATATTGTGAAGAAATTTGGGCAGAGAACAGATTGAATTTAGTGGGAATTAGAAATGGTAGTATTGGAGTTGGTTTCTTGTTATCTTATTAACATTCTGTGTGTATTTGCTTTTCAGGGTATCCATCCATATCATTCTCTGAGCTATACCAGTGGAGATACAGCTACAGACTCACCAATGCATGTTGGTCGTTCTGGGCAACTTGTTAAAGAAAGTCCAAGAAAAGAGAGTTTACTTAGCTATTTGACTGGAAGTTTTCCTAGCCTGCATAATCTTTTGGAGGGGACTCCTCAAAAAAATACCATTGCTCCCAAAAGTAGCTCTTTAACAAGAACAGGTAGAAATCATTTCATTGCTATTATATTTTATTGATGAAAGAAATGAATGATGGTTTAATTTTACACTATTCATTGTTTTCAGCATTACTTCCTTAGAATTCTCAAGATACTATAGCAATTTTCTTTTCACCAAGGCACAGGTTCAGATATAAAATGCATAGCCACTTTTCTACAACTAAATTTGATTAAAGTGGCAATAAATCAGCTGGAACAAATACTGTTACCAAAAGAGATCCATATTACTTTTGGAATATTTTTTTAATAAAGTGTAATTTATTCCTATGTCAGTATCTGTGGACATAAAAATGAAGTATAAAATGTCTCTTGGTCTGTTTCTTAGATGTTTGTTTGCTGTCTGTCTCTATTTATTTAAGCTATATCCTCCCTCTTTTTCAAGAGTTTAAGGTAGAGTATATAGAGTATATAGTTTTCCCTTCTCCCAGTTTATCCCCACAACAGCAACAGTCCTATGAAATAGGCTGAGAAAGTGTGTTTGAGTCAGAATAATTAACTGAGCTTCCATTTCACTAAACTGATGGGAAATTTTAAGAAAGGATTTGACCTACTAAATAAGTAGAAAAATAATTTGTAGACAATTTTGTAGAATATAGAATTACGTTGTATGCTATTCTGTGTATATGTAATTCCAATAAAATTTATTATACAGGTTTCAGTTCTATAGAGCTTTTATTAGTGAGCTATTATCTCTGTAATTTATAAAAATATGGCCATATGGCATTTTTTTCATTGTGCATTCTGGTATTTGTCTAGAATCTGTCTGGATTTTTAAAAATCATTTCTACTTTGGGTTTTTATGGTTCGTCACACAGTCAGTCAGATGTTGAGATTAGATTTGATATTTTTGCCTGCTTATCAAATCCTTCCCAAGGACCTGGAATAGGCAGATGTTGACTTTTGATGGTGTTACAGATACCATTGCAGGATGTAAGCTGTTCCAAGTAAAGCTGCCTTTTACAATTGACTGATGGTGAATTTGACAATGCCAATGGTGTGCAAATGATTTAGGGATCGTACTAAAGTTGCCTATTACTATTACCTTTGTTCTCTTTTGCCACTGTGTATTTCTATTTGCAGCGTTTGTATTTTGTTATCTTCTGCAGTTTTTTCTCTTCTATTATTATTACTAAAATGTATTAGTGTCCCAACTCCCTTGGATTCCGGTAGAGATCTACTTTCTGTAGAGATACATAGAATCTAATTTCAGTCCTCTGATTGTGACCTCTAATTGTAATAGGGCAAAGAAAGTTCTTCTAGCTTTCTTTTTATTAACAAGGAATTGACACTTCATCAACAGTGAAAGAAACGTATGTAAAGTACAATTATTTTTTGCATAATCTCTTAAAATTACTTTAAAATTAGTTTGGAAAATATATTATCAACATTTGTTTTTAAGGACTTACAGTAATTAATAGTCGTTTTTATCCCTATCTAGCAAACACCATGCAATCTGAAATTCTATCAGAACATCCATTATTATCAGAACCTTCTGTGAGTTTTTATAACTGGATGTCAAATGCAGTTGGTAATAGAGGAAATACGGCTCAAGAATCTCCTGTCACCAAAACTGGTCACAACAGTCTTCCAACAGGTATTTTGAAATTCAGAATTTGCTTTAATACAAGAACCGAATGCCTAAGTAAAATAAAGTAAAAGCTATCTTTGCAAATAATCCACTCTGTGCTTATTTGAAATGAAAACATTAAAAAAATATACTACTGAACTTAAGGTATTTAAAATAGTAATGTAAAATGAACTTTCATGATAAACTTGCCCATTATCTTGTTTCTACTAGCATCATGTAAACATTTTCAAAAATTCATCAAAGAAGATTTTTCTTAGTAACTTCCCATTGAAGTCAGTTTGGAATATAATTATATATTATGCCTTTTGACCTAAAGAAAAAGTCTATATGTGATCTTTCTCAAAGTCAAAAGTTTGCCTACTAATAGTTATCCCAAAGGGATATGGTCCTGAATTCAAGGCAATAATCTCTTCTCAATAAATTTTAGAATGAAGAAACTTCCTCTTTTACAATTACTATGTTCTCAATAAAACTGAGACTGTACTTGGGAAAAAATATTCATTTGAGGTGAATACAGTATTTGTTTAATGTGCTTTATCAAGTAATGAAAAAAATGTAAGATAATTGTGCAAACATTTTAGGCTCTGAAGAGGTAAAAACTTTTTGGCTGTTTTTCACCTGCTGGGATTCATGATTGTTCTTCATATTCTGTGTCAATAGTGATGTGTGTTTGTGTGTGTATACATACATACACAGACATACACAGATGGTTACAGCTGAAATTGATGTCATGCAGAGTGTATTTTTAGTATTTAGTATTTATTTGATTTGTCAATCGCTTACAAGATACAGGTATAAGAATAAATATAGTTTTGAATACATGAGATAGATACTTACAAGAAAAATAAAAAACAATAGGACAGGGATGGTAGGCACGATTGGTGCGCTAATGCACCAATTTTCCTCAGGATTGAAGTTTTCTTTTAACTGAATAATTTTTCAGCTTTATGAATCCTGAACATAGTAGAACTAAGTTTGCTACTAGAAAATTAATATAGGGAATGTTTTATAGGTGTGGCTCCAAATCTTCCAACTATACCATCAGCATCTGACTTCAATACAGTAATGTCTAGTGACCAAAACACATTGGATGGAACACATTCACAACACAGTACTAGCCAAGATGATATTGTTGGTATTGAGGAGGCAAACCAGGGACTCCCTGCTGTTCAACTTGCTGATGCACAGGTATATGCTTGTCTTTAAAATTAGATAAAAAGACAGTTTCTTGTATAGTGGTTAAGGCATGAGAGTAGAAATCAGGAGACTATGAATTGTAGTCCTGCCTTAGGCATGACTTTGGGGCTATACCAAGCTAATTAGGAAGTTTTGTTGCAGAAAAAAAAGTTGTATGTATGGAGATTTTCTACTGCAAGATAAAATATTCAAGCTCTAAATTTATATATTAGACCGGGAGTGGGCAAACTACGGCCTGCGGGCCGCATCCGGCCCATTGGTCTGTCCAATCCAGCCCGCCCCTGAAAAAAAATCAGTGGGCGTGGCGTATTACCCTGCGCTGCATGGCCCCCAAAACTGCAAAACAGTGCGGAGCGCTCTCGGGGTAGGAAAGAAAAGAAGAACTTTGCAAAGCCTCGGCTGGGAGTTCGAAATCACCTTCGAGTGCGACCCCTCCGAAGGTGAGTCCCCGCCGATCCCCCCTTTTTTTCCGGGGCTTTCAGGCTTAAACTTTGCAAAGGCGTCCGAGGAGCGGGAAGGGTTCGGCCCGGCGGGCGGGTGGGCTGCTTGGAGCGGGCTGCTTGGAGCCACCTAAAGCTAGGCTGCTGCTGGTGGAGCCTTGCCCTGCCTTGGTGCCCCGTTTCCCGGCTCGGCGGTCCTGCTCAGGCGGCACTTTAAAAGCCCTCCTCCTCGCGTATGTGCCCGACGAGCTGCTCACCACGACGGCAGCTCCCAGCAACTTGCAGCGTCCTTTTTCCTCGCAGGCGCTCGTGCCTGGCCCCGAGCCGCGCAGCGGAGGGGAAATCCAGAGCGCCGTCGGGTCGCCTCCTCCAAGCAGCCCGCCCACCCTCCGGGCAGAACCCTTCCCGCTCCTCGGCGGGAAGACGCTCCCGCCTGCAAATTTTGCCTGTCCAAAGTTTAAGCCTGGAAGCCCCGGAAACCCGAGCAACTTCCCAGCAACTTTTGGCTTCCTTTCAACTTGCAGGTGCTCGCACCTGGCCCCGAGCCGTGCGGCGGAGGGGAAGCCTGGAGTGCTGCCGCGTCGCCTCCTCCAAGCAGCCTGCCCGCACTCCGGGCAGAACCCTTCCCGCTCCTCGGCGGGAAGACGCTCCGCCTGCAAACTTTGCCTGTGCAAAGTTTAAGCCTGGAAGCCCCGAGCAACTTCCCAGCAACTTGCGGCTTCCTTTTTCCTCGCGAGCACTCACGCCTGGCCCCGAGCCTTGCGGCAGAAGGGAAGCCCGGCGAGCGGGCGGGCGGGCTGCTTGGAGGAGGCGACCCGGCAGCGCTCCAGGCTTCCCCTCTGCTGCGCGGCTCGGGGCTAGGTGCGAGCACCCGAGAGGAAAAAGCAAGCCACAAGTTGCTGGGAAGTTGCTCGGGTGCTGGGAGCCGCCGTCGTGAGCGGCTCGTCGGGCGCGTACGCGAGGAGGAGGGCTTTTAAAGTGCCGCCTGAGCAGGACCGCCGAGCCGGGAAACGGGGCACCAAGGCAGGGCAAGGCTCCACCAGCAGCGGCCTAGCTTTAGGTGGGCTTGGATGCCCCTGAGCGCGGGTTTGCTGTTTGTTGTCTCCTGGGACTCGCGTTTGGAAAGCGTGGAAAGTAGTAGCAGGAGCAGCCGCGGTGTTATTTTTTCTCTTTATATAATATATATATACTTTATATATATAATATATATATCTATATTATAAAGGGCCCATTATAAAATGCAGCAAATTATATATAAGAATATTATATATATATGTATATAAATAATATTCTTATATATAATTTGCTGCATTTTATAATGGGCCCTTTATAATGGCCTTTAGTAAAATTGGTTCGGCCCTCGAACGCAGATCTGATTTTCCATGTGGCCCCCGACAGAAATTAATTGCCCACCCCTGTATTAGACCTAGGGTTTAAATTTGAAGCTTTTTCCACTTTTCAAATCAACACAATTCTTTTCCAGTTTAAGAATTGGAGACATGCATTTCCTGTCTACATAATCGTTTTCACAATCCTGGGTTTTCATCTCTCCAACTTCAATTATGAGAATTATAAATGCATTGTTTTTCCTTCTGTTTGTTTAATTGCACATTAAATTGAAAGATACAAATAGACACTAAATTACCGTATTTTTCAGACTATAAGAAGCACTCACTATAAGCCGCACCTTGGTTTAGAGGAGGAAAACAAGAAAAAAATAGTTTTTGCCTCTGCATGTCCCGTTTTTGCCCTCCCCAGTGATCAGAAGCATTCTGCAGGCCAAAAATTCACCTGTTTTTGGCCTGTCAAAGCCTCTGTGTGTCCCATTTTTGCCCTCCCCGCCGTCTAGAAGTACTCTGCAGTCCAAAAATGGTCCCATTTTTTGCCACCGGAGGCTTCTGTGGGTCCCATTTTTGGCCTCCCTGACGCCAGGGATGGCACTGCATAGTGTTTCTGGACAGCGGGGAAGGCAAAAATGGCCGTGGAGGCTTTTGGAGGCCAAAAATGGGCCTGTATTCACTGTATAAGATGCACAGACATTTCCACACACTTTGGGGGGGGGGGGAGGAGTGTGTCTTGTACTCCAAGAAATATGGTAAATATGTCAACTTGCAATCTTTCAGTAGCTTAAAACAGTGGAAGTATTTTCAAAAGTGTAGTAACATTTAATGAATGACAATTTCAATAGTTACGATTTAAGAAAACACCAGGCTTTATTTTTGATAGGTTGTTTTCAAACCTCTTCTGAGCCACACAGGAATTCAGCCTCAGGATGTAGTACCATTGTGCTACAGGATGTACTTTGGTGAACATCTCTCGTTCTCAGGAACACTGGATTGCCTTAGGGCAGACATTGTTGATTCAGATACAGCAAAGGAGAGAAGAAGCAAAAGAGCACAAAGGTATGACACTCAAGGTCCAAAAATACATTTCACATTAAAAATGTTTTAATTTTATTTTCCTTTTTGTGAAGTCAAAAATAATGTAGTCCTTAAGAAAATTATGAATTGGCATACGCGAGCAAGTTAGATAATCATGGAGTTGGGATATCACTTTCTGAAATGTTATCTAAATAATGTAATTTCAGTTGCTTTTATGGTTCTTAATCTAAAAGTAATTCTTGTATTTTTGTTTCCTAGGCAAGGATTAGTAAATCTTCCTCCACTTGAATTCAAACCAGCATTAATGTTGGAAACTTTTAGTATTAGTGCTGTTATAATGGAGAAATCTGTGAATACACCTCAACATTCTACCAATGCTCTTTCTTTTCATGACTTTAACAAACGTCACTATAGCACGTTTCATTGCAATTTTACAATCTCTTGTCAATCTATAAGCCAGCATGTGGATATGGCACTTGTTCGACTTATTCACCAGTTCAGCACCATGATAGATGATATTAAAGCTACACAAACAGACATCAAACTTAGTAGATATACAGCTGGCTCAGCTTCTCCAACACCGACCTTTAAAACTCGGAAACACAGAGACTTCCGTTCTTCTGATTTCAGTCGCAGTTCTCGAGGCAGTCTTAATGGTGTCAACAGAGTGAACAATGCAAAAAATAAACGAGCAAATAGTGAGAACAATAAAAAAGAAACTCGGAATAAAAATTCACTGGGAAGGGCAGAAAGAAGGACTTCTAAAGTATCCAGGAAAGGTTCCAGGGATGTTGTCGACCATGTCACCATACATATGGATGACTCTGATTCAATTACAGTGTCGGAACAGAGTGAACCTTCTGCAGAATGCTGGCAAAATATGTATAAACTGTTGAACTTTTATTCTCTTATCTCAGATCCTACTGGAATTTTAGAAAAATCTTCTGAAACATTTTATCCAGCAGGTGAGAAAATCTTTGATGAATTACCATAATTTGCCTCTCTTGCAGTGGGCAAATTAATTAAATTCTTCCCATTATGTTCCTGCATGCAATGTCCCAAAGGATAGAGCTTGCATCATACATACATTACACATACATACATACATATCCACCTTTATTATTTTTAAAAGTAACTCAAGGTTTCAAACTTACCTAATATTCCTTATTTCTCCTATTTATCCAATAACAACAGCAACCTTCTGAGGTTAGTTGGGCTATGAGACCAAGATATTTTTTTGACACAGGTTCAAAACCCCTTTAATAAAAGAAACTCTGGATTTAATAGCTTAATGATTTTCATACATTTCATGCAAGGATTAAAAATTGGATTTATTGTGCATTGTTTCCATATTTAGAAAGTTAGAATTTATATCACTTAGAAAAATCATTAAGCTCAAAATCCTATGTATAAGAATGGTAGCTTTTGATAGCGTCTGCTTTTAAGCATCACAACAATATTCATATCAAAATCTAGTCCTTGGCTAACTAATACCATAATTTTGTAGCTGACTTGATCAAAAAAATATTTACACACAAATAAAAATAATGAAGACAATGAGCAAGTTTTCAATTCCATTATTTATATGTGTTATTTCAAGTTCAGAAATGTGAGGTACATATGTAAACAGTTGTTTTGTTGGCTCTTGAGTCAATCTTGACTCCTGGTGATTATATGGTCAAGTCTATGCAACTTACTTGGCAACATTTTCAGAAGTAACTTTCTATTGCCTTCCTCCTCTGACTAAATAGAGTGATTGGCTCAGCCTATTGGCTTCAGTATCTAGAACAGGACTAAAACTCACATCACCTAACTTCTAATCTGTAGTTACAGTAGCCTGTATCTACTGCATCAAAATAGCTCGCTCTGTACATAGCTAGTTACAGATCCCACATTACAACTATTTCAATTTCTGATTAATTGTCCTGATTATTTATTGTTCTATTATTAGATTATTTAAATTTTAATTCTGATTAACCAGAAACAGTTCTCATTCATTGTTAAATTGGACTTATTGGCAATTACCACTTAATGGTAATTCTAAATTTTAATGGAAATGTTGACATTTTGAACATTTTGAAAGATACAAAGTGACTCCAATTTTCATTAAATTCATTTATCTATTTGAAGCAAGTATCAGTTTACAAAACCAAAATCTTAATATGAAGATGCTTACTATCTAATGTGTTTAACATATTCATTATGTTTTACTGTTTTTTAGGACTAAATAAAATCTATAAGATAAGAAACAGCACAGATATAAAAGTTAAAGACATACTGAATTCAGCAGGAAACAGTGCTAAATATTGCCTTGTTAAATTCATACTTGATGGGCATATTTTTATAATTATTTTTGAATAAATTATATAAATATTTCTGAGGTTTTATTTCCATGTCTTATAGGAATTCGGAGCCCTACAGAACCTGCATGTAAAGTTGCATTTGAAAATGAACAGGATAGCAGCAGCTTGAGCAGACCTCAGAGAAAACGTAGTTTGGTCATAACTGAACCTCAGCATGTGACCTTAATAATCTTTGGAATTGGCATGGTAAATCGCACACATCTTGAAGCAGATATTGGTGGGCTAACAATGGAATCAGAACTGAAGAGAATCCATGGTAGCTTTACACTCAAAGAAAAAATGAAAGGTAGAAGTTTTTAATTGAATAAATTTGTTTCAGTAATAAAATTGAGAAAAGGGATACAAAAATAATATATAAAACAACAATATGAGCCAGACTACTTTTGGAAAAACGTTTCTCTTACTGAAATAATGAAAAGATAATTCTGTTTAGTGTATTTTAAGGTAAAAGTAATTACGATATTGCTTGGAATTTCAGATTAAAACTGGAGAGATTTGAGTTTATAGTCTTATTTATCTATATGAAGCTTACTGGATGACCTTGACTAATACAGTTCTTAGCTACTTTACCTAATAGACTTATTTGGGGAAGAAAATGAGGGTGATTTTATGGATCACTTTAAGTTAAATGGATAAAATGAAGGGTGTAACTCCAACAGTGTTTTGCAAAACCATAAGAAACTGAAAAACTGCATTAGTTGCCTGGCCCAAATTATATTAAAATGTTCTAACTTCAAAATTTGTTATTAAAAATGTCCATATAGTCTACTTTCTCCAAACATATTAGAAATGTTTTGTAAGTTTATTGTTATAAGGATCTTATATTTTTCCTGTTGTATTTCCAATGGGAATTATGTATGAATGTAAATAATAAATAATTTTTCACTTTAGTTTAAATATCCTTTTTTTCCTATTAAAGATGTACTGCACCAAAAGATGACTGAGACAAGTGCTACTGCTCATATAGGTGGTGTTAATATTGTTCTCCTGGAAGGGATCACACCAAATATCCAGTGAGTTCAAATAAAAAGTGATGTTTGAATTGATATTTATAAAGACAGAAGTTATGTCCAATATAAAGATTAGGTCCAATGTTCCCAGTAATTTAACTGCATTTAATTTTGTTAAGGACTACTGTATGTAGGCAAAACAAGCAATGGCAAAAGTGATACAAAATGTCTTTTATTTTACTTTTAGAGTTAACTAGAGAAGTTAATAGTACTCATTACTATGAGTCAAATAGTCATTAATATGATAGCTAGACTCCAGGCTAGACTCCTGAACAGATGGTACATACTAAGAAGTAGGTAAAGACTCAGAGACCATTTTGATATCACAAGATTTTGATTCAATCATTAAACTATGTTAATCCTGCCACATTTTAATTTGATATCTCCAGTATATTGTCTTTTGGTCTTTTTTCTGTCTCTAGCAATTAGATGTATTTAACCTAATTAAAACAATTACAATCAACCTATTACTATTTTCTATGTCCTATTTTTTTGTTTTTGATGATCGTGCTGCCATTTTTTCCTGATGATTCTGCCATTATGGAATACTATATTTACTTATAGTTATGAAATTTTTGGCAAGAATAATTAAAAAGCAAAAAGTTATTTTTTTAAAATAAACATACTTTAACTGGATTATTTGACAAATTCACGAAATTATGTTTAGGATTTCCTAGAAGAACTTTTAAAAAAAAACACAATGTTCTTAATTGAAGTAGTTATATTTTTAGAAAGTTTTAAAATACTGTGTTGCTTGGTAACTAATCATTTAACTTTGATGCAATTTATTTGATGTTAAAACAGTTGTTTCCATTTTTGTGTATTTCAATCTTTAAATATTTTCATTTTTTCCCCATTTTTTTCATTTTCTGCTTCTTGCACACTTGAAAATGTATGGTTATAATTTTATACTTAAACACTTTAAATAGAATAGCAATGTCAGGACACTATGAGTATGTTGGATAGTTCACTTTCATATATTTCATCAAATCTATCTGCAGTCATATGAAAAAAGAAAGTATATCTTCTTTGAATTCTGTGCTTTTACAAATCAGGACATAGTAAATCATCTGGTCCTTAGCAATTATTAAAAGTAGGTAAATACAACCTCAGATGAACAACAACACATGATATATTCCAGAAAGCCAAAATGGAGAATGGGCCTACTTTTTTTTCCACGTGGCTGTAGATAATGGTTTTTTTTCCTGTCTCTGAAATATATTACTTAAGATTAAGAGAATATGGGAACAACTAATGTTTGGATCAGTTTTTCCTAGGTGCTAAATATTTTTATGTCAAAGATGTTGAATGTCTATTAATGCTATAAAATCCTTTTCTGAATAAATTTGCATTTAACAAACTTAAATAAAACATCAATTCTATATTACTTCAAAAGATAGCTAGATGTCTTAATGTTTTAATAAATGCCTTATTACAGTAATAAGAATGATATAATAGAATAAGAATTAGTTACAAGACTTTTTATAAATTTTCATCTGTCCTGAGAGTTCAGTGTATGATACAGTAGGTAAAAGGTTCTTATCTGATTAAATTTATTCCGCTATTGATTTGATAGAAATTTTGCATCCATGCACTTTGGGAGCAGCCAGAAACATTATCAATATAGTGTTTATACTGAAATGAATGGCTTGCTTATTATTATTTTCAGTATTGAGATTCACTGTTGTCACTGCTTATATAATAATTTTTTAGGTATTTGGACATATTTTGAATTAACAATATCTGACTAACTCTTCTGCATGACTTTTTATTCCTTAATTTGCTTTGTTTTGTTTTTGCTTTCATCCAATCTTCACATGTAGGCTGGAGGATTTTCCTACATCACCAACAAGCACAGCCAAACAGGAATTTCTGTATGTCACGTTGTCTTTAAATGACTTTCAGATAGAATGTAGTATAGTTGAAGATGTATGTAGTATAGTTAAGATGCATTTTTATATACTTAACTAGTTTTATTATAGTACAAATTCAATGTGAAAGTTGAATCAGCAAATATTATAAGTTTTGAACCATGTGCGCATGCTTTTTATTTATTGACAGAATGGGGCTTGGGGATACTTTTGGTGCCTTCTGGCTAGTGTTGATCTTGGTAACTGCCTGGCCAAGTCTGTAGTTTTCTTGGCAAGATTTCAGAATTGGCTTGCCGTAGCCTATTTCCTAAAACTGAGAATGACTGACTAGCCCAACTGGCTTTGTCTTAAGGCAGGACTAGAACTCATGTTTTCCCCTGCTTTCTAGCCTGTTACTTTTAATCACTACACCAAACTGTCACTTTGCAGAAAAGTTCATATTTTAAAGTAATTTTTTTAATTTGTAACTTTTCTAAAATCACTCATTGGCATTATGAGAATATTGAGAATATTGACTTTATTCTGTGAGGATAATAAAGGATGATAGTTCTGACCTTGCATTGATTAACAAAGACCCTCCTATTGTTAAACTATAGTATTGTTATATTAAATTCTGTTAAGGTATTTCAACAAAAATTATTACACATCACATAAATTTTTGATATAAATCCCATCCCCAAAATGTGCATGGAATGTCTCATATAAAGGAGATTTTCTGTATAAATGAAAGCATTTACTGTTTATTTAAAATATTTTCATGCACATAGCTGTGTTTCTGATAGCACAGGTTCTAAGCAGATTATCAATGCATGATCTGATCTCTTTCCTACTGGAAGGAGATGGGAGGAAACTGAGGTCTAATCCTAACTAATAATTGTGTGACAAGGTCAGGACATTTTTGCCACACCTGAATAAGTTGCATATGTTATTGAGCAGCTTTGACTATTAAATTGCTTAGTTAATTATATGCTATCAAGTCCTCATTGACTCATAACAACATAAATTAATTTGCTCCATGATAGTGTATCCCTAACTTGGTCTTTCAGTTCTTCCAGCAGTACACCCATCACCACTTTAACTAAATTAATCCATATCACTACTGGCATTATCTTCTCTTTCCTTCCATGTTCCCAGCATGAGGACCTTTTCTAGAATACTGAATTTTCACACAATGCGTCCAAAGTATGATAATTTGAGCCTGGTTATTTTTGCCTTATGAGAAATCTGGATTGATTTGTTTGATGGTCCATTTGTTTGTTTTCTTGGACGATCACATGAATACTCTTTGTCTTCTGGTTCTTCAAACTTTTGCTTCCATAGAGTATTACAGGGAATACTATTGCTTGCACTATTCTGATATTTGTAGATATAGACACATTGTAATATCTTTTCCAAGGCCTTCATGGTCGCTGTTCCAAATGCTAATTTATGGCATATTATTGTTCTCTTAAGTATTGATGGTTGATCCTAAAAGGCAGAAGGTATCTTCTAGATAACTTTATTATCAATTTTAATATTTTGTTTTAATTAGTTTGGTCTTCTTTATATTTATTGTTAATTCCATTTTTCTCACATTGCTTGGCTTTTATTACTAGACCTTGCAGAAACAGTCACCAACATAGCATGGGTTATTCATTTTCTAATTCAGATTGTCTTGTCTATATTCAGCACATAGATTAAATAACTAAAGAACGATTATACACCCTTATCTCATTCCTTTGCCAACCTAGAGTCAGTCTGTTTTATCATATTCTGCCAGACCAGGGGTGGGCAATTAATTTTCCCCAGGGGCCACATAGAAACCTGGGACTGTTGTGGAGGGCCAAAATAATAGGGCTGCTGCCCAGGTCTGGTTCAGTCCTTAGCTGCCTGACCTGTATGTAAGATCACAGCTTGATGTGTTCAGCACAATAAAACATCTTCCCAAAATCAATTAAGAATAATTGTACTAATTAGGCTCAGCTGAACATTGGCCATAGACTGCTAATATTATTTGATAGTACAAAATAACTCCACTAAGGCCATTAAACATATTTTAAATATTTTTGAAGAAGCTAAGCATGTGTTTTCTTTTTAGAACTGTGGTGAAATGTAGTATTGCCAAATCGCAAGCTCTTTATAGTGCCCAAAGAGGAGTGAAAACAAACAATGCTGCCATCTTCAAAGTAGGTGCTATCAGCATCAACATACCTCAGCATCCAGCTACTCTTCACAGCATGATGGTTCGCAGTTCTCATCAGCTTTCAAAACAAATATCAGATCTCATCAGACAACCATCTTCAGTGTAAGCATTTGTTTGTTTATTTGTTTAGTAAGTTTACATTCCCTCATCTAGAGGTATTATAATTGGTAATCATCAGGTGGAAGTCTAACTCACTATATAACTTTAACAACAGTTAAGGTCCAAACAGTATTACACTGTTTAGAACATATGATAATTGTATGTGCCTTTTGTATAAATAGTTCACAGCCTCCCAGAGAAGATATTGCAACCCCACTACCTGCAGAAAAAACACCTACAAGTGTAAACCAGACACCGGTGGAAACAAATGAATTTCCACAATTGCCAGAAGGTTTGGAAAAGAAGCCAATAGTTCTTAAATTCAGTGCCATGATTGATGGAATTGCTATTGGAGCAGCACTCTTGCCTTCATTGAAAGCCGAGTACAAAATGGGACGAATGCGGAGTCATGGAATGACTGGTAATGAATTTTATTATTATATGAAGCATGTTAAAGTAAGAGTCATAATTCCATTAAATTAAAATTCTAATACATGCCACTGAGATTTGTACAGCTCCTTCAGTGGGGCATTTCCATTTTTGTGTGTGTGTGTGTTTAACAAAGGAATTTTGTCTCCCTGTTTCATGTCTGATTGTAAACTTCTCTGAGGCTCAGTTCAAAATTCTAATACAGAATAATTGATAAGCAAATTCATGTGTTTAAAACTAGTCCGGTATGGTAGTTCTTTGAATCCTGTTTCTCTTATTAGATTGACTACAAATTTTAAGATGCAGATATTGGAATGGAAATGGAAAATATTATTAAAATATTACAAATTTGGATTGTGCAGCATTTTTAATTTGAATGGAGAAGATGCTTCAGGGGAAAGAACATAGCATCTTTCAGGCACCCTTGAAGTAGTATTTGGGTTTTTCCAGGATCAAGGGCTACCCCTTGGTAACTAGGTATGTTTGCTGCAAGAGCTTGTAGGCAGATATAATGTTTATACCCGTGTCTTGTATTGCACCTTTTTCATTTGAATTAAAAGGTTGCACAAACTTACTAAAATATTTTAACTCTGAATATATATCATCTATTTTTCAGTGTGTTATCTGTAAAAATATGCTCGTAAATCCAATATTGGCTTTATTTAAAGCAACTTTGCTTGTTTCCTTAGTGGTCTGTTTGAAACTTGCAAAATTTGAAATGACTGTCACTAGACAAGATGTTATTCACAGTATTTTGGACAAGAATAGCTTTTCTGAATTTTAGGGTACCCCTCACCCAAGAATGTACAAAGATTACAGTCTTCATGCATTAATTTATAATGTATCTGGGGTTTCTTGGTTTTATGGAAAAAATAATAAAAATATGAATCCATGTGGATTAGGAAATAGTTTCAGGGGTGGGAAGTAGTTTCATGGCTAGGTGGGCGTGGCATTGTGACTGGGTGGTGTGGCTTTTTTTTTTTTTTTTTGCAGCAACCCCCCGGTTTTTTTGCCTCCTGGGCCTCAGGAAGCCTCCTTGGGGAGTGTTTTTGCTCCCAGGAAGCTTACCTGGGGCCAGGAAAGCAAAAAATGGAATGCGGGAGGAGCACAGCACTCCCCCACTCCTGATTACCTAACCCGCATCCCCCTTTTTGCCTCCTGGGCTACAGGGAAGCCTCTTGGGTGAAGCAATAAGAGAAGGGGATCCTGGCATAGCTGATCATCGGAACAGCTGATCATCGGGAGGGGAAAAAAAAGAAATACCTTCAGGAGTGACTGGGCGGGGGAGAATGCAGTCAGCGATCTTGGGCATGCACGCGATGTCACACCTGCGCAATAAGGACTGACTGGGTAGAGAGGGGCAGGGGCAGGGCCAGCCAGGGGCACGATTTGCTTGTTCTCCAAACTGCGCAGAATCATAACAACTGGTTCTATAGAACCAGTAGAATCCCACCCGAGTAGTTCATTGTACTTAGAAAGTAAACCAACAGATGAGAAATTATTTCTATAATCACTATACTTATAAGAGATTATCACACTGAGCTTACATATTTTTCCTTTCCCAGGTGCACAAACAAGATTTACATTTGAACTCCCAAATCACAAGTTACGGTTCACTTCTAAAGTATCTGCCACTGATATGTCTACCATACCTCCTTCAGCTAGTCTCAACCTCCCCCCTGTGACAATGTCAGGCAAATATATTATGGAGGAACATGATACTTACTCAGATCAAATATGGAGTATAGATGAACTGCCAGCTAAACAGGGCTATTATCTCCAGGGAAACTATTTGCGTTGTGTGGCTGAGGTTTGTATTACAGTTTGTCTTTACAGATAGTATACCCACAATTGACGTATACCCACAATTGAACCCAACATTCTGTTGCTGAGCAAGAATTTCTTAAGTGAATTTTGCTTTATTTTATGACCTTTCTTGCCACAGTTGTTAAGCACACCATTGCAGCTGTTTAAATTAGTAACATGGTTATTAAGTGAATCTGACTTTCTCATTAACTTTGCTCATTCGAAGGTTGCAAAAGATGATCACATAACTCTGGGACATAAATATGAACCTATTGCAGAGTGCTTGAATTTTGATCACATGACCATAGGGGATGATGCAATGGTCGTAAATGTGAAAAAAAGTCGTAACTCACTTCAGTGCTATTGTAACTTTGAACAATCACTAAACAAACTGTTTTAAGTCGAGGACTGTCTCTGTGCTATCTCATTTTTTAATTTAAGTTTATTATAAGATAAAATACAAATAAAAACAAAAGTCAAGAAAAAGGCAAAGAAAAAAAGGTGCTAAAGTAAAGAAAAAAATAAAAAGCAGTAATGTCCAACTTTTCAGTGCAGGAGAGTACAGTACCTTTTGCTTTACATTTCTAATTAATTCAGACTGTTTCTATAACTAAGTCAAGGTAACCATTAAAACTTTCCATTTTGAAGTCCAAAAGTGGTTATATAACTAAAAAACAAATTAATTGGCTTCTTATGCATATTTTTAATTTGACAAAATTTGTCTTTTATGGTGTATCCTCAAAATGGTTGATTCATAGTTCTCTCTTAGTATTTTGTAAATACTTAGTTGTTATAGACAAATATTTGATATATCCCAAATTATATCCTTTGAGTCCTTTTTAGTCTCAGTATAGTACCAACTGGTTGACCATATAGTACCAGCTGGTAAAATGAATATGATTGAATCTGATTAGTGGGACATTTTGAGGAAATATTATGTCCGTAAATGAGATAGGGACATTGAAAAATAACATTCTGAGAGATGACAGTGTCAAATCACTCCTATATGCCTGCAAATAAAATAAAATAGACATTGTCAACACAACCTCAAAGAAAATTTTCCTTTTTCAATCTCCAACATAATTCTTAATTTGAATTATTTAACAAAGTCAAAATTACATATCATGAATTAATATTTAACACATTATCTTCTTTCTCCTAGGTTGGGTCCTTTGAACATAACCTTTCAACGGATCTTTTGAACCATTTGGTTTTTGTGCAGAAAGTATTTATGAAAGAAGTCAATGAAGTAATACAGAAAGTCTCAGGTAGTCTAATGGCTTGAAATTTTTATTAAGTCACTTGATGAGCTAGCACGAATGTTTTTTAGGCTATATTAAGCACAAGTAATCTATTGTTTTAGTATTTTATAAATTCTACAGATAAAAGTATTGAGTGTATACCCTTTGTATCCCATAAAGGCCAGAATTAAGATTTATGATTTCTTGGATTTATTAATATTTAAGTCTCAGAAAGGTGTTTAACATATTGCAGCTGAACTGTGCATTTTTGTTTTTCCACTTAGAAATGAATAGTTGTTAGTTCCTAAATAAACATATGAAGGATTGCTGCTGTAACAGATCCATTCATTTCTATTAAAATGTGTGTCATTTTACAAAGCTTTATGTGGACTAACTTAACAATTGTAAATAATTACTACAAAGACTACAGTATAAAATAAACCATTACATTTGTTTTATAAGTCAAACAAATAGTATTCAGAAACCAGAGCATATTTTAGGGTAAGCAGCCAAACATTAGCATTGCATACTGTCAACTATCTTCAACTATCAAAATAAAAATATTCAAATATTCAATAAGATATCCTTATTTTGGGTTCTAGATAATTACCTTTGGGATGATTTTTCATTATAACCATATGTTGTTTTGAAGATTATGGAATTTCTTCATTTCATAAAATCAATTTATTTTAGGAGCAGATTTACCTGGCCTTTTATTTTATTTTTAAAGAGAAATCAGAGTTTATAGCTGGGCTGGAATAGGATGTCAAATTTTACTGTAATGATCAGAAATAAAAGATGCATTAGGCATAATATAAATATTCACCCACTACCACCATGCAATTCATTGCAGTTTTTTTAAAATAATTGCAGATAATCATGTGTAGTTTGGCTCTTAAATATTGATTTTAATAACAAGATACAAAATTATATGTACAATTGTGTAATTATATTTATAGGAGGGGAACAACCTATTCCTCTTTGGAATGAACATGATGGAACAAATGATGGAGAAAAACCAAAAATTCTCCTTTATTCTTTGAGTCTTCAATTTAAGGTATTTTTTTATTCTATTTGAATCTGGAGATTTGTTTAGGCGTATTCCAACTGGTCCAATTTTTTTTAAAAAAAATCATATTAATTATAGAATGAATTATATGTGTGTACAGGTAGGAGTGTTGTTTTATAAACTCCTTTTAACATCTCAAGTAGTTCCAACAGGTTTGTAACTTAGTAACTGATTCCATTTTATCTTTTACCTTTTCTTTACTAGGGAATACAGGTAACAGCTACAACACCATCAATGTGGGCTGTACGCTTTGAGACAGGACTGATAGAACTGGAGCTTTCAAATAGAATACAGGCCAAAGCCATGCCTGGTGGCACCAGTTATTTGAAGCTTTTTGGTAAATGCCAAGTGGATTTAAATTTGGCTTTAGGACAGATAATTAAGCATCAGGTTAGTGCTTATTATTAGTTTCTGTAATTACAGTTCCATAACCAATTGTAATATACTCTTTCCCCTCCAAAAGATTAAAAAACAAAATATTAAAGCAGAGTGTGTCCAACCTTGGCAACTCTAGGAATTTTAATTCCTAGAATTTTCCAGACAGCATGGCTGATTGGGGAATTCTGGGAATTAGAGTTCACAAGTCTTAAACTTGCCAAGGTTGGACACACGCATTTAAGGCTCAGTCCAAATAATCAGTGAGAAGTAGACAAGACTGTTTTTTCTTCAAGTTTTGAAACTGATTTCCACATAATATTAAACAGGTCTCCAATTCTTTAATGAAAGAAATACAGGTTCTCTCATATATGTGCTATGTTTGTGAGGAAACTCAGAATCCATGTAAGTGTATAACGGTCTGCCCTACTCTCTTCCTTTTTACTATTCTATGTTTCTCTGTAAGATATGATGAAGCTAAAGCACTTTGTGTTTCCTTCAACTGTATGTCATAAAGTGTACGTCAAAGCATTCCTGCTCTTTAGAATAATATTTTTTTTAAAGATTTGAGCCACTTGGATCCTAGAAAATTTTGGATTTGATCTTAAAGGCATAACTCTTCCCCTAAATTCTGGGATAGCCTGTGTCATGCCCATTGGGTTTGGCTTGCTATGATATATCACTCTCCTGTACAATTTCATGTTATTTTTCTCTTTGGGGCCTATAGTATGGTTTGTAACTGTACTTGTCTAAATAAAGTGACTTACAAGTCTAAATTATTCTTAATTTAGATCTATACATTCAGTTATAAATTATAAATGTAAATAATATCAGGTTTGATTTTTGCTGTGTTGTATTCTAACATATATTTTGAATATATAAAGGTATATGAAGAAGCTGGCTCTGACTTCCATCAAGTTGCTTACTTTAAAACTAGAATTGGATTAAGAAATGCCCTTAGAGAAGAAATCAGTGGTTCGTCAGATCGAGAAGCTGTGCTTATTACTCTGAACAGGCCAATAGTTTTTGCTCAGCCAGTGGCCTTTGACAGAGGTACTAATGGGACTGAATCTCTTTTTATTTTATAAAGATAAAATAAAGCTGGTATCCATGGCATTCCCAATTTATAAATATAGACTTGAATCTGTCTGTGGTAAATGACTTTGCACATTCTCAAATTTTGTCATGAATTCCATGTCTGTTATTTTGGCCAGAAACAAAAGCACACTTCTGGTTCCTCCTCTACCCATCCCCATTTCCCAGAATTCTGATAAGCACTCTTATGGTTGAAATAAGGGGATTAGCAAAACTATGAGTAGTTGCAGTTTGATCAGTTTACAGGGAATCATCAAGATTTCACCCACTCTTTCTAGTACTCTGGATCAAAAAAACGCTGGAAGATTAAGATTTTGCCACCAAAACATAGTATATAAACAGGCTTCATGTGAAAGTTAAGTACTTTTTTAAAGTCCTGTTGTATAAATTCTGATAAATATAAATAATCAAATCTTTGAGGTCTGTTTCATTATTTGCTGCAAGGACTGTGAGAAAAAAAAGTCTGCTCACTGTATATAATTATCCCGTTCATTGTATTTTGAGTGATTTCTAATCATTTTCCTAGGCTCTAGGAATGAACTCCTCAATTTCCATAGACACAAAAGTCTCAGGCCTACATACATACATACATATACACACACATGTATATGTGTGTATATATATTCTCCTATTCTATTTTTCTTTCTATTTTTTCTTACAACTTTATTATTTTTATTCTTTTATTTTTGAGATTTGTATTAGTTTTTACTGTTATAAATTGTAATTTTTAATTAAATTTCTATAAAGAAAGAATAATTATAAAAACACAAAATTAATATTCTGTAGTATTGAAAATATATTTATTTTTTTTATAAAGCTGTGCTCTTTTGGCTGAATTACAAAGCTGCTTATGATAACTGGAATGAACAGAGAATGGCCTTGAATAAAGATGTTCATAGGGCTACAAAGGAAATTGTCGATATGCTACCAGGAATACAGCAGACATCTGCTCAAGCTTTTGGAACACTTTTCCTCCAACTAACAGTTAATGACTTAGGAATTTGTCTGCCAATTACAAACACACCACAGGTAATACTAAAGATAATAAGAATAAGAATACCTATTTGAGTTGTTACTTCTTTTCAGATTAACAATTCTTAAAATTATTGATATTTTATGGTTGCGGCCACAAAGAACTTTGGAAATACTGTTGATTTTTAAGAACAAGAGCAAATAAATTGTCTTGTATCTAACAGTTTGAAATAGTACTATAAAATCAATGTCCTGTTAAAGATCTTTTTAACTTCTTCGCTACTCACCATAATGAAACTGTTATTTGAAAGCTAATGGAACTATTATTTAAAATAAATGCTTAGTTTAAAGGTTAAACAGTTTTTTAAAAGCATATTTAGATTCTGCAATAAAATCTTCAGTTTTGAAAATAATTCTTATTAATCTTTTGAACTTTGCATATAACTTGAATCTTTTCTATGTGACATGCATTACATACGTACACATGTATGTGTAGAAAAATTAATTTTACATAGGTAATATTCCTTTGTATATTTATGTTACAGTTTCCAATTTTTTGTTTCTTCTTAAATTGCACTGCTTATGACAAGTTTGATATAAATGTTTCATGAGTTTTTTCCTTCTGTTTAATATAATGTAACTAAATCTTAATAGTGAAATGTTTACATAGAATAGAATAGAATAGAATAGAATAGAATAGAATAGAATAGAATAGAATAAAATAAAATACTTTATTGGCCAAGTGTGATTGGACACACAAGGAATTTGTCTTGGTGTAAATACTCTCAGTATACATAAAGAAAAGGTACATTCATTAAGAATCAAGAATCATAACATACAACACTTAATGATAGTCATAGGGTACAATCAACAATCAAATTATACTAGGAAAGAGTCAATATAAATCGTAAGGATACAAGCGACAAAGTTACAAGTGGGAGGGGATGGGTGATAAGGAGTGATGAGAAGATTAACAGTAATAGTAGTGCAGACTTTGTAAATAGTTGAACAGTGTAGACGGAATTATTTGTTTAGCAGAGTGATGGCTTTCCGGAAAAAACTGTTCTTGTGTCTAGTTCTAGTGTGCAGTGCTCTGTAGCATCGTTTTGAGGGAAGGAGTTGAAACAATTTATGTCTGGGTTGTGAGGGGTCTGTAAATATTTTCACATACATCTTCGAGTTCATTTTAGAATTAAAACTGTATTATATATATTTCTGCTATTGTTTAGCTATTTAAATCCCAATTCTTGAAAAATGCTTCTTAGAGTATGTTTATTTTTGACTTGCTGATAAAGAAGTAGTACTTTTGTTCTAGGGGCAAGTTTTAATAAACTATTTCAAAAATAAATGATTTGTTAATTGAAAACCATTTATTTTAGAGTAACTCTGAATATGGTATGTATAATGAAAAAAGAAACTATAAGGATTGGGAGGAGAACTCTTGACTGTAAAAAATACATTTTGATGTTGAAATAAACAAATTTTACTGCTATGGTTACCTTATCTTATTACAGACAACCCACACAACTGACCTGGACACTGGCTCTGCATTAGTCTTGACTATTGAAAGCACTTTGATTACTGCCTGCTCTTCAGAATCCCTGGTCAGCAAAGGTCATTTTAAAAACTTTTGTATCCGCTTTGCTGATGGCTTTGAAACCAGCTGGGATGATTGGAAGCCAGAAATACGAGGAGATCTCGTGATGAATGCTTGTAAGCATTTTTCTTAGTAACCTGACTGTTTAGAACTTAAAAATATATTCTATTCTATATTAAGTTTAGAGAAGTAATAGAGTTCCCCATGAACTTCTCAGTATATTGCATCATAAGTTTGAGGACAGTACATTTAATTCAAATATTGTTGAAAAATAGCTCTTTGTAAACAACTACAAAACTTGGAATTTCAGTAAGAATTTGCCAAGCATTATATTTGTCCAAATCAATGGCTTATAAGTTTGAGGACAGTACATTTAATTCAAATGTTGTTGAAATACTTATACACATATAATTTAAAACAAATCTTTGGTAAATTGGTATGTCCATTATGTTATATTCTATACTCTTAATGCATTAGGTGTAGTACCAGATGGCACCTATGAAGTGTGTTCAAGGACAACTGGGCAAGCAGCTGCAGGTATGATTTACTCTAAAAAGGCTCCTGTATTGGCAGAATTTTACAAACTTTGCCTTAATACTCTTTTCCAAATCAACTTTGATAACTACGAAGAAGTCTTTTTTTTCCCTAGCATCATCCTATCTCACTGCTTAAATTAAGAGAGTTATGTTCAACAACAGCAAACTGATTGCTATTGCCAGATTTCACACCAGGGTTTGGTAGTAAATTTTAGTTCTCCTGGCATTTAATCATTTTGACAGTAGGAAACTCAGATCTGAAGCTTTATTGCAGACAGGAGCAAAGCTTGAATGATTTGTTTGCCCAATATGATGCAAAGAAATCAGAGCCTTTATATACACCCATACGCCAGAATTTAAAGTTTAATTTTTACTCATGACTTTCCAAGTTGACAGATATTCAGTTGGTCTCTGAGTAGCCAGTAGACAACAAATATATAATGCTTCCCTGTAGACTGGGATCTCCAGTTTCTGCTTTATCAGTCTCAGTTCTTTTTCGATTTTTAATTGTAAGTAGTATCAACAAGAAAAGAGTTATATGTTTCAAACTATTCTCTGTGATTTGGTTTAAAAATTGTTCGTATATTCCTTAGCATGTCTAGCGCATAAAATAAATATTGTCTTAAAAGGATTTATGCAACACTGTATCTTAGTTTTGCATGCTCCAATCTTTAACTTTTGAAAAGCATAATCCTAATAGATTTCCCCGATTTCTGTTGAAACAGAGAGTAACAGTGCTGGAACATGGACTCTTAATGTACTGTGGAAGATGTGTGGCATTGATGTACACATGGATCCTAACATTGGGAAAAGATTAAATGCTTTAGGAAATACTCTCACAACTTTGACAGGGGAAGAAGATTTAGATGACATTGCTGATTTAAACTCCGTTAACATAGCTGATCTATCTGATGAGGATGAAATTGATACAATGTCTCCCACTGTTAGCATGGTCAGTGAACTAATTTTTCATTCATTTATTATATTAACAATAAAAAAATATTATGTAATTCAGCAATGTTGCATAATTATGCAAACTTTAGGTTGCCATACCCTTTTCTTCTATATAAATGTTATCACAGAATACTGTTAATGCTTGTTAAATTTAGCAGTGCGGAAGGTGTATTTGTTAACTAAAAAACAAAGGACTTGGTTTTTTGCTGGTAACAAATTATCAAAATGGAATTTTTAAGTTTTTGTGTAATAACTTTGTATATAACATTCACAAACCTTGGAAATCATTACTAGCTTCCAAATATGAACTGATATTTAAGGAAAACAAATCTGAAGTACCCTGGATTTCCAGAGCCAGTTTTGCAGTAATTATTTGAAAGATACACATTGTGAACTCAAAGTTAGTTGAAATTAGCTCAGTTTGCTTATCCAGGATCGTATAAATTCAAATTGATTGACCATTTGGAATTATGACAAATAGTAGCTATGATCACAACAGATGGAAAGCAAGTCATGCTGACAATATGTAGTTAGGGAATAGATAGTAGCTTATTTAAGCAATAATTGAATAAAGTCTAACGAAGAGGTTTGAAAGAATAGTACAGGCAGGGAAGGGGAAGACAATAAGAAAAATGGAAGTTTCATTTCCTGAAATATTAATTTTGCTATTTATTATCATCTAGAGATCAGATGGTGGTTCTTTATGTGGAGACATATGCAAGCTCACTTTGGGGCAGCGGATTGTAAATCACCTCTTGGGTTTGAGCCCCAAAAGTCAACGTTACTCTGTTCCTGTAGAATATCTGGTGGGATCAGCATCAAGTTATACGTCTTATTCTAACTGTTCACAGTTACAAGTGGGCAGGTCTTGCTCATGGGGACATGTATGTAGTATGTGTAGTATCTCTTTAAACAAATGAGGAATATATGGGTATTGGCAAATCAAAAATAACCTGACTTCTTAAACTGATTCTGCATGCTGTTTTGATTGGTGGTGCTAAACTTCTGTCTTCATTTTAGTCATTAAATCTGCTTGTGGCCAATGAAGTAAATGCTTTCCTTATTTTTTTAAACAGGAGAATGCTGACTATCGGAAGCAGGGATCATCTAATAATCCACCTGGAGAGCAAAGAGGAAGAAAGTATGTGAAGCGCTTAGTTGATATTAGGGAGTTGAATGAACAGGCTAAAGTAATTGATGACTTAAAGTAAGTATTTTGTTTCCAAACAACTTTTTACAATAAGAATAAATTATTGTTTATTTTTATTTTACAAATATTTAATTAAGAGGCTTTCAATCTATGATTTGACCCCCCTCCCCGCAAACAATTTTAAATTGAGGAGTTACAATCTTTTTGTGAAGCTAATCTGAGTTCAATAGGCAAAGTAGGAATGGTGTGAAAACGGACTCCCATTTTGCCTGCATGAACTCTGGGTAAGTCTTCACAATATGCCAACTTGACCTGTGAATGTGGGACTACTGTCAAAACCTACTCCTGCTTTGCCCACATAATCCCACAGTGTAGTGTCTCTAGAAAAGTGTGAATACATTGTGAAAATTTGCTAGAATCTTTGTTTCACATTTGCCTGTGCAAGCCCCAAACGTTTTTGTGAGTAGCTAATTCCATGGGATGTACAAGGGTCATACAGTTGAATGAGAGTTTCCCACTAGTGGTTAGTGAGTGTCAATCTGGTGTATAGTAATATAATTGCTATTGGAGTACCTGTGGTAGTGTACATTAATGACATTTTTGTTAATTATTTCATATTTCTATCTTTTCAAAAAGCAAAGTTTTGATTGGGGAAAGAGATGTCAATTTCTAGGTTTCACTGATAAAATAAGTTTAAGTTAAGGCAATAAGATACAGATTCTGTGTATTTTAGAAAGTAATGTATTTGGATGTTGCCTAACATCAATTCTAGTGAAATCATTAGATATATTATTGTTGGTTTTTTTCAGTGAATGTGATGTTGCTCAATTTAAGAATCTGTGCTTTAATTAGTGGTGCCTGACAGAATTCTTTTTCAATGTATTCCCTCTACTAAAAATTACAGATAACCAATAAAGAAGAATATTTGTAACTCAGGATTGAAATGAAGGGTCCTTGGTGCTCTCTGAGCTTGCTTGTTTTCTTGCAGACACTTCATTACCTTAAGTAGATAACATCATCAGTGCTAGTAAGGAGTGAACACACCTTACTAGCATTCATGATGTTACCTACTTAGGGTAATGAAATGTCTGCAAAAAAACAAACAAGTTCAGAGAGCACCAAGGACCCCTAATTACAGGTCATTAGAAATCCCTTAATCTACTTTGGCAAATAGATATTTGCCAATATACTGTACATCCAAAGTGCTTTGCATAATTGTTTTTCTTAATGGCTACCTTTCAAGATGAACAGAAAACCTCTGCAAATAAGGTATCATTCTTAACAAATAGTATTGCTACCTTGAATGATTGATTGCAATATTTTATTTATCAATCTTGTCTTTAGAAAACTCGGTGCAAGTGAAGGAACAATAAATCAAGAAATTCAACGATACCAACAGTTGGAGTCAGTAGCTGTCAATGACATTCGCCGAGATGTCCGTAAAAAGCTACGCAGATCAAGTATGAGGGTGAGCAATTTTTAAGCTCCTTTTCAGTCAAATCAGTTCTGTCTTCATATTATTAAAAATAGATAGAATATAGTGACCTATGCCAAAAACAAGATTTATAGACACTTTTTTTTTAGATATTGGTGGGATGTCATTCAGTACTGGGATTTTTTTTAAAAAACAAGGTTAAATTTAAATCCACTTCCTTGAAGTAATCTTCTCCATCAATTCTCCATCAATCTTTCCTAACATTCTCTAAAAGCTTTTCAAAGATAGCAAAATATTTCAAGGCGAGAAGAAAAAAGTTAATTCTATCTACTGCTGTCTGCTTGCACAGTATTTTGTTTTCAGCTCCCAAGTCTCTAAACCTGTTTACAGTATATATTATTTTCATAATTGCTCAGGGCTTTATGTTAGATTTATAGAAATTTAAATCTACTTGTTTCTGGATTGTAACTATTTAGTCTTGTGTGATTCTTAGTATTTTTTTTGCCAAATTTCTGAACTGTGCAAGAATACTGTCAGATTAAAATGTGAGCATAATATGCTTTGTATATCTCAGGCAGCATCTCTGAAAGATAAATGGGGCTTAGGATATAAACCCAGCTACAGTCGATCTAAAGGTATTTCAGCTTCAGGAAGACCAACTCTGAAGAGAATGGATAGAACAAGGTAAGATGGGATAGGGATCTTTTTTAGATCAGTAATATTTTGATTTTTGATTATATGCAATGAGAAAACTTATAAAATAGTTGTTATGAAGAACTGTGGCCAGTCATGTACTGTGAGAAAGTAAGCTACATGCCCAGGATATTTTATATCATCACATTGAGCCCTTGTGATCCCAAAGGCTTTCTGAGAAATAATGTTGAAACTTGTTTTTGCATCATGTTAATTATTTCTGTTTAATATTATTTTTAATTTGTTAAAAAGTGAGGTTTCTGTTAGGGCCCATTAGAAGTACTTTCCTTGAGTATCACTTTACCTGTTCTAGAGATAACAGTGATTTGAAATATATGCTAATATATGAAAAGAGCCAGAGCCTTTAAACTAAATGCTTTCTTTTTAATATTTGAATAGTTCCTTAAAGTGTGTTCAGGTTTACATGTATTTAGTTTTTCCGATTAGTATGACAACAGCTATAATGGAGAAATGTGGCATTTGGGGAGTATGGGGGGAATCATATTTTGCCTTCTTCCTTTAGTAATAGTAATAAAATATGAGTATTTACAAATATCATAATTTCTTGTTACTGTAATTTATTGTACAAGGCTTGGGGAAAGTGAAGAAGTTCCAGAAATTTGTGTTGAAGGGCCATCTGCTGGGTCCAGAGTAATTTTCAATCTACAAGATATGGTAAGGCAATCTCTAAGAAATTCACTGAATGCTTTGGGTAAACATGTATGCTATGGTTATTTCTTTTTATTTGTGCCAGTGTCATATATTTACTTGCACGCACACACACACACAGAATTGGAAGATGCCCCTTGGTTACTGGTGTCAAACTCTATTTCATTGAGGTCCACATCAGGATTGTGGTTACCTTAGGAGGGCATGGCTCGGGTGGTTGCAGATGTTTGGATGGGTGTGGCCAGCTGGATGTCGCTCATATTGGGGGGTGCCTGTGGTGGCCTGGGCAAGGCTGGGGTGAGCAATTGTTTCTGGCAGAAAGTGTGGGACCAAGGCAGGTGCTGGGGGCCTGATCTACCAAGGAGCTTTGCTGGCTCCATGGCCCAGCTGCACTTGCTTCCTTGAGGCTGCTGCTGCTGTGTTCAATCTCCTTAACCGGGCTGGGAAGGGGGCTCAGGGGCAGTTTGGCTGCGGGGCCTCGAGGTGCGTGGGTGCATGGCATGTGGGATAGCTTGGGGCTCAGCTTGGGCGGAGTGAGGAGGGGAGTCCTGGCTGCCTCTTGGGGATGGGGGCTCCCCGCTCTTCCTATTAGCTGGGGATGTTGGAGGTGGGCGGCATGCTCACTGGAGGATGAGATTGGACAGCAGGGGCCGAGTGCTCGGGGAGTGCAAAGTGCCCCGGTCCCACTGTGGCTTTGTGTGGTGCTGCCACCCTGATATGAAGCAGGCAGCTGGTTGGTGCATACAACAGGCCGGATTGCATGCCTTCCCCCCGTGCTTTCCTCTGGCTGCTGCTTGGGCTGGGCTAGCGGTTGCGGCCCTTGGAGCTACCTGCACTGCATGGGCTATGGAGTCCCGGTTACCTTTTGGGTATGGGGTCTCACTGCACTTCCTGTTCTCTGGGGCCATTGTGGTTGGGGTGGCGAGCGAGAAGCTTGGCCTACATGTGTGGCGGAGCTGGAGGATGAGGTTGGATGGCAGGGGTTGAGCCTCATGGCGGCGGCAGCACCAACAGGGTGAGGCATGCAATTTGGCCTGCCAGGGTGGCCATGTGGCCATTTGGCTTGGCCCAGCTGCGGTGGCCTTACACAACCACAAATGATGAGACGGAGCAGGTGGGCAGGTAGTCGGCCACCCTATGTGTCTGGCAAGCTGGATCTCTGCCTCTGCCTGGTGTTGGAGGGCCAACCTGGTGGTCACAGCACTTAGATCCACCTACACTATGTGGGCTGCGGAACCTCCTGTGCGCACACCAGGAAGGACGCCTGGGTGGGCTGGGGTAGAGGAGGCTGGTCTCTTGCAATCTCAAGGGCAGCCCCTCGGGTCAAATTTGGGCCCATAACATGTTTGCTCTAGGTCAACTACTCTTAAATTTAATTCACAATCTGTTAAAGCATTTTTGGCAAATATATATTTATTTATTTGAAAATCTATAATGAATGTCAACATATTACTTAATGGAGCAGCCTACTCCACTAATGATCATGTTTACTGTCATATAATTCATTTCAATATCTAATTGAATCTCCTTTTCTGTAGTTTAAGCTCATTAACTGTAGTCTATCCCCTCACGTTAATGGAGAGCAAACCTACTTCTGTAGGACAACCCTTTAGCTATATGAAGACTGCTGTCCTGTCCTGTGTTAGCCTTCTGATTAGCAGACTAAACATACCCTCATGGGACTTGGTTTTCCATCCCTTCACTATGTTGTACCCTTTGCTGTAATTTCACTCTAGTTCATTAATCCTTTTTAGATGTCAGTGTGATCTGCCAGAATCTTTGGATCCTTATCACATTTACCACTTCTGAGTCAGACTCATCCATCCTGCACTTGTGTCTTTCTATTCACCTTTTAAATGTTAGCTGCTGCAAATTTAGTATTCCTGGATTAAAGGAAAGATATTGAAAGGAATATGCAGTTCCTTAATCTAAGTCTTTAATAAAAATATTGAAACAGCAGAGCCCAGGATTATGTACTGTGTTGTTTTAATAATTTCTCTTTTTCATTTTTAATTAAGTCGAATGGAACAGGTTTGGGGATTGCACAACAATCCAGCTATCGAGGGGAAGGGTATTTTCAGGTATTTGTAAAATCAACAAGTATATTAATCAACTGCATGGAAAATCTGCTTCATTGATCATATCTGCCAGCTAAGCAGAGCACATTATAATACAGTAGGTCAGGGATCCCCAACCACCGGGCCGCGGACCGGTATCGGTCCGTGGATCATTTGGTACCGGGCCGCAAAGAAAATAAAAATAAAATAAAAATGGCGGCTTTCTTCGCCTTCGGTGAATGCTGCTGGGATCAGGGATCAAGGACACAAATGAAAGAAGGGGAGGGAGGAAGCAACCAAAGCCTGTCCTGCTCTCCGGCTCAGCGGCTTCGGTTTCCTCCCGCCTCTTTCCTCTCTCAGTCGCTCTCTCGCTCCTCCACCAGCCCAGGAAGAAACTGCTTCAAAGAAGCCGGCAGGGTGGCTTTTCCTGTTGGCGCAGCTCCTCCGAAGCGCCCATTCACCCCCACCCCGCCGCCTGCGGTTCAATCCAGTGCTCTGTTTTGCCTGCCTGCCTGCCTTCGTTTCTGGTTGTTTCGGAGCAGCTTTGGCTGAGAATAATAACTATTCGCCTCTTTTACTCAGCCGAAGCTGCTCGAAACAACCAGAAACGAAGGCAGGCAGGCAGGCAGAACGGAGCACTGGATTGAACTGCTGGCGGCGGGGTGGGGGTGAACGGGCGCTTCGGAGGAGCTGCGCCGACAGGAAAAGCCAGCCTGCCACTTCTTTGAAGCAGTTTCTTCCTGGGCTGGTGGAGGAGCGAGAGAGCGACTGAGAGAGGAACGAGGCAGACACCTGAGGGATAAGGCTGAGGGAGGGAGGGAGACACCTGAGGGATGAGGCTGAGGGAGGCAGGGCTGAGAGGCGGGGCTTCTCAGCCATCCTGCAGGGACTTGTCCTGAGCCTCCCTGAAATTGGTGGTTTGCTGGCAGACGTTTTATTACCCGACTAGGTAACAACATCAGATGTTATCTAGTCAGGTAATGAAGCGTCTGCAAGCAAACCACCAGACTCGGATTCCTCCCCCTCCTTGAAAAAGTGTCGTCTCTCCCCTCCCCCCCGCCGGTCCTTGAAAAAGTGTTTCTGAGTGAAACTGGTCCCTGGTACAAAAAAGGTTGGGGACCACTGCAGTAGGTCACAACTGGAAGTATTAATTAATTATTAATTAATTATTATTTGTTATTTTGAAGTGAGAGTATTGGTACCTTGATAAATACTCTCAACCCAAAATTATTTTTTAACAGTTTAAATGAAAAAATTTTTACACCAAAAACAAATATCTTGTAGAATAGAAGCTCATTGGAAACATTGGAAAATAATTTTTTAAAAATTGATATATTACTGGCAAGCCAATTTGGTTGATACAACTACTGATAGTTCAATAATAGGTATTACTCACTTTATCCTTTCAAATTGAATTGTCCAGGAATATAAATACAGCAAAAAGGATATTACTGAAATTAATTCCTTCCAATTATGAAATTAATTTTAAAATAATTTGGTTGAATCCAGATGTAACGAGCTGACACCACATTAAGGCACTGTTAATTAAGTTACACATGGCTTATATTTCCTACCCTAGTATACCTGGAACAAAGTCCATCTAAATTAGTCTATCGACCCCAGTTCTTTTTATCAAATACTCTTCATGTCAGCATTCCAGCAACCCTCCACTCCACCCAATAACTCTGAGACAGACATCTTCTCAAAGGTTCTTTTTTATTTGGATAGTAACTGGCACAACTGGGGAATCCTGAATCTGAAAGTTCCAAAGCTGATACTTCCTCTAGGAAGAGGGGAAATCAGAATATGTGATGACTTGAAAAAGAATCACGGATTTTATAAAAAATCTAAAAATACCATATTTCTTGAGAGAGAATGTTTGTCTTCTCCCAAATACTTTCCTGTGCATTAGAGAGAAGTAATGAAAGATGCATGAATGAGTGAAAATGCAAACCATTGATGATGCGAGTTATGACAATTATCTTTCAAATATAAATGAATTAATCATCCTTGGGAGAGGCCTGCAATCCTAAATAATTTAACATTTTCCTGAGGATACCATTCAATTAACGCTTCCCCCACCATTAACAGAATAGATAAAATACTTTTATTGTCATTGCATTCAAAATACAATGAAATTTGAAAGCTTCCCCAGCACAGTACCCCAAACACCACATCACAATCACACTACAGAGAATTTAAAAATTGAAATAATTAAAGTAATAATAATAATTAAAAACCTAGCCTGAAACCTATTTAAATATATATTAAGTTAGATAGTTTAAAAAAACAACCAATATTATTCCTCATTTTTGTCACCTTCCTTTCCTACCAAGGTTACCTCTTTCCATTAACCTACCTGTAGTCATCTTTTTCTTCATAGTTGCTCTTTCTGATGGAAAGAGGATAGGATAATGTTTTTGTATGTAAGATGTTTCTCTGTATAGAGGAGTGAATGTATATGTGAAACCATAGTTGCTACCAGCCTTAGATTATAGATCACTTTAAACATCACCTTCAGTAAATTTTCTTTTTTGTGCTGGCCCCACCCAATTATCGTTTGTGACTGCCAACAGAAGGCTGTATTTGTGTGTATGTGTGTGTGTGGATGTGTAGCGAGATAGACAAATATGACACGTTTAATAAATGACAAATACGTCATTTATCGGATGGGGTACTCCAGGATTCATTTCAGCTGCAGTGGACATAAATCTTCGTCTCTCTGTGTATGCACATGTGCATGCACAAATGCACATGGCACAGACATACAAAATATAAATAAAAATTACTTTTTTGGCAGACAGATTTTAGCAGCATGACTCAGATATATTAACATTAATAATATTTTATATATGAAGAGCAGGCTCCCAAATAAAGTTTCAATATAACAAGAGGACTTTAGGAATCAATTTCTGTGTAGAAAAGGGTGACATCTAGTGGTGGGCATACTGTAGTTTTCTATTGGACTCTGTAACCTTACACAGTCTTTGGAGTAGCTCTCTGTACCACTCTGATTCCCATAATCCTTCTCCTTTCCCATATGCTGCCTGTCTTGATGCCTTACTTCAAGAGGAGGAGGCAAATTTCTTCCATTACCCAAGCTGTCATTACCGATTTCTTGAAAGGATCTATTTCTGTATAGATCAAATAAGTTTTTCATTGTGACAGTTATCTAATAATTGAGTTTATTCAGTAAGAGACTTCCCTAGACATACAGTGATAAAACAGTGCTTTCTGAAAATTGGGAATGACTACAACATGTGATAAATTATGCTTTAAGATGGGCTTTACAATACAAGAAAGCCTTACCGTACTGCTTTCAAATGAATGTATATGAATATATACACAAATAAGAGGCTCCTGAATAGTCACCCCATATCATTTGTGATCCTTAGAACCAAGTAAGTTGTCTATCCCCAAGCTTTCACTGATAAGTGACAGAGCTTCCAAAGTTTTCTATCTGGAGAAGTATAAAGATATAAATTTCTGGTTTCAGTTAAAGTTGGGCCAACATTAATTTAATCAGTTCATTACAATAAACAATTTGCCATTTATGATAGTAGATTTCATTTTTACTTTGAATTTATGAGTCAGTGCTTAGCTAATCATAACTGTTCCCAGATATTCATAGTTATGCCAATGTATACAGTATGTATACTGTAGAGCATAAAGATTATTAGAGTCATAAAATCAAAAATCTTCAGATAAAATATAACAACCAAGTACAATCAGTAACTTAGTGCTTCATCATCATTGGTTTGTTTTATGTGAAGCGCATAGGGCAGCAGTGCTGCAAATAATGAGCACCAATTGGAAAAGCCAAGCCATGTTTTTTTCAAGTACATTTAACTCCATTTATTCCCCTTTCTGTCCTTAATTTTTTCCCCATAGTTTCTTATCATTCCATACTTAAGGAGCATTTTACCCCACCACTTCTTTGGGGCTATTTTTCTAAAACTAGTTTTCAAAAGTTATGCCTTTGCAAACCTTAAGGGTTTTCTACACCTACTCATATCTTAGATTTACTTGAAACCTGAAGATTTACATCTTAGTTTATTTAGAATCAAAACAACATTCCAGAAATTCCTCTCAGAACATTACTGTCTTAAAAATCTAGCTTTTTAAATTGATCATATTTACTACTTTAAAATGAGATAATAGGGTGCATACTGCGCCAGCATTTTGCATGAGCTTCCATTTTCTAATAATTTCTGCTACTTTCTCTTGTTAATTGGAGACCTATAAGGTTCTTGCTTTTTTATGCTTTAAAATGTTTGTTTCAATTATTGTAGTAGGTTATATTGCAATCAAAGCTGCTGGTATATCTAAATAACATGCATTGGCTTCCTTTTTCTGATATACTTCTTCAAGGCTACTCACTCATCTATTTTTAAAACATACTTCATAGCTGACTTCAGTTCTTTGGCCTGTACAAAACGAAACATTTACTGCTTTGCCTTTAAGAATCTGATTTTTCCTCCCCGCTCCTTGAGATAGTTGGTAGTATAACTTAAATATCTTTTTTGTCTCTTTGTAATCAGTTTCCAGAGGAGACAGAATTGGATCTTTTGTCAGTAACTGTTGATGGTCTATCCCATAACTCATACACTAGTGAAGGATCATGCTCAGTATTCAATTCACCCCAAACTCCAGCTGTCTTCTCACCAAGCATTCCTTTCCAGCCTGAAGAAGGAAGACGAGATGACAGTTTGTCTTCATCAAGCGAAGATTCGGAAAAAGAGGAAGATCATGACAGAGAGAGACCATATGTTTATCGGAAAGCACTGTAAGCATATTTATAAAAACAGAATATTCATTTCAGTATAACCACTCTCAATATGTGCATATTGATGAATATAAATAAAACCCTCTGGCTTTCTCTATACAATATTTGGTTTGAACTCTTTATGTTATGTTGATGTTATGAGCTATTTAATTTTTAAAATGGCAGGATATTTAATGATAATTTGGCTAGCAGAGCTAACAAAAAATACCAAATCCAAGTGTCTATGGCAGAAAATAACCATGACTCTTGGAAAGGACTATCTTGTAACTCATTATTTGACATATCTTTGGATGTTTAGGATGTCAAGTTCAAACCTCACTAGTTTGAAGTAACCTGAGAAAGCTTATTTTCTATTTAAGAATGATGTCAGGTAGCTAGTGCATTACAGATCTGATTTGAATGTAATTAATAAATTATTCATAAATTTCATATAAAATTTTGTTCTATATATATCATTGAACAACAATATAGCATCAACATTTTAGGAACTCAGCATTTTCATTTGCACTTCCTCTTCTGGTTTTTAGCTGTAGAAATAGAGTATTTGTTGGGAATTTGCTTTGAATGGGATGAGCGTCTGGAACATTACTTAAAACATTATATGCTGCTGTAGTAACATTTAATCAGAGCTGCTTTTTGGCTGCATTTTTTTTTAGTGTAGGTTTAAACTAAATAGTGTAAGAACACTGAATAAATTATATCTTTTAAATTCTTTTAAAGCAGCTATTTTGAATAGTTTTGGTTTCCTCTCATGATCTATGAAGAGAAAAAAACCCACTGAAGCTATTGTATATTTGTGGATTTTGTTCTCAAAGGCTAAGTGTATTTTAGTGAAAAAATGAGATAGATATCTACTCTTTCCTCATTGTAATGGACCTGCCCAATCACAGAACCTCCATACCACTTTCAATGAAAATAAAATACTAGTTATCTCAGATAGTTTGACTATTGAAATCAACTACGGTGTTAAAATTTTCCTTGATATTTTTAACAATTGCATGCAGTAAGGTAAGTTTGTCAATCCTACATTTTTAAATATTTTGCAGGACTGCTCCTCGTAAGAAAGCTACAGGGTTTGCTGCTGTTCACCAACTATTTACTGAACGTTGGCCAACATCTCCAGCCAACAGAAGTGTAACTGGGACAACTACTGAGAGGAATATTGACTTTGAACTTGATGTGAGAGTTGAAATTGACTGTGGGAAGTGTGTACTTCATCCAACAACACTCCAGCAAGAACATGATGACATAAGCTTAAGGAGGTAAAATCCTGCAAAAAAGCTGAGCAGGTTCACCAAGTTATACTATATTTAGAGCAGCAGCAACATTTTAATATGTTGAAACTTGTATGAAATCTCTAACGATACTGATCAGCAATTCAGTTGCAATATTCCATATAGACAATTTGACAACTTGAATAATGTCCTCTTTTTTGTGCCAAGAACTTTAACATAAAATTGTGTAATCAAAACAGTCCATCTTACTTAAATTGCATGTAAAATATTCATAATCAGGTATAAAAAGGTTTATGACTATCTTTTCCATTGTATATGATTGTGTGTATATACAAAACCAGTACTGAGCAATGGGACATATTTTGGGAAATGTTGGCCTGCTTAAATCTCATTTAACAGATCAAACTTAGGCAACTTGTCTAAAGTTTTACAGCATGATACATTATTACTGTTAATTCAATAAACATCCAGCATTTCTGGCTTTGTTGTGTTATAAATGGAAGGCTGAATATGATGCCAGAAGAAATAGTTAAATGCAATTAAACACATAACAAATATACAAGTACAATAATGCACTTACAGAAGTAGAAGAATTTATTCCATTTTAAAAATAGGTTTGGTTAAAAAATAGACTATTATCGTGGAAGAAATTCTCTTCTCCCACCACCACATAACCTCTCATAATTGTTTTGGAAGTAGAGGAAGAGGAGAAATATTTTGCTGTTTTGAAAGTTTATTCATGGAAATCTGGAACAAACCCTTATCTCATCGTATCTTTTTAATTTACTGGCTGCCCAACTTCAGTAGACTCTGATTAATGCACAAAACTAGAGAAAATACACAGCTAAACCAGTGGCAGGATTCAGATAATTTAACAACCAGTTCTCTGCCCTAATGATTTCTTCCAACAACCAGTTCACCAAATTGCTCAGAAAGTTAACAACCGGTTCTCCCAAAGTGATGCGAACTGGCTGAATCCCACCACTGAGCTAAACCCATTGAATCACATAGACAAGCCAGACTTTAATTATTTTTATGAAAGTTGAAAAGTTTCTCAGGACAAGGGTGTCATTTTTATCAACAGCCAACAGCTGAACCAATTTCAAGGCAAAACTGCAGAGTAAAAAGTCTATTAAGCGGTGAGACGTGTGGAAGAAAGAAGTGTTGGCCTTTTTTAAAAAAGTGTACATAAAAATTGAACTATTGATAGAGTACAATCTAAGGCTTTAGTGGCTTCTTCCTAGTTCCCCATTTGTGTCAGAGGGCACCATTAAGGTGCTTCTGGGTTGAAAATATTAGCTAGTGACCTCAGTGTCCTAACCATCTGAGCTATTACGCTTCCTTCTTTCATGCTGATAAAGATTATTGCCTAGTATGCTGTGTGCCTGAGAGCCTTAAGCCAAATGTAAGCTAGAGCACAGTCAAGTCATGCCGAATTTTTCTATTCTCAGTTCTCTGAGGTGTTATAAGTGAGTTTGATTAACAATGACTATTCAGAGCTTTCTAAATGATTTAATATTGCCTTTATGCTCATAATGTAAACATAATGTAAATAATGACCATGTGTATTTATATATATTTCTTAGGACCTATGATCGCAGTTCCCGTAGTTTAGATCAAGACTCTCCCTCTAAAAAAAGGAAATTTCAAACTAACTATGCATCAACTACCCACTTATTGGCTGGGAAGAAAGTCCCAGCATCTCTTCAAACAAAGTCTAGTGATATGGAAACAACAGTATTTTACATTCCTGGTGTAGATGTTAAGGTAAAAAAATAAACATTTCCTCCATATAGTGTGCTAAAATAGAATTGCAGTTTCACATTACTTTCATAAACCTGTCATGTAATGTAGTTATTGCTTAAAAACATGTTAATATGCTAGGAAATACAGATGTTATTCCGGATAAGTATTAAGGCTAATTTAGAGTGCCTCTGTTCAATGCAGAATGTACGATTCATTATGTGGCTAGCATATCAATTTCATTGTTTTCATAATTTAAAAGAAGCATTTTAATATCAAATTCTACAATATCTTTATCCCTGGAAATAGTGCCACATTGCCAATTTAACAGGTCAGTGGCACTGTCAGTCACACAAGAGTTGCTACCATATTGCCAGCGATAATTTTTATCCTTCTTTCTACTGTATTTATATGCCTCTAAATTGGAGATAGTATTATTCTTGTACATATGCGCTACATCCACTTTGGATGCGTGGCACATCTAATCAGTATGGCACAATGATTTACCTCTTACTCTTCAGATACACTGCCAAAACAAATGTATTTGCATACATAATCCTATCTGGATTTCAGATAGTGAGGCATCAGGAATTTTGTGGCAGCAGAGTTTTGAAGGAAAGAGAAAGAAAAATTGGCCATCTGGTCCAGTAGTAAAAAGAGCTGACAAACATTGTATATGTTATAGAAAACTGTAAGGCAATTAATTAAAGGCTAGGATAAAAAAATGGGAGTGGGACAAGTGTGACATATGCCAACAAGATCTACATTTTAAAAGTGATTCATGTTATTAAGTTGCTGATGGAGAAGATAAACATTCATTTTCAGAGAGGGTTATTGCATCTAAATATATTTTGTTTGACAAGATCTCCTTTCTTTGTCCTTAATATAGATTTCACATTGAAAACATTTTTGCTGCAGTATTATTGTTTTAAAATGGCAACGATACTAGGGATTCTTTTCAAAAATAATTTCAGGCATCATTTAACAACATTTACAAATAAAATAGATTAATTAAATCCAGTCAGATAGTTCTAAACAGTTTATAACTTATTTAATACTGTAGTTACAAGGAATAACAAGGAATACATCATATACTGGTAGGCTGTGTCTAGACAACCTAACTTTCCCAGAACATTTTTAAATCTAATTTGGCCCATTAAAATTCTGCCAGTCCCTGTGTTTTCCATTTCAGTCAAAGTGTTATTTGTAATTTATGTTCTTCTATTCTTTACACTGCTCCTTGCCCCGCCCCCAGGTGTAGTTTAAAACCTATGGTTTTAATCTTATTTTGTCTTGTTTCAGCTACATTACAATTCTAAGATGTTAAAAACTGAGTCGCCAAATACATCTCGAGGCTCATCTCTTCAAAGAACCTTTTCCAAAGAATCAAAGTTGTATGGTATGAAAGATGTTATTCCTCCTACCCGTATCAAGGCTAAAACTTTACTAACTCCTCAACCCCCACCTATTCCATCTGGTAAACATTTCTCTTTTCACTGTTTGTTTTTTAACTTTAGTAATGGTTTGCCATAGTGTAGAGGCCAATACTTAGATCAGTATTTGTAACTTAATAAATTATTCTGTTTGATATTGTGATACATTTTTGACATATTTTTTATGTTTAGTACTTTCTTGTTAGTTTTTCTCTTTGTTAAATTTTACTTTATCAACTATTGTAAATGGGTCTTATATTCTTTAGTCTATTTTTGTTGCATTAAAGTGTCAATGCTTGGGGAAACTAGAAATAAAATTTGGACAATTTTCACAATTCCTAAATATGCTTGAAATCCATTATGTGGAAGACAAGAGATCAGTTATCCTAAATGTAGAATTTTCCTGAAATTTGGATAATAGAGCAGCTATTTTAGGTAATAGTTTTGATTAAAAAATTAAAAAATGGACTACATTTGCAAAGATTACTGTAACTCATACATCTTTAATCATTTTGGAAGGCTAAAACATGGGAATTGGAGTGCTTTGCAAATCTTTTCCATTGCCACTCTTAATTCATGCCCCTTGAAACTGTGAAAAATGATAAATATTGGTAGTTTTATTTTTTTATTTTTTATTTATTTATTTCATTTCCCTTAACATTTATTAAATTCTGAATAATTTCTAGCTTTTCAGCTTTTGAAACAGTTTAATGGTGAGAAAATTAATGAGAAATCTTTAGGTAACAAATTACATCCATTCCCACTCTTATGTTCTTAACCTAAAAATTGTTCCAAAAACACACTGCCAAATATTAGCTATTTCCGCAAATACTAGTAACACGGTCTTGGGATACAAGTACTGCAGCAGACTACATTTTTCATGGGTTGCTCAACTTTGTATATTGATTGTTGTGTCCTTCAAACTAAATGAAGAATGAGGTGGGGAAAGTATTGACCATGAAGCGTTGTTATTTGTTTTGCTTAGTATGAGAAAAGCATTTGAGTTACATGCTTATTTACAGGATACTTAGCATATGCTGAACATGTTCAGACAATGTGGCAAGTCAGGCATGTGCTTTAGTTAAGAACATGTTGGATTGTATCTGCTCCCATGCATTCTTTTCAGCAGATTTGATATGTCATTTAAGACAAACTTTTTTATGGGATGATGGTTTTACCAGAACAACCAAAGGAACCATGTGTTGTTTTAGTTTGTATCTGAAATCTTATAGTTTTAACTAAAAGAATCTGATAGTGATCATAATCGAACAAGATCAACTTAAAAACTGAGACATAATTCCATGCACATGCCTCCTCATGGGTGATACCATATATAAGAAATAGCAACTGCTATAATTCCAGACTTCTTTCCTTAAGCCTAGTTTGCCATATTGTCTGGATGCACCTGTTCATTCCAGTCTGTATAGGTACATACGGTGCTGCAATCTCACACACACACACACACACACACACACACACACACACACACATATATTAAAAAATGGAAATTTCATTTTTAAGATTTTAAAAGTGATCTATTTTACTCATTCTGATTATAAAATTAGAAGTTTTATTAAACTGTAAATTTAAATTTATTCTTGGTTATTTAAATCAATCTCAAGCCATATTCTCTATAAAAATGTTGAGGATCTTCTTGGTTTAGCCAGAGATAAATTACTAACTTAAGCAAGGATATCTCAGGAATTGGGTTAAGGTAACCTCATCTTTGACCTATCATTAGCTTTTCTTATTTTTTAATTTGTGTTCTATTTGATGTTTGTGATCTGGTATTTCGTTTTATTTTTCAAACCTTTCAGCCAAAGGTAAAGCAACTGCTGGCATAAAAACAGCAAAATTGTATGCTTGGGTTGCACTTCAGTCTTTGCCTGAGGAGATGGTGATTAGCCCTTGCCTGTTGGACTTTCTAGAAAAGGCCCTTGAAACGATACCTATAACTCCAATAGAAAGGAATTATACAGGTATCATACTTTTCTACCATAATTCTTTTAACCTAATTTTTATTTTTCAGAAGTTATATGTAATCACTTTCTTATTCTTTTGAAGCCATCAGTTCACAAGATGAAGATATTGGGCAATTTGATATGCAAGATCCTTTAGAAGAATCCACAGCTTCCTTAGTATCTTCATCAACATCAGCATATTCTTCTTTCCCTGTTGATGTAGTGGTATATGTAAGAGTTCAGGTGAGGATGGATGTCAATTTAAGGAATACCTTGAAGGCTGTTGTAAATTGGTAGGACTTATTTGCACAGAGAGAAATATTTTGTTTTTCAAGTGCTAAAATCATTAATTCTATTTTAAATTGGGACTTTCTTCATTTATTGTATAGTTTCTATTTCATTTTCATATGAGAAATATCACTGATACCTTGTAAAGAAAAGTACTCGCTGTGTATGTTCGCTTGTTTATTTATTTGTATTGGTAATAGAGCATACTTTGATTTAAATGTTCCACTGTCTGATAATGAAAACTATGCTATAAATTTAGATATTGTATTCTAACTTTTTCCATGGAATCTAAAGCCACATTTGGTTTCACAATTTCATGAAACTGGGTTAAGCTGAGACATATTGGTCTGCCTATGGTTTGGCACAGTGGTGGGATTCAAAATTTTTTACTACCAGTTCTGTGGGTGTGGCTTGGTGGGCACGGCTTGGCTTGGCAGGCATGGCTTGGTGGGCATAGCAGGGGAAGGATACTGTAAAATCTCCATTCCCACCCATTCCAGGGGAAGGATACTGTAAAATTCCCATTCTCTCCCTCCCCTACTAACCTGCTTTCCAGCTCCATTCTCCTTTGCAGGGCAACAAAAGAAGACCCAGCTGATCAGCTAGGACTTTGGAGGCAGAGAATAGATGGGGGCGGGGCCAGTCAGAGGTGGCATTCCAGACTCAGCAGTTTAATTAGATGGAGCAAATTAAAATTGCTAAGATGATTGCAGTTTATTGACCCAAACTACACAGAGCCATGAAAAGTTAAACTAGGGCTGATGCTTTTATTAGCAAAAATGTACTAAATTCCATTAGATATATTTAATTATATAGTTCTTCTCTACAGTATATTCTTCTTGTGTTTCATATATGATTTTCTTCAGTGTCATACTCCTTCTTAAAATTTCTTAATATTTATGATCCCCCCTTCCAAACACACAAAAGTCTTGTTTTAAACATTCTGCAGAGGTAACAATATGTTACTTTCCTTATTTCTGACCCTAGGTCATCATCTGAACACAAATTAGGATACTTTCTGGCCCTTCTGTTCTTGAATTCCAATTTATAGTCTTATCAGCCCAGACTCAGGAATGAAGGATATTTAGAATTGAATTAAATAACATTTAGATGGTCACACATTATTTATCTCTCACATTAAAAAATTAATAGTATTCCATCTTTAAAATTGTTCTGTTGCTTGTTTTTTTTCTTGTCATTTCAATTCTCCATGTATGATAAATGCTGTTTTTCTTTTTTTCAGCCTTCACAAATCAAGTTCAGCTGCTTACCTGTGTCACGGGTAGAATGCATGTTGAAACTGCCTTCCCTTGATCTTGTATTTTCTTCTAATCGAGGAGAATTAGAAACTTTAGGTTCAACTTGTCCTACAGAAAATTCTTTACAAAGTGGATCAAAGATGCCAGTTAAAACAATCTCGCCAGGTAAAATCCATTTTTATTGAAAAACGGTTTCAGTTCTTTTTAAGGATACACTCAGGTCTAATATAAAATAAGAGTTTAATCCTGCAAGAATAAATTGTGGATCTTCTAGTGCGCTCAAAAGACATAAATTAAAATGTATGCTTACAACCATGATTGTGCCTTAACAAAACCAGTGGTTAGTATTAAATATGATTTAAGATCAAAATAGAATTAAAAGTTTGAAATTGACTTGTTTCCTTAAATGATTAATACAAATTGTGAACTTTCAGACATAATTGCTGTTTTGTAAATAATGGCTAGATGTGATGTCTGAACTCCGTTATCAACTTACCAAACTTCTTTTGAGCCTAGTATGACATTTTGGTCAGTGATTATAGTAACTAGACTACCTTGTACTCCCCACTGATTAATTTAGCAGGACAACTGATACAGAAAAAAATATTTCACATTTCAAATAATCTAGCATTTATCTATATAAGGCTGTAGAAAGAGACTTCTTTATCAGATCTTATAATTTGACCAGTATAAGGGGAAAGCAGTCCTTCAGATATGTTGATGAAGCCATTCATGGAATAATGCTGCAAGCTTGTCCAATAAAACTTGTTTGGTCTAGTGGTTAAGACACTAATCTCAAAAGTGGAGGATCATGAGTTCATGCCTTAGGCATGAAAGCCAGCTGGGACACTTTGGGCTGCTTACTCAATCTCTCTCAGCCCAAACTACCTCACAGGGTTTTGTTGGGAAAAAACAAAGGAGGAAGATGTGTTGGACATGTTCACTGCCTTGAGTTATTTGTAAAATGATAAAGATGGGATAGAAATGAATAAATAAAATAAATAAAAACAAAAATAATTTCTAAGAATGTTTCCAGAAGTTTCAAGCTTATACTGCTATGAGTTGTCATCTCCAATAATGCCTGATTGTAGGAGTCTCATCAAAATATGTTTGTCTTTCCAAAGAATGTACCTTGGATGATCTTTGTGATTTTTCTAGAATACATTTCTTTTTCTGCTTTAGGTTCTCTTGGATTAGGTAGCCCTTTTGGCAGAACACGGCATAGTAGCAGCCAATCAGATTTGACAGGTTCTAGCAGCAGTTCTTCAGGTTTGAGTTTCACAGCCTGCATGTCTGATTTCTCCCTTTATGTATTTCACCCTTATGGAGCAGGAAAGCAAAAAACCACCGTGACTGGCTTATCTTCTGGAACAGGTAACAGAAAACATTGTGGTTCATAGAAAGGTATTGGTGATTTTTTTTTACTTTTTAGATAAGCGTTTAAAAAGGAAATACAAAATCCCTTTAAAAATGACATTGTTCTGGTTTAACAGAAAGCAAATATGTAAATATGTATGAAGGTATATTAAAAATATGTTTTGCATTCATATCGCAGAGTACATCTATGTAGTAAGGCATTTATACAGTAAATGCAGTACAATTTATTTGTTCATTTGTTTTGAAACAGTATTAAAATGATTACATGATATAGCAAGCAATAATTTATTAACCATATTTTATACCAGCCAAAAGTTTACACATGTTAAGTTCAACAGCTGCAGACATGTGAGAATAGGTTTCATCCATTTAGATTAAGTAAAAAAAAAACGTTTTTCATGGTTTCAGGGACTATAGATGAAGAACCCTCGTCAGTTACTGGTCGCAAGGATTCATTGAGCATCAACCTTGAGTTTGTAAAAGTTAGCCTATCAAGAATAAGGCGTTCTGGAGGTGCTACCTTTTTTGAGAGTCTCTCTGCAAGCAAATCTACCAACAAGATGGAGACCACATTAATAAACATATCTGGTATTTATCAATCCTATGGAATAAACAGTGCAGCATAGAAAATAGTACTGCATTACATGTAACAGTATCAAACTTGCCATTTTTTTTCTCCTGTGATACTATAGGACTTGTAGGTCTTTTGAACGGATGTTACATAATTGCATTTTTAAGCTAATCATAAAACTTGATATATTTTCTCCTCTATGTTTCATTAAACAGAAGATCTTTCTTGACCTAGTCATAGCTCTCTACAGCTAATATGCAGATAGTCCTTGATTAATGTCCTCTCATTCAGTGATAGATCGAAGGTACAACAACGCTGAATGAGGAGGACTTACAGCAAGTCCTTACGATTGTGACCAGCACAAATTCCTGCAGTTTAAAATTTCAGTGCTTGGCAACTGGCTCATAATTATGCTATCAAAGCATCCCTTGGTCACATGATCACCATTTGTGACTTCGCTGCTGGCTTCCAATGAACAAAGTCATCCGGAAAGCTGGCAGGAGGTCACAAATGGTGATCACATGACTGTTGGATAGCAACAGCACTTAGATTTATATACCGCTTCACAGTGTTTTACAGCCCTCTCTAAGCGGTTTACAGAGTCATCCTGTTTCCCCCAACAACCTGGGTCCTCATTTTACCATCCTTGGAAGGATGGAAGGCTGACTCAATCTTGAGCCTGGTGAGATTCAAACTGCCAAATTGCAGGCAACCAGCAGGCACAGGATTTGCCTAACAACCATTGGACTGCTGGAGCTGCTATTGTAAGTCAGCGTGATCACATCACATTGTGCCTTATGATCATGACACTTAGCAATGGTGTTCCCAGCCACAATACCACCAGTAAATGAAGATTACCTGCATAACCAAAATAATAGGTAGATATGTCTAGGAAATATTTGATCAAATATGAATACCACAGCTGCTTAATTGATATTGCCCTTCCTTCCCTCAAGTATGTGGAAAGGTATCACTTTTTTAACTTGCAAACAAAACTAATACTACTGTGAACTTACATTTGTATAAAGCCTTTCAAGCATTGACACCATAATACTAAATCAAGCTTTTGATATATTGTCATTTTTCAACATCTATTTCTATTTCTCTTGATCTTTTTTGTTTAAAAAAACGAGATGATAAAATTGTGCCAGTAATTGCTGAGGAAGAGGAAGACATCTCTTCTTATAGCAAGGCATTTCAATATTGAATACATTGGAGTAATGCAAACATTTCTGAGATGACTATTACTGTAATGAGCCTAGAGTTTGGTGCTACAGTGCTAAAAAAGAAGAGATAAAAATATATTTAGAGATTAGAGATTAAAAATTATATAGACAAGTTTCTTCAGAAAAATGAAACATACTCTAGACTTGCAATCTACAATAGCCATCAAGTATCAAATTGATTGCAGCAGGTTACAAATCAAATAAATAAATGAACATTGATAACTTTGCTTCTGGGTGGGAAACCCTTTCTATGTTGTGCAGAATTGAACTATAGTAGGCCCAGTCAGCTTGATTGATGGTAAAGGATACTAAAGGATACAATCTAAATTAAATTAATTATCTCAATTTTGACTATTTTCATTATGATCTGTTAAGCACTTGGTTTTGATTTATGAATGATGGATGATACAAAAATGAATAAAAAAATTGTCAAATATAAACATATTTTTGTAATATTTTTACAGCTGTTTGTGATATAGGATCTGCTTCTTTTAAATATGACATGAGGAGACTGAGCGAGATTCTAGCATTTCCAAGAGCATGGTACAGAAGGAGTATTGCAAGACGCCTCTTTCTAGGTGATCAAACAATAAACATGCCAGGTAAATAGCCAAAAGAACGTGGAAGACATTTTTTTTCATAATAATCAGTCTTACTGATTGATAGGTTGATGTTAAAAACATGTTATTTTTCCATATTGTGTTAAAAATGCTATGATGAAATAAGAAGCTGGGTAGCAAATGGATTAAAAAAACGTTCGTACTTAAAAGCTATTTGAATGTCTCTACCTTGGTTCTCTTAAACTAGCTGATTTTAGATTATTTTTAAACAAAGAATTCCCTAGTCTCTAAATAAATAAATAGGTGACATTGGAGAATGGCATATTGTAATAATCTTGGTAGATTTGTGTTGAATTAATAACAAGTTAAACAAATCATTTATTTTGTTATATGCGTTCCTAGTAGCATCAGGTCCTGGGACCCCAGATTCTGTTGAAGGGATGAACCAGCACATGTCGCCTGAATCATCAAGAAAAGCATATTGTAGGACCTGGGAGCAACCAAGCCAGTCTGCTTCATTTTCCCACATGGCTCAGTCACCAAATGTTTTCAATGAGCACAGTACCAATAGCACTATGGCCTGTGGATCAGCGTCTCATAACCTAAAATCTCCTGCTGTTTCAAGATCCAGAAGTGTATCAGATTCTTCAGTCCCTCAGAAAGGTGAAAAGAATCTTAATTTCATTACTTTAAATAACACACCACTGTGTAATATAGGCGATTGATTCTACATTATTATGATAACTAGAATACTGACATTGAACCTAAAAGGATGCAGTTTATAGTAGTACCCCCAAATTGCTCTGCTTTATATATATATTTTTTCCAAACAAAACAGAAATACTAATTTCTTTTCCATAAACTTGTGTATTGCGCTGAGAGGTGTATTGCTCTACTCAAAATACGAAGATGGTTAAATGCCAACATTTGCAGGATTTGGGTTTGGCTAGTCCAGAGAAAAGAAGGCGTAGGGGGACATGATAGCAATATTTCAGAATTTGAGAGGCTGCCACGAAGGAGGGGGGTCAGTTTATTTTCCAAAGCATCAAAGGGCAGGACAAGAAACAATGGAGGGAAACTAATCAAGGAGAGAAGCAACCTGGAATTAAGGAGCAGGTTCCTAACAGTGAGGACATTTAACCAATGGAGCCAGGTTTTTAAGAGACAGGACAGTCACTTGTTTGAAATGGTTTAGGGTCCCCTGCAAGACCTCCTCTATTCTGATTGATTGAACATTGTCCTGTATTGTCTTACAAAGTGAGGGAACTAATTTGATGCAACAATTCAGTTTACGTACCTTATGCATTTTAAACATACACTTACGTAACACAAGGAAGATGCAAATATGTGAAAATGCTTCTATTCAAGTGTGCTTGTCTGCCTGGAGAACCCATTCTTATTTCATCTCTAAGGATTGAGGAATACTACACCTTGGAATAGTATGGAGAATTGAAATAGAGGAAGTCTGCTGAAGAACTGAAAACTTAATCAGGCAACACAGGATAGAACAGAGCTTAAAATTTCAATAGTTTCTCAGACACTTCCGGTTGTCGGCTTTGCTGACAGCAGGGATTCGCCTTCTCTGCGATTCCTGCTGTGCTAGCCGCCTTGGTGCCTCCGATCCTGATGGATTTGGAGGCTAAGGCTGCCCTGTTGGGGCAGCTGAAGAGAGGGGGGATCCGGACGGGGATGAGGGGCATCGCAACCCCCAGCCGGCAATAACCCCCTTTTCTCAAGACGGTTCCAGCGGTGGACTTTTTATGGCCACCATAAAGAAGCCGGCAATTGGATAAAGAATGCGCAGGAGGGAGAAGGAGTTTTCTTTTTTTTTTTAAAAAGAAAGTTTTTTCTTGGTCGAACTGGGACCTTAAGGATATATTTAACACCTGGGAAAGTAATGACTTGGAAGCTATTGTTCCCGATTGATGTTTTCAGCTGCGAAGAAAAGTGATGAAAAGGGAAGTTACTCTCCCTCCCCTATGGAATTAACAAATGGACAAGGGAAACCAGCCTTTTGGTAGAAGGTAAAACCTAAACTCCTTTGTTATAAGTGGGAAGGAGAGGCTTGGGAAAACAAATTTTTACTCTAAGACTTTGCTGGAGGAGATGCCTTGAAGATAAAGAGAATTTTCTTTCCCTAATTTGACTTCACCCCTAGAAGAGAAACTGTAAAAGAAGAAGCTTCTACTCTGCCTGGACTGTTTGATGACTGTGGGACTTTGGGACTTTTGGGAACTGTTTTAAGCCTTGAAATAACTGATTGGTTTAAGAAGAGGATACAGAAAGAGAAGAAGAAACTTTAAAATGGCTCTATCTCTTGATGAACTAAAAAACAATATTTAAAAACAAAGAAAGAAGGCAAAGATGTTATGGGAGAAGCCCTTTGTTTCCTAGATATGGCGCTTGCTATGTGTCAGCAAATTAAACAACAGCTGGAAGAAACCGAGGAAGAAGAAGCCATTTTTAATGAACTAAATGGTGTGACTAAGAAAGAAAGGAGAAAGAGAGGAGCGAAAAGGAAGGACTTAAGAAATAAAAAAATATTTATGAAAGAGAAAAAGAAGATGCAAAAACAACAGAATGCTAGAAAGCAAAAGGAAAGAGGAATGCAGAAAGGGGAAATTAAGAAGGCAGAGGTTTTGAGAGGAGGGGGTAAAAAGTTTAGACGGGCTAAGAAGGAAAGGGAAAAGGGGGGAAAAAGTTACAAAGATATAAGACAAGATGGAGATAAGGAAATTTTTTTCAGGGATAATGGGTAATAAATGGGTTGTTTTTTTTAAAAAAAGGGGGGGATTCTGCAAAGTACACATGAGTATTGTAATAGTGGTATTTGTATTATAAGTAGATAACCAGAACTTTTTAAGATCTAATAAAAGGCTAAATATCAAGGTATAACTTTAAAAGGTTTAATAATGAATGATAATAAGTTTTAATAAAATACTAAAGGGAATGTTTAAAATATTAGTTTGAATATAGAGTTTAATGGATTAATGTGTTGATTGTTATGGATTTATTATTGTAGTATTGGTTTTTTGAAATAGTAGAATGTACTAAGCAGAATCTGATTGGGATTTAGGTGTTATTTTAAATTTTAACTTAGGGGAATGATAGAAAGGCATCATACTCCGATTAGTGATTCCAGGGGAAACTATTCTTTCTTAAATTGGAAATGAGACAGATGTAAATGGAGAAATGGACAAAAGATATAAAAATATTTTTTTAAAAAAAAGCAAGATTAAATATATAAAACAGAATTAAGATGAGGCAAAAGTGGAGAGGAGTTATATAATAGATATAGAATGGTAAATAAGATGGGTAATGGTATATAAGAAAAGCGTGAATACAACTGAGTCCATACAAAAAGAGGTAATCTGGGGCCAAGTTACTTTCTAGAAGAAAGCTTTATGTTTTTTATGTCTGTTTTATTTGTGTGTGTTTAATTAAGAATTAAATAATAAAATCTCGGAAGAAGACTAGATGAGAATAATTATAAACAAGCCAGAGGGAAATATAAAGTTGATGACTGGATAGCAGATAAATCAGAAAGGAAATATGATTGAATAATGATTAAAGAGAAACAATGTGGAATTTGGTAAAGGGAATTTACGTGTTTATATGGAAATGGGATAAATTATAAGTGTGATATAAAGCAATATGTTACCTGCCTTGTAAGGATCTACAATGGAAAGAGGTTTTATGTTTTTAATGTTTGATGATGTTTTGTCTTGTTTGTTTGTTTGTAAAATCAATAAAACTTGTTTAAAAAAAAATTTCAATAGTTTCTGGAAAGAAAAAAATAGTAAAAATATTTACTATATTTTATCAAACTTACCTTGGAAGATTTGGAAAAGGAAATTTCAGTAGTCTCAGTTCAATTGCTCAAATGTTTTTCTATTCTGTTCTCTGTCAGCTAAACAAAAGTATAATTATTCAGCTGTAAAAAGAACTTTGCTTTTTTAATTATTAGAGTTGCAAGGTAAACTTCAGAAATTTTAGCAATATGCAGAGTTCACATTTGTATACCAAATATTTTCTGAGCATCATTGTTGAAAACATTTAGATAACATTTCGATTTAGCAATCTCTGATGTTTAAAAACTCATTCAGTTGTGACAACTATCACGTTAAAATTGTCATTCACTGGAAAAAAAAGTTCTCAAAAGTTCATAAAGTAAAAATCTTCTCCTTAGATTAAATTGACCGTGTAGAACACTACTGTGTGCAAACAGATGGAGGTGAAGTTAAGAGTCAATCAATATGTGAGTTCTTGTTTGGACTTGGTTATTCTGAGGTATTTTCCCAAAAAATCCACAAAGTGGTATTAATATTTGATTTTTTTTCAGTAATACTTTGCAATATTACATTTACAATATTTGCTTTGCGTTTAATTCCAGATCTGCTGTCAAAAACATCAACTCCATTTAATAAATCAAATAAAGCTGGAGGTCAGCAAGTGACACCATGGGAAACACTGGTTGTATTTGCTATGAACTTGAAACAATTAAATGTACAAATGAATATGAGCAATGTGATGGGAAACACCACGTAAGGAAACCTTTTTAATTAACCATTTGATTTTTCTGTGTATTCCAAACAATTTTTTTAAACATATAAAAGTGTGTGCATGCACATGCAGGTATATTTGAAGAATCTTTTGATTCAGGAAGCTTCAACTTTCATTTCACATTAAGTTATGTAGAATTGGAGGACTTTGAACAGAGACTTCCTTGAAAATCAGCTGTCAAAGACATTGATTAGCTGCAGAAGTAGCTACATGCTCCATCTTTGTTCTTATCTTACTATAACAGATAATCAGAGTTGGAAGGGACCTTGTAGGTCATCTTGTCCACCCCGCCCAAGCGGGAGACGCTACACCATCTGACAAATGGCAATCCACTCTCTTCTTGAAAGTCTCAAGTGATAGCGCTCCCACAATTTCCTAGGGCAAGCTGTTCCACTGGTTGATTGTTCTCACTGTCAGAACGTTTCTCCTTATTTCCAGGTTAAATCTCTCCTTGTTCAGTTTCCATCCATTATTCCTTGTCTGGCCTACAGGTGCTTTAGAAAATAGCTTGACCCCTTCCTCCCTGTGGCAACCCTTCAAATATTGGAAGACCTCTATCATGTCTCCCCTGGTCCTTCTCTTTACTAGATTAGCCAAGCCCAGTTCCTGTAACCGTTCTTCATATGTTTTAGTCTTCATTTCCCTAATCATCCTGGTTGCTCTTCTCTGTACTTTTTCTAGAGTCTCAACATCATTTTTATAATGTGGTGAACAAAACTGGATTCAGTACTCTGGGTGTGGTCTTACTAAGGCTTTATAGAGTGGTACTATATTCACTGATAATAAAGAGATGGCCTATTAATATTTTTATCATTAAAAATTTGTTCCCATCTTGTTTTGCTAAATAAGATTGAAAGAATTGTGTCTTTATCACCATATACATTTCTTATTATTATTTCACAATTTGCATTTTTGCACGTGAATGGACAAATACGGTAAACAATGTTTTCCTCCATATTTTATGCATGTTTTAGGTGGACGACTAGTGGTTTGAAAAGCCAGGGTCGTTTATCTGTCGGCAGTAACAGGGATCGCGAAATTAGTATGTCAGTAGGACTGGGAAGATCACATTTGGATTCAAGAGGTGGAGTGGTTGGCGGTACCATAGATGTTAATGCCTTGGAGATGGTGGGTAAGTTGAAAATTAGCAAATATTTTTTGATGATTAGTTCTTTTTATGTAGTGAATATAATGAAGACATGAGCTAATTTTTATTTGCTTTAATTGAAAAATTAGTATTTACTCGTTACCTCTCATCACACCAGTTCAGACTTAAACTTGTTTAAATTGAGTAACCACTAATTGTTGAAAGCTTTTTCTGAACATTTTCAACATTTGTGTGTCTATGTGAACTAATACAAAAAGAGAGTTTGGAGGCCTTTTGATATTAATTGGATGCTAGTGTTAGAGAGCCAAAGTAGAATATCTTGTTGTTTCCCTTTGCTACTAAACTGATAATATAAATGTTTTTCAGTTCATATTTCAGAACATCCTAATCAGCAGCCAAGTCACAAAATTCAGATTACCATGGGCTCTACTGAAGCTCGTGTGGATTACATGGGGTCTAGTATTCTAATGGGCATTTTCAGTAATGCAGACCTTAAGCTGCAGGATGAGTGGAAAGTTAATCTCTATAATACTTTGGATTCCAGCATAACTGATAAGAGGTAAAGATTTTTGCTTGATCTAATGTATATAATATACTTTTATTATCTCAAACCATTTTAATCAAATTGTCACTAAATGTTTTTGTATAAGCTATCCTCTCTTCAAAGCTTAATAAAGCATTATAAATTCATGGAAAACATTATTAATTTTATATTACAGTGAGATATTTGTCCATGGTGATCTGAAATGGGATATTTTTCAAGTCATGATTTCCAGATCAACTACACCAGATCTCATCAAAATAGGAATGAAGCTCCAAGAATTCTTTACTCAGCAATTTGATACAAGCAAGCGAGCTCTGTCCACATGGGGACCTGTTCCGTACTTTCCTTCCAAAACTGTTGCCAATAATATAGGAAAAAGTTCACAGCAATGTATGTATGAAACCAATTTATTTCATGTCATGAAGCTTTTATCAAAAATATTACATATTGGCCTTCCTAATTTCTGAGCCTAGACTACATTTGACTGCTGCTAATAAATACTATGATGGCAGGAGAATACGACATTTTTTTCATTATGACCTTAGTTTCCATGCATCAATTGTATTTTTAGCATCTTCTTCTTTAGCAGCATTGCAGTGTTTTTCCAGAATCTATTAAATAAGTTTAGACATGGGCTAGAAAGGAGAACTATAATAAAAATATGATCTAATCTATATTTAGAATAGACAGAGAGAGTGAGGTGTTCAAAAAAAAATATGAACGTATTTGGAAAGTTGAAGCTTTCTAAAGACAACTCAGTCTTCAAATTTGGGCTGCATTGGAGACCCACATGGGACTGAGGAGAAAAGGCAGCTGGGCGAATGAATGCTTGCTAGTGATACTGAGTCAGGCTGGGGAGCCACCTGTAGAAAACATTCACCGTAGAACTTAGGCTTCTAAATAAGGCAGCGAGATACTTCTGTTTCAACTGCAGCGGCTGGACATAAATAGTGGTTGATGCAGGAAACTGGGAGAGAAGGCTGCTGGGGTGAACAAACGCTTGTTGGTGCTTGCTGGGATGGCTAAGTCTCATTAGGCACAGCAAGTAACTCCAGAGTTGTGCAGTTCTGGGGCTGCTTGCCCCCCCACAAGGCAGGGTACCGACCAGTCATTGGGCAGATATAGAGGGGACATAAGCAAATCGGGACATTAAGCAAACCTGGCTTCCAACATTGACTTTGTCAGAAGCCCCTCCACCATATAAATGGTGATTATGTGACCCTGGGACACTGCAATCATTGTAATTACATGCTTGTTGCCAAATGGTTGGATTTTGATCATGTGACCATGGGGATACTACAACTGTCATAAGTGCAAGAATCAGTTATAAGTTACTTTTTTCAATGCCATTGTAACTTTGAAAGGTTGTTAAATAAATGGTCATAAGTCAGTGATCTACCAGTGATTCTATAACAGTTTTAAAACCTGGTTACTATACAGATGAAAATAAGAACAATTGTTTGTTCATCCCTCTGCTAAGCACAAGCACTGATGTCTAGAAAAAATAAAAATTTCATGAAATTAATGAAAAATTATTAATGAAATTTGTAGTTAAGACTCATGATTTTTAGGAGAATTTTTTTGAATCGCTAAAGTTAATCATAATGTCACTATCCTCGTCTATGTATGTCTGTGTGCTCCGTTTTCTAGTTCTAGATGCAGCACATCATCGCCACTGGCCTGGAGTTTTAAAAGTGATGTCAGGGTGCCACATATCCTTATTTCAGTTTCCCTTACCAGAAGATGGAAAGTTTGGAGGCTCTATGAGTTTGCATGGAAATCACATGACATTGGCATGTTTCCATGGACCTAATTTTCGTTCAAAATCGTGGGCTCTGTTTCATCTTGAAGAACCTAATATTGCATTTTGGACCGAAGCACAGAAAATATGGCAAGAAGGTATTCAGGCATTCTTATGCCTTTTGTTTGATCTTTTCCCATATTGTAACCAATACTTAAATAACAAAGACTAAACACTGGCTGAATATCATTTTAATTTTTGTTGTAACCTACATATTAGATTTAATAAAATTCTCTATGGGTATTAAAATGAGAGTTTGCCAAGGTATCAAGAGATTTACTGAGGTCATATAAATGATCGTAAAGGCTACTGTTCTCACAGGGGACATTTCGGTCTTAGATTTATTTCACTATATGGAGACTGTGCATACAATGGCAGACTATTGAAGTGATGACTTCAGAAAATACTCAATAATTTTTTTAAAAAATTGCTATGTTTAACCTTTCCTAGGATCCAGTGAACATTCTACATATGTTGTGCAAACACTAGACTTCCATTTGGGTCACAATACTATGGTAACAAAACCATGTGGTGCCCTACAAAGTCCCATGGCAACAATTACTAAAATAACAAGGAGACGTCATGAAAATCCACCACATGGAGTTGCAAGTGTAAAGGAATGGTTCAATTATGTTACCGCTACACGAAATGAAGGTAGGAACAAATACATTTCTCTTTATTTGGGAAACTGGCATAAATTTACAACAGTTCCAATTAATAGTATGAAAGAGTGGCATGTGATGGAAAGATGCCCAAATATTCATAATTTTCTTAGTTTAAATCCTAATTTAAACTAACTTAAATTCCTAATTCTTAGTTTAAATCTTGAAACAATTGTATATTAATAGGATGCGCTCAACTTTAAAGATATGTATAAAAATAATATTAACATCAACAAATAGCATCTGCCTATCCATCTTCCTAATTCTTAGGAAGAACTCAGTGGGTGAACAAAAAATGCCAAATCCAGTTTATCTATGTAATGAATCATAATAATAACAGTAATAATGTAGTGAACTTATACGCTACCTGACTCTCAATGACTCTGTGCCACTCATAAGAATTAAAGAAATTACAATAAAATCTTTATAAGTTGAATATAAAAAATGGCAAGCACAATGAAATGGGGGTGGTGGGGGTGTCCCACTTTTTTATCCCCATATATTATAAAGGTTGTCAGTTTCCATTCTCTTAAAGATTCACAGTGTGACTTACATACCTAAATTTTATTCATTTCCCCCCATGCACAAATACACCCATTCACACAAATATCTAAGAGTGTTGTCATATCTAAAATGATGTGCAACATCTGCATGTCTTAAAATTAATTCTGTGTAGAAATACAAATTTTGGTAACGTCTAATTTCCATATACAGAAATATTATTAATAATTACCTCATAATTTTTTAAATGTGTTATCTCAAAAAAAAAAATGTTTGCTATTTTATTTCCAGAGTTAAACCTTCTCAGAAATGTTGATGCAAACAACCCAGAGCATACTACAACAGTGAAAAGTTCCAGCTTGCTAAGTGGTTTCAGAGGTGGCTCTAGTTACAATCATGAGACTGAAACAATATTTGCATTACCAAGGATGCAGCTGGATTTCAAATCCATTCATGTTCAACAACCTCAGGAACCTTTAATACATGGTAGCCTGTTCTTTTTCTAAAAATGAATATGATGAACTTTTATCTGTATTTTGTGTAAATGGAATTACAGCATACATAATTTAAAAAATTAAAAAAAAAACAGATAAACATGACAATTGTGACTCCATACCTAATATCACTATTAAATGAGAATTGAAATAGAATCAAGTAAAATTTTTAGAGAATGTTCCACTAAATTCAGTTGCATGTAGCACGGCCATTATTGTGTAATAGTTTAAATATAAAATATGAAAACAAAGTAGAACAAATTGATGGATACCATAGTTGATAGCTGATTTTCCAGCTGTGACTATAAAATGGTTTTTATTATGGTTGATATGCCCAAAAAATCTGGAAGAAATTATTTGATAGCAAGTGCTTTAAAACAAATATATTGATTGTGCACACTTCAGGAGGGCTTCATTTTAGAACTCTTTTAAACGAATGCATGTTGCATGTACAAAGGAATTGTGCATCAGCAGAGACAATATAAGGCCTTAAGCACAAAAGTATTCCGAGGAATTTTATTTCAAATTTATGCTGAAAAAAAATCAATACAATACATACAATTAGCACTTTTCCCTATCTTGCATTTTAAAACTTTTTCATTAAAATGTTTTATTCAGGATATTTATTTGTGTAATTACCAGTTTCTTTTAATTATTTATGGAATTTCGTTACAGATGCCAGTGCCAAGCCAAAGGTAGAATGCAGTGTAGTAACAGAATTCACAGATCACATATGTGTAACTATGGATGCAGAATTAATAATGTTCCTGCATGACTTAGTTTCTGCTTATCTTAAAGAAAAGGAAAAAGGTATGTAAATGAATTAACACTAATCCTGTGGGTTTATGTTATGTGCTCTTACAACTTGTATAGTAATTAATCAGAAGTTTGTTAGTAGTAAGTTGATTTTATTTCTTTTTTTGGGGAGGGGGTCTGGCATATTGAATATCAATCTTCTGGAAGGGATTATAACTAATGAAGTTTTGTCAGATTCAAAACATCAGTGCTATAACTAAATACACTTCCAATTGATGTTCCATTGAAAGCTATTGTGAATTTGTAGCAGTATTGTTAATTTAATTGTAGCAGGGATTAATTGTGTTTTAGATCCACAAACTCTCTTTGCTACTCAGTTCTTAAGTTTTAAAAATGCACTTTTTACATTATCTTGTTATATAGTGTAAAATTGAATGTTTTCCTTTACAAGTATGGAATTTTATCATGGGCTAAAATCATGTTGTTTTGACCTACATGGATATAGTATACAATATAAAGTATATCTGTTCAAAAATAATTGAAGTTTTCTGGAAAAAAAAATTGTGTCACAAATACCTGATAAAGGTATGCTTCAGAAATAATATGGAAATCATTCAGTGTGGTACAGCGCTTTGCTGTCTGTCTGATGAAGCTGGCTTCATATGGGCATACATGCATAGAAGGCTTATGGAGGGCTTTAAAGCAACTGACTGGAACTTTAAGTACTTGTGTTAGTTTACAGCTTCACAGAATGCATCTTTACTATTGTTAAAGCTGTGTTATTCACACAGATCTAGTAGTGGCATTTTAGAGTTCACTTTCTTATAGCTTTTGATATGCAATTTTTATATAGGTAATCATAGGTTACAATAGTAATTGCGGCCACAATTTCTTTGCTAAACTATCTGGTCATTAAGCCAGTTGTGACTGTATTCTTAGTGATAGCAATCCTGCAGTCCTGGTTGTTGTCAGAACCCCAGGATTGTGCAGGTCATTAAGCAAGAGGGGGAGGGAGACCAAGGTAAGCATACCAGGAGGTTGCGGGTGCTGCGGACAGGTATTCTGGAGTATGGACAGGTGCTGCAAGATACTATGGGAGGGCAATGTAGAATGCAGGTGGCTGAAAAAGCAGGAGAAGTGGCTTCCAATTTCCTGCTGGCTTCCCCATTGACTTTGCTTGTAGAAAGCTGGGAGGATACATTGAAAATCACAATCACATAACTGGTTCACGGTGGCATCATAATCATGAGCTAAGACCGAGCACCTGGTTCACAATCACAACTGTGGAGATGCTACAACAGCTACACCTTTGAGACCAATCATCAGTCCCTCTTATTCAATGCCATCGTAACTTTGAATGGTCGCTAAACAAGTGGTTGTAACTTGAGAACTATGCACATATTAATTTTTTTGAAATAGAACTATTCACTTGAAGAAAATTCATTTTTTATTTTGAAATCTTTCCAAATACAACATTACATTAATAACTCTGGATTTTAACATGGTATGTAAGTATTAATTTATGGCACCAATGAATTTCTTAAGTTATGAAAGTTATGAGAAAGTGACAATATAAACCAAATGGCTTGATTAGCTGATAATTTTTGGCTTTGTTTTACTTCACATATTTTATCGTGGTTATTGTCAATATCACCATATCATTCATACTTTTAGTATCAATAGTATGTACAATTATAATAGTTATATCATAGTATGCAAGTTAACAGTTTTTTCTGAACAATCAGTATAATTTTATTATATTAAACAAACTACAAATCTTAAATTCTTATTTCTGGAATAGTTATAATCTGACATATTTTATACTCATCTTCAAAATGAAGATTATAGCCTAAAACAAAACATTTCTGTTCTTTTTCTAGCAGTCTTTCCACCTCGTGCTTTGTTTAGTCGGCCAGGACAAAAAAGCCCCATCAGTGTACTTGATGAGACAACTACTGAAAAAGAATTGGAAGAAAGTGTTACTTACACAACTGTGGATTGGAGAGAATTTATCTGTAATACCTGGCATTTGGAGCCCACATTGAGGTAATTAGCACTTCTTTTCAATAATCAATCTGATTTTCAGACAATTATTCCACTACTTATTACTAAACAGTGAATTGTCATTTAGAAATTTCTAAATGACAATTCTAATTCTAACTGTAGGCAACTGTAATGGCTACAGTTTTACACACAGCTAGAAACTAGTTACAAAAATGCATAGAAAAGAAAATTTATACTATGAATAATAAATTTGTTTCTATATTAATACAATTTTTTAATATATATCACTGAACATTAACTATTAGTATTATTATTTAATATTATTTATATAATGTATATTTTATATATTAGTAATTAACATTAACTGTGGTGGCATTTTGCCACTTTTGTTTATTTAGTTTTGAATGTATATTTATATTCTCTCTTTAGAGGTTAAAGGCAATGTTTTATTTTTGCAAATATCTATCATGTGAAACAAATTGGGATGAGAAATGATTCAAGGTTGCTTAGAGTGCCATAATTCTGTGGGAATAACCAAATGCATTTTCTTAACCAGAATAGCAAAAATTACCTTTCTATACCTATCATAATTTTTTATGCTGTATCACATTTTTATGGAAAAAGTAAAAAGGTATAGTGACATTGTAAGACACATGACTTGTCTTCTAGCATTTAAACTTTCAAACCCAAAGACCTAAAGCCGCTAAGTGCAACCATCAATGTTCTCCTCCCCCTTAAAACAGACCGCATGTGGCTCTGGACCATACACTGCAGGACCATACACTTTTAACATTATATGATCTATATACATTAATTATATTTTATATTTTACAATTCATCTTAACACAGTGCGGGCCCAGGCAAGCCAAAAGATTGGACACCTATGCCTTAAAATGACAAGAGAATTACAATAGAAAAACCTTTACACTATTCGTTCATTTGATTTATGTTTCTCTCCCCTCCTTTCCAATTTTATAAAGTTCAGTACTACTACAAAGTTTATGTCTTAGAACTATATAAGAGGCAAGCTGGTATCTTTAGAAAACTCAAGCTAAGGAACAATATTTAAGAAAAAAGCAGCAGTGTTATTTATTAAATTGGTACAACCATACTTTTCAAATCAGCAAAATTTTAAATAATCCTATAGTTCATTTGTATTCATACTTTTGTCCTTAGATACAGTACTGGCAAATGGAATTAAAGGGTGCAATCTCTACACAGTTAAAAAAGAACAATTCAAGGAAGAGTGCTTCTTGACATATACAAATAAAAACCAGAAAAGGTTGTATAAATAGCTAGAAATTAGGGGTTGCCAACCATTGCCAACCATGGTTGATCTGTACCAGAACTGAAACAAGTTTTTGATGTTTTGTTTCGTGCACAGTATAAAACCAACTTCTGCGTAAAGGGGAAGGAACAGAAGAGGAGAGAGCAGAGAAAAATACCAACTATTGGGTAGTGGCAGGAAGACTAGTGGGACAAACAGGCCTGGGGTGGGGTGGGGGCATCTTGGGCTAGGACATAATTAGGGATGGCCTAGGACAGGAAAGAAAAGGCAGGACCTGGAAAGATTCAGGAAGATGCAAGACCTATATACTTACCCTTATCCTGTAGAACCTATGGCTATTAACATATGTAGAACTGTAGAAAATTTATTCTTGCTTATTGAAAGTGATAGAGTGTTTTAATTTATAGGTTAATCTCTTGGACTGGAAGAAAGATTGATCCTGTTGGTGTGGATTATATTCTTCAGAAGCTTGGTTTCCATCATGCAAGAACCACTATTCCCAAGTGGCTTCAACGTGGAGTCATGGATCCCCTGGATAAAGTTTTGTCAGTTCTCATAAAAAAACTTGGCACTGCATTACAGGATGAAAAAGAAAAGAAAGGAAAAGACAAGGAAGATCACTAAAAATCCTAGAATTAGGATAGCAAACAGACTTTTTAAAATCATTTGTTTTATGGTATTGTCACTGTATAATTTTAAAACGATTTACACTGAAAGAACCCTAACAGCTTTTTTTGCTGCTATATTTAAAATTTCATCAATATTGTGAATAACTTATTTTGAAAGAGGATATCATTTTGTGTTCTGTCTATCACTGTATGGCCAATGTTGTGAAGAAAACTATGAAATAACTGTTTGATATTTACAGCTATATTGTGTGCAATATTCTGCATCAGTTGTATCAGTTTGTTATACTTGAAATAAAAAATTAATATCAAATGTTACCTAGTTGATCATTTTTACAAGGAACTTATATAAATAATAGATATATGGGGAAAGTACTGGATACTGTCAAATAAAATGCTCCCGTACTAATGACATTATTTCCTTTTAGATGAGATTTTAAAAACTTTTATGTACCCATTGCTTTATTCTCACCAGAATACTAACTTAATAGTAATATCCATATAAATGTAAGTAGTTTAATTTAGTTTACTTTCATTGTCATTGCACCTCGTACAACAAAATCAAACACCATCTTCAGTGCACATCATGACCATGACCATGAAAATAAACACAAACACACATCCTTCACACATTGACCTGAAAATCCCTGACACTACACCAACACTGCACTGTACAGCAGAATTCAAGTTACTGCCCTGGGATAGAAGCTGTTTTTCAGCCTATTTATCCTTGTTTTTATTATTCTGTACTGTCTGCCAGATGGTAATAGTTCAAAAAAAGGGTTCTGTGGTGATCAAAAACCAGTCACGGTGCAGAGTGCCAAGATGTCTGACTACCTACATAGTATTTATTCCTTTTATAGGGTTTTTCACAAGAAGGCAAAGGCAACATAGATACAGCATTTGGATTGGTTACATTTGGAGAAAAGATGCAGTATTGGTGAAACTTTTAACCAATCCTTGAGAAATCTAATGATCTTAGAAGGTGGAATCATATGCCTGCTCGTGACCACTCTGTAACATCTGGTTGATAAGTACAAGGTTATATAATTATTAGTTCGGGATTCACCAGCCTGAGAGTGAGATAAGGGGAAGAGGCCCATTTAGGAACTGTAGTGCAGTTTGCTGCTACTACTGCCATCTACAGGAATTTTCTTGCCACTACAGGGTTCCCAGGATGAGATGGATCTTTGAGAATGTTTTGAGCTTGCTTAAGGCAGTGGGAACTAAAGCTATACACCTTCGTATGTTTTGGAATATCTTGACCACAGGGGTTTTAAGATTTCAGTGAAAAGGATTACACTGAACTGCAATAATCCTCCTAAATTCCATATAAATTAGTAACATTTATTAATGGCAGGAATAATCAACACCCGAGATCAGGGGTAGGGGAACTTGGTTTTTAATCAGTTACGGACTTCAACTCCCAGAATTCCTGAGTGAGCCATAAAAGGTTCCCCAACCCTGGCCTGATTTTTCAGTTGTTGGGGAAATCAATTTTTGACTTGAATGGGACTGTTTAATATACAAATGTTGGACATGTAGGCCAGGGATGGGGAACTTTTTATTGTTCACTCAGGAATTCTGGGAGTTGAAGTCCATAAGTTTCCCTACCCCTACCCTAGATCAAGGGTCTCCAACCTTAGCAACTTTAAGACTTGGGGACTTCAACTCCCAGAATTCCTCAGCCAGAAAAGCTGGCTGAGGAATTCTGGGAGTTGAAGTCCCCAAGTCTTGAAGTTCTTAAAGTTTGGAGACCTCTGCCCTAGATTATAGGCTTAGGATCCAAATGTATTTTGACAAATATATATTTACATATATACATACATCTGTTGATATGCATTTAGAACCTGGGCCTATAATCTAGGGTGTTGGCTACTATTGCTAGATCAGTGTTTATCTAAAAATGTATTGAATTCCCCTTCAGTTCCCTCATCAAAATCGTTTATGAAGATATTGAAAAGTATTGGGCCTAAGAGTACCTTGTACCCCACTGCCTACTTCGTTCCACGTAGATATACTACCATTAAGGACTTACACGTTGAGTGCAGTTTTTCAAGCAGTTACAAATCCATCTAGTAGTGCTGCCTATCTCACATTTTTGTAGCTTATCAAAAGTAGGCTGTGCTCTATTTTGCTGAATGCCTTACTGAAATCCAAGTATAGTACGTCCACAGCACTTTCCCTGGTCCATTACTTTTGTCACTTTATAAAAAAAATGAATATGTATATTGAGTATTATGTGTAGCGGGGACTGTAAAGTTACATTCAGGCCAGCAAGCCAGACTCGGTAACGTGGCCAAGCTGAGCCAAGCCGCGCTAGATCCAGCCAGGTGTAGCTTTTTCCACTAATTCCACTTCGGAATAAAAACGCTTCAGAAGGCCCCTCCCCCGAAATCCTTCCTACTCGTCCCACTTTTTAAAGCGGGCGGCAGCCCTTACTCTTAAATACAGGCGGCCAGAGATAAAAATCGCCCTTGCCTTTCCAACCGATCAGCTGGAGGCCGCGTCTTCCGACCGCCCTTCCCCCCTCCCTCCGAACCCGCTCCGCTCTGTTGCAGCAGCCGGGAACGCGCGTTTCTAAGAGGCGTCCCAACCAGCGAGCCGCCGCCCAAGAACGTGAAAGCGTCGGGCGGAGGAAGAGAAGTGTTAATCACGTGATTCGCAGCCTTAAGAGCGGGCGAAGGCGGCGTTTTCCCGCGTGGGGTTCTAGAACTGCGGAGGTTCCCTCCCGCGCTTTCTTCCCAGCTTCGTGTAGTTTCTCTCGAAGGCGGAGTTTCCGTTGGCGCTCGTTGGGTGGGTTGAGGGTTAGTGGCTGCCTTCGTTTCCTAAGGGCGGCACGTTTTCCCCGCTGCCCCCCGCACCCCCGTCGCCCATTCTTCTCCTAATAGTTTTGACCGGCGCACGGAGGGCCGCCTTAATGGACGCCGGAATGCCCTGCTGATAAATAACGCTCTTTGTTGTCTCGACTTGGTTTTAGGTGAGAAAAGATGGCAAATGACTGGGCTCAGGTTTCTAGGGTACCTAGTTTTGCTCAAATGTTGAAGAAGAACTTGCCTGCCCAGCCACCCCAACCACCTGCCCCGCCTTCGTCTCACAGTAGTTCGTTTCGGCAAGCGGAGAATGCTAAACCGGTGTATTTAATACCAGAAACATCCAGTGTATCAAACTTGGCGTCTAAAGTGACCCCTATTACAGGTATTGGTGGCTTTCCCTATTATGTTGTCTATCAACACTAAGAAATTAGGAGCTTGGTACTGCTTAAAACATTCCATGGGCCAGGGATCTCCAACCTTGGCAACTTTAAGACTTGTGGACTTCAACTCCCAGAGTTCCTCAGCCAGCTTTTCTGGCTGAGGAACTCTAGGAGTTGAAGTCCACAAGTCTTAGAGTTGCCAAGGTTGGAGACCCCTGCTATAGACAATGTAGTAAATGCATATGAGCTACATAAGACTATGATTAAACTATGGATATGGGGCTGGTCCAGTCTTTGGATGGTAGATAGTCATCCTTAAAAGGTAATATTGTAATACAGGGGGTTGTGCATAAGAGTAATGAGGCCTGGTTGCTTTTGCTTTAGTAGATTAACTTGGTTACAATTTAAAGTATTTCTTTTAAGTTATAGTTTAATGTAAATTTTAAACCTTTATTCCACATATTCTCCCATTGTTTAAGCATTACATTATACTCAAAGTTCCTTCATTTTCCAGATTTAAATTCAATAACACTTTACAGACTAGCAATAATACGTTTATCACTACCACACATGATTTCCAATTCATTTTTGACAAAGTTAAACCCATATTTCTTTTTGGCTAATTAAATCTTTCAATTGTAGATATGTAAAACAATGGCAGACATGACATTATCCTTAGATTTGAGTGTAGGGTCACCCAAGTTGAAAGATATTATTTTACCATAAATTCACCAGTTCAGCTTTGTCACCATTTATTTTCTAAGAAAAAAAAAAAACTTCCTGTGGGGAAACTTTCCTTCTTGGAAAACCTTGTTTTATATTTACTCCAAACTCTCAAAATGGCAAGTCTGACAAAATGTTTGTTGAAATCAACATTTACTTTATCATACCTTAGGTAACCATGCCATCCAAATCTTAATTCATGATCTTCCAAGTCCAGTAGCCTCTTATTCTGAAGGTTCTTTTAGCCAAACCAAACAGCACGCGTCAAAGTACAGTTTGAATTTAAAGTATTTCTTGATTATTTTGTTCCTCTAATAACGTTTTTGCAAATTTGGACAGTCTTGTTTTAGAGAAGCATCTGATTCAAAGAGTAATAACTAGCAAAAAGAATTCCCTTTCCAACATTTAATAATGACCATAGCAAAATTATTTCAATTGACATTTTTGAGCTTTGAACAGAACTTTAAAAAAACCAGTATTTGGAGCAAAATACTAAAAATTTGAAAATAATGTTAAAAATAACTGGCTGGAGAATTCTGGGAGTTGAAGTACACACACCTTCAAGCAATTGAGAAATGCTGCTATAGTGAATAAAGCAAGATATAGTTGCAGTATACAACTACAGTATAGTAGTGGAAAACTCCAGTGTTTTCTTTTTACTGAAGTCAGTATTTGAATATTCCAATTTCACTTTTGGATCAAATCTGTACAGTCCATTTGAGTCTAAGGCAACCATAGGACCTGTTCCAAGTCACTCTTTCACTGAAGGGTGATTTCACAAATAGGAGTAACTTCTCACATTGCATGGGCCTAACTGTTCTTTTTGAAATCAATTCTCTCGAGGAAAGACCTTTTTTTACTTGGTCGTATGTTCGATATTTTTTTAGCTTTTTAAAAAATCTTCATTGGACTGAAAACCATAAATTTTCTTCATAAGATGCTACTCTTGGTAGAATGCTTAGGAGTCTGATGGCAACTCTCAGGTGTTGCAGTATGCCTCCAACCATATGAAAGACAGTTTATTCTCTACCACTGGGCAGTTTTAAGTCTGATCCCAATTTTTTCTTCGCATGTTATTCAGCAGTGTCTCATTAAAGTTGTTTCCAATTGTTCAAGACATAGGGCCAGAATTTAATTGAGAATGGAGATATTTCCTCCTGATGAATGATATCCTCTGATTAGGATACAAAACATGTTCTGCCAGATGAACTGAATGAAAAAAAATGGATCTCTCAAAAGACTGTTTTATTATTTTTCCTTCAGTTTTGTGTAGTGGTGATTTGGACAAAATTTCAGGTGTTCATAAAATTATATACATCAGGAGCATTTGAGAGATAAACATCTGTATCTCTACATTTCTTGTTGAACACTAAAATTGGTAGAAACAAATTCAATGTCCCAAAGATTAATTTTTTCAAAAGGCAACTGAACTTTCTTAGGTTTTTTTTTCTTTGAAAACTGAAGAAGCTACTTGGAGAAATGGAAATTTTCAAAAGGAAAAAACCCTACAAAAGTCCAGTTGCATTTTGAACAAGAATATAGCACCTTTGGCACAACAGTGACCTGGATGACTGAGAATCTCCATAAATAAACAGATTGAATGTTACTTGTCATTGGATACAAAACACATCAGTATAAAGAAGTCGGTTTCTTTACAATGGATTGGAATTGATTTACTATATCCAATAGGAAGACAAATGTTAAGACATATTTTACAATTTATAGGAGACTTTTTTGTACAACAAATGCTGTGGAGATTATACACAACAGAGACTTATGTCTTTGTGGAATAAAATCCAACTGTTAGAAAAGATCCTGTTTAATACCTTAATGAAAAGCCTTATTATTAAGAATCCTTTGAGGATATTTGATCTTGGACGGATAAGAGATAATGATTGTTGTGATTTATGGTAGATTAGAAGCCATTGTGGACTTTCTGTGAATGAAATACAATAAATAGATTGTTAACCAAGGATTTAGAAGTTTAATTCAGTAGTTGGTTTTATCTATTAAATATGTTTTTATATATTAGATAGGTGCCAGGCTAAGTGGGTTGGGTATACAGTATTATAGAAATTTGTGTGCCTGCTTCCCAAGTGGGGAATAGTTGTTATTTTTGAAATATGAGTTATTCAGCAGGGGGGGGGGATTTATGTATATGTTTTGTTTATGAATTTTTAGTGTAGTGTTTTGTTTTTGTATTTCTCTTTTTGAAATTTGTATTTTAATGTTTTGAATAAAATAAAAATTGCTTTAAAATTTGGTTTTGAATTTGGCTGTGTAATTTGGGATACAAAATCATTGGTTGTAGTATAGTGCTAATTATTATTTAAAAAAAGATCTGAAAAGGAACGGTAGCTGTAGTGCTAGTTTCCTGGCATTAAGCCTATTTACTTTTCCATGGTTCGCTTCCTAGAATCTTCAAACTTTAATTAGCAAGATATTAATTGAGTAGTTCCACAATAAACTACAGTTTGTTACTATTGTACACTATTCCCATTTAGGTCTCTTACCAGAATATGAAATAGACAATACTATACAATCATATTTAATATTTTCAAGGCAACTTTCATGTTATCAGTTACAAGAGATTGTACTGTTGTGAGACCTACATTTTCAATCTGTACAGCTAGTAATTTGGCCACACATATATATGCTAGTATGACAATTAGTCTTGATAGCATTTGCTTCTACATCATATTGCAAACATAATATTCATTAACAGAATTCTTTGAATGTAATTATCCATCTCATATTAGCTATTGATACAGCTTGACAAATCTTTTGCAAAACTGTTTGAACTGTTCTTTTTGGATGTTGCTTCAGTTATACAAATTAATGGATTTGTAGTTCAGAATATCCCAAGCATTTCATTATGTTATAGATATAATTATATAAACTTTCTTATAGTTACTGATTTTCTCCCATAGTATTTATCTTGATAAACTTACACTGGAATTTTTAAAATAACTGTTAAAAGTTCTATCCTTCCCTGTACAGGATCTTTAAAGGGGCAGATTAAGTATAAAATGGAATAAGTCTCATTTGTAAATTGACTCTAAAGAGGAATTTTTGGAAGAGAAGAAATATAAATAACAATGAAAGATGTTACTGTGTTTCAGATCAAGTAAACACTGTGTTTCATATTAGTTTTTTTGTGCTCTTTACCAATGTGCTTTATAGGTCAAGACTATCAATATGCTAAAACTGTGCCTATAATTTCAATTACTTCACTTCCTCCCAAGAAAATTCCAAAGGAATTTATTTCAAAATACAAGCGAGGGGAGATCAATCCAGTCTCAGCTTTACATCAGTTTGCACAAATGCAACGTGTACAACTTGAATTAAAGGAGACCGTGGCAACAGGTATTTTTTTTTACTTATAAGGTATCTGCATTGTCCTAATAGCTGGATATTGAAGCATGTATTGTGTACATCAGAAAAGCCTAGGAAACTGGTTTGCTGTAAATAAACTGCATATAGGACTCTATGGTTTGTTACCTTGTGGTTTTTCCTCAGTGTGGTGTAAGAAACTAGCAAACTAAAGTTTGTTTGGCACACTGGTGGGTAATTCTTTTTAGATGGGGGGGGGGGCACATTTATACCAGCATTAAGGAGGGGTTAACTGATGATGTAATTATGGCTCCAATTTTGGCCCTTATTGGTTCTTTTCCAAAAGTTCATAAAATCTATAAGATCCAAAGACAAACCAGAGTATATAATTTATATTTATTAGATCCAGCCTGTAGTTGTACAATTCAAGGTGTTGTACATAGTGTTCCTGCTTTCTGTTTTCCCCCCTGAACAACAACCTGATGAGGTGGGTTGGGTTGATAAAGATTGGTCCAAAGTCACTCAGTCAGCTCACAACTTAGTTTCTAATCCAGTGCCCTAACAAATGGTGAAAGGGGAAAAATAGGAAAAGGATTAGAGGTGCCTTAAGCTTCTGGAAGGCTTAAAATACTTGGTGCATTTTTAAAATTTCCAACAAAAGAAAATAAAAATTGATCCCAACTACTAAAGAGGCATTCCTGAATTAACCGAACTTAGCTAATGTATTTTCTGAATTAAGCTATAGGAAATCACTCTGAAAGCAAATGAAAGATCCTGATCAAAAAACTCAGAAGTCTTGGTATGGTATATTTGAGGAATATGTAATGGCTATTTTAAATGCCATCTGCCAGGTATTCACATTGTTCTACAGGTTTAGTTGTGAAATCAGATCTCTTAATTGCTGTTCCCAATATTTTACTATAGTATTGCATGCCAGACTTAAATAAGATTGTTAAGATGTCTCTTGCCTTCATCTAGCTAAAATCTAAAATTCTTTTATGTAGAAATCTGATATAACATGATGCTAGGAACTGGTAAATGGGTGCTAATTTCACCTATTTATCAGGAAGAGGGTTTTATTTGGTGGTATGAAACAACTGTCAACAATCTATTTTGAAATGTTTAAACATGTAGTTCAATTATTCTGTTAAATTGACAAGATCATTGCAACGTGATTGCATTTTAGACGAGGACATAAAATTACAGAGATGCTAACATGTTTGAGAGTCATAACCTTTATTTTTTATTTTTCCTAAATCTAGGTAGACTAGAGTTTGATATTAGTAAAGCATAGTTAAAGCTGGGTGAAAACATGTTAATTTTTATGAAACTAGAAATAAATGTTTGCTTTCCTTTTTGCATTTTGAAGGAAATATCTTGGGGAGTTACTTTGCTTTTTGTGCCATAGTTGATGGCATTCAGTATAAGACTGGGTTGGGCCAAAATAAGAAGGAATCAAAATCAAATGCAGCAAAACTTGCTCTTGATGAACTTCTGCAGTTGGAAGAGGCAGAACCAAAAGCTTTGGAAAACCCAGGTAAAGCTTTTATCTTGAAACATAAATGGATATTCTCTCTGTTCAATTGGAGTTTGAGTGATGGAGGGAATATCTCCCCAACTGTTTGGTGCAGCAGCCCTGAACCTTTTGGGCGCCAGCGATTGGTTTCATGGAGTGAGGTTTTTCCAAAAACCTGGTGGGGGGGGGGTTTCACATGCTGCCTGCATGTTGCATGTGTGCAGATGGAGCTTCACTTGTTTGCTCGGCCTGGTTTCTGGTGTCAGTCCATCGCCTGGAATTGGGGGACCCCTGGATTAGTGGTATTCTTCATATCTAAGACTTAGTACTAGGACTCTGGAGAAAAGAGCAGATAGAATATTTTTTTCCTAACCTTGAGGTGGTAGGTAGGTTCTGCCTTAATGGGACATATTATCAAATGTAAAATAAGAATTTTGTTAGATGAATATCAGAAGATTTAATAGATTTAACATTGCAGTATAGCATTTTCTTTAGAACAATTATTTATTTGGTAAATTTATGTAGTTACCCATCTCATATTGTTCTGACCCAGCCAAAGTTTCTGAAAGCAAACACGGATAAACTCAAACTTTCACGGCTTTAATCTACAAATAACCCTCTTTGTAGATAACAGATGGCTTGCAGCCAATTAGTCCAATAAATCAGAGCCTGTAATCATCACACTAACTCCTTTGAACTTTTTTTGCCTTCTGCAAAGGCAAAAGCAGTTTGCAACCAAGCTTATATTCCCTAGAGGGAGGGGTCATTACATTGTCTCCTTACTCCCGAGTCGTCTATGCAGCTTCAGCTGTTCCCTCCTACGAAGGATCCTGCGATCACATGCACTGAACACAGGTTCTTCTGAAACTTCCTCGTCATTGCTGCCAGCCCCCACCATCTCTGAAGGCAGCAGTCCATTCCCTGATGGTCCCAGCCCCTTCTCTGAATCCTCGGTCTCTTCTACCGTCTGCACCTGCTGCCGGCTAACCACAACACATGTACAGTATGTGACTGAGTAGCATACAAAGTTAAACACAAAACAATATAGCAAAATAAACCCCACGAAAGCAACAAAAACATCAATACAATAAAAATAATTAAAAACAATCTGCTGGCTAGCACTCCATTTTCCTGCCATATGAGTTTAGATGAAGAGAAGTAGAAATCAAATTGTAGAGAGTCCTAGATTTAATCTTATGTAGAAGCTGCTGCCTTAAATAATGTTACATTCATTTACAGGAGCCATTTTATAAACCTACCTTGGTAACATTTTTTTTCTTTTGCCAATATATAATTCTCTCATCCACATCTTAAATTGCTCTTAAGTATATGATGTTAAAGTGGTGATTTCTGCTGCCATTGAAGAACAGTCCCACTATGTCACATGTTAACCATTACCTTGGAAGGAAGTAATTTGACTGAATTAACTGGGAATAGGGTCAATGCAGTCAGGACAGAACAGTAATGAGAGATAAAATTTCACACCAGCATAGTTTTTTTAAGGGTGACTCGGGGACTTCAGTGTGGAAGGGTTTTCTCTTTATAACTGCTCCTGTGTTTGCAGGTCCTGTCAGAAATTTTGCTGAAACTATACATGCAGCCAAACCTCAAATAACAACAGAATCTGCCTATTTGACAAAGATTCATTATGGTAGGAATGTGCTGTTTTATTCTTAAACACCTTTTTAAACACCTAAATTAATCCATATAGTTTATCCATTTTGTTGATGAATTAATGCAGTATCTGTAACAGCATTGAATTATCAGTGTCAAATACCTGCTTATCTGTGTTGCAGATAAACACACCCATTCCAGCTCTGCAAAGGCAAAAAACATCCCAATACGTCACTGTTACGGCCTGTGATGCGATCAGGTTTGACAGCCCTGATCTAGAGCCTGATTGTCTAATCTTTTGGTTTGTTTAGGCCACATTGAGTGAAGAGGAATTGTTTTGGGCTACAAACAATGTATATATTATAGACAAAGTATTTTTTGAAAACTTCCATTACTTTTTATATTTTGGGGCAGTATTTCGCGCTATCCAGGGACACATCTGAGCCAGGGGTTGGACATGCCTGATCTAGACCTCGAGGGGCCTTTCCAACCCTCTTATTCAAGGGTAAATGGATTTGGCCTGACCTGGATTTGAGAGTCGCACAGCTCTAGTGATTATGGGCAGAAAAGTCTGCATTAGGAGCTAGATGGAGCAATAATATATGGAAGAAGGTCAAAAATAGTGATCATGTGACTGAAAAATCTTGCCCTGTTGTAATTGTGAGCCAGGCACTGGGCAACAATGGAGCTGCTGCTGCTACTGATAGAAGTACAAAGACCAGTCATAATTATCACTATATAGCATCATTGTACGTTCAATCACTGAATATGGAATCATTAAACAAGGACCACCTGTAGTTCAAATGTCTAAGCTAAATAGTTGGGAGTCCTACAGATTTCAAGAAAATGATTTTCCACTCAGAAGTTACCCAATTTATGCACTGAAGAATGCAAACTTTAATGTTCTTTCTTTTCTTGAATGATTATACCAGTATAGCTTAAAAAAACTTACTTTATTTACTTTTTAAAAAAAATATTTTACTAGAGGAGAAGCATCTCACACATAGAAAAATTTCTCAAGTTGTCAGAAAAATATTCGATAATTTGGTGGCTAAGTATCCAGAGTACCAGAGTTGTAGCAGTTCAGTAGCTGCCTTCATAATTGAAAGAGGTAGGCATGCTTCCTGTAAATAATAATGTTTAGGTGTTGGTAGTCTTTTTACCCTGAGCATTAAAAAAAAATTACTCTTTTCCCCATAGCTACACAATATGAAGTGGTGGCTGTTGGAACAGGTGAATTTAATTATAGCCAATGCAGTCATCCTGATGGAAGAGTGTTGCATGATAGTCATGCAGTTGTTACTGCAAGGCGCTCTCTACTTAGGTAAGTATATAATGATGTTCCCCCCAACTCAGTTACATTTATGTAATTCTTCTATGATGTTGAAGTTCACAGAATTTCAGCTGCATTTAATATGGATTTTTAAAGACTTGATGTCTAATGTCTGACATGTTAATATTTCTTTAAAGGTATTTTTATAGGCAGCTTTTAATTTACTACAGTAAAAATCCTGCTATAATGGACAAATCCATATTTTGTACTGATCCAACATCTAACCTGCTTGCATTAAAACCAAATATAAAAGTATTTCTCTACATGAATCAGTTGCCAAAAGGATCTGCTCAGATAAAGTCTAAGTTGTAAGTAGTGTTTTCTAAATATAAAGCCGAATTCATAATTTTCCTCAAAAACATGTTTTTGATTATGTATTGGTGAGGCTTTTTGTTTATTTAATTTATATATTCCATTGTGTTTAGAAGTCCGAAGTGGCATAAGATAGTGTTGTTTCCTATTTTTTGCTCTCCCAAAGCTACTCTATGAGGTAGATTGTCCAAAAGCTATCCATTGAATTCCAGTAGCTGAGAGTGGATTAGAATCTGTGTCTTTCCTTGTCCAACACCTTAATTTATTATACTGTGATAAAATATTCTTGAAGAACAATAAAATACTTTTCAAACTAGCTTTTATTTCAGTATTTGGTATCCTCTTAAAATACTGTTTTTATTTCTCTTATCTGTATGTTTGGGATATATAAGGGCTGATCTATATCCTTTGTTGTAGGCACCTCAATCCAAACTCAGTATCTGCATTTGAAGCTGATGAAGAACTGTGTCTTCATGTGGTTGTTGAAGGCAAGGTTTATCTGACAGCTTTTTGTCCTGCTGAAATTGCCACAATAAGCAGCATGTCTGCCAGTGATAAACTGACAAGGTGGGAAGTGTTAGGTGTTCAAGGAGCCCTACTGAGTCACTTCATTCAGCCAATTTATGTTAGCACAATAGTTCTTGGTAAGTAAATTATTTCTAATTCAGTAGTGCTGCATTATAAAGTTATACAGTCATGTGAAAAAGAAAGTACATCCTCTTTGAGGTCTATAGTTCTGCATATCAGGACATAACTAAAAATCATCTGGTCCTTAGCAGTTCTTAAAAAGAGGTAAATACAACCTCAGATGAACTACAGCACATGACATATTACACCATGTTATCGTTTATTTTAGAAAAAGAAAGGCAAAATGGACAAGACATATGTGGAAAAACAAGGTGCACTCTTACTCATTCCATAGGCATGAAGAGGCTAAGTAGCAGTGAGGTGCTGCTAATCAAGTGCCCTTGATTAATTGAACATCAGCAAGTGTGACTACCTCTCTAAAAATTGAGATTTTAGAAATTTGGTCTCCAGCATAGAAGTGTGGGTTAATACAATACCAAAGAGTAAAGTCATCAGCAATTATTTTAGAGAAGCAGTTGTTGTTGTCCATCAATCTGGAAAGAGTTATAAGGCCATTTCCAAACAATTTAAAGCCCATCATTTTACAGTGAGGAAGATTACCCCTAAGTGGACAAACATTCAAGATAATTTCAAATCATCCCAGAAAATTCACCCCAAAGTCAGATCATGGAATGCTCAGAGAAATAGCAGAAAAACCCAAGAGTTACATCTTAAGACTCTACAGCCTTCAGTTAGCATGTTAAATGTTAATCTTCATGACAGTACAATAAGAAAAAGACTGAACAAGTATTGTTTGCTTGGAAGGATCGCCAGGAGAAAGCTGCTTTTCCCTAAAAAAAAAGAAAATGATTGCATGGTTAGGCTTACAGAGTTGCATCTAAACAAATTACAAAACTTACGAAACACTGCCCTTTGGACAGATGAAACCATAATGCACAGTGCCATATTTGGTGAAACAAAACATTGCATATCAGCACAAACATCTCATATCAACCATCAAGCATGTTGGTAGCGGGGGTGATGATTTGGGCTTGTTTTATAGCCACAAGAACTGGGCAAATTACAGTTTTTGAGTTGACCATGAACTTTTTTCTATATAATAAAACATTCTAAAGTCAAACAGGAGGCCATCTGTTGGACAGCTAAAGCTCTCTGGCATTGGGTCATGTTATAGGACAATGATTTCAAGTGCACTAGCAAATCTACAACAGAATGGCTGAAAAAGAAAAGAACTAAAGTATTCCAAAGGCCCGGGCAAAGTCCAGTCCTCAACCCAATTGAGATGTTGTGGTGAGATCTTAAAAGACTTGTGTATTAGCAAATGCCCACAAACCTCAATGAATTGAAGCAATGCAAAGAAGAGTAGGCCAAAATTCCTCCCCAACTATGTGAGAAAGTCATACAGAAAACAATGGTTTCAAGTTATTGCTGCTAAAAGTGGTTCTACAAGCAATTGTATCATAAGGTGTACTTAGTTTTTTACAGATGATTTCTCCATTTGGGGGTTGTTGTTTTTTGGTAAAATGACAGTGTAATGTCATGCATTGTTAATATGATATTGTATTTACCTTTTTCACATGACTATATTATAAGAGTGAAGAGAAGAAATATAGATTTAAATGCTACATTTATTTTCAGTTAAAAATATGAACCTTTGACTTTCTAAATTCTTGCAGTGCTGGAATTCTATGAAATTCTCATTTAGAACTTAAGATATAAATTTCAGTATGTATTCATAGGCAGTTTTTGACCTAACTGATGTTTGTTTTATAATGAATTATTTAGCAGATCTATGTATTTAAACTGAATCTGCTATGTAGTTGCAAATGCATTTTAATCAGTATTGAAATAGTAAACACAAATTTTATTAGCAGCATCTGTTTTCAGTGTCTTTAAATTTTACTGTTCTACATAAAAGTAAATGTCTACTGTAATTTTATAGAAGTTCATCTTGCCATTTACAGTGACGATGACAATAGAATTAATTTTCAAGTTAATTTCTTGATCCTCTTTTTAATATTTGTGATATGCCTCTCAATTTTTTTAGGGGACGCAAATTGCTGTAGTACAAGAGGATTAGAAATAGCCATCAAACAGCGCATAGACGATGCACTTAGTAAAAAATTTCCCATGTTCTACCTTGTGAATAGACCTCATATTAATTTGGTAACTGCTGCATACCCTGTGGAAATTGACCTGGACCATAGGTCTCTTAGTGTGAATTGGTCCCAAGGAGACTTATCGCTGGAGGTGATAGATGGATTAAATGGAAAAATCATTGAAAGGTCAGTGTTCCAATAAAGTTCATTAAATAAAATATGAACTTGTTCTTTCGAAAAATTGAAGAAATTTTAATTTTATGAAATAATTTTGATAGGTTTCTTTCAAAACAATTTTCAATTTTATTATGTAATGATAGCTTACAGTTTTAACCAATGGTAATTGTTCTCGGAATATGCTCCTTATTATTGCTATCTTTTTCAAAATTAGTTCACCCTTCAAAAGCGGTATTTCAATGGCAAGTCGTCTTTGCAAAGCTGCAATGTTAAGTCGCTTTAAGTTACTGGTTAAAGAATCAAAGAGAGAAGATTTACTTAAAGCAACAACTTACCATGAAGCAAAGGTAACATTAGCTAATATAAATATGCTCTAATAAAAGTGTCATAATTTCTAATGTAGAATTTTAGCTATTGAACTATTGACTTCAAAGCTAAGTAATAATCATAGTGTGATTTAAGTATTAGCAAGTAATTATTTCAGATCTGTTGCAGAAATAGGTTTGCATTGATTTAGAATGTGATTTGGAAAGTGGATCTGCATGTTTCTTGTCTTAATTTCACAGGATGACTTCATGATACTGCCTAGGAATCATATCAAAAACAAGCCACATTTATTTAAGTTAACTGTTTTTGGAATTCTGCCCATCTTTATATCCCTTGTTTCTTTTTTTACACTTGTAACAAAATAAGAAAAATTGAGTATCCTTTTATAGTGGCCTTGAGGAATTTAGGATATACAGTATAAGAAGCATCTCATACTACACTGTGTGCACAATTATTAGGCAAGTGAGTATTTTGACCATATCATTTTTATGCTTTTTTTTCCACCTCCAAGTTATATAAACTTGAATGCTCAGTGGATATAAGCATATCAGAGGCTGTGTGTTTGTATAATATGGGAGGGTGTGGCCTAAGGAGATCAACACCCTATATCAAGGTGCATAATTATTAGGTAGCTTCTTTTTGTCAGGCACAATGGGCCAAAAAAGAGATTTAACTGACTCTAAAAAGTCAAACATTGTAAAAAGTCTTTCAGCAGCATTCTTGAATTCTTGTGGCTAGCCAGTAAAGGCCTTAAAGATGAAAGAATAATGACATGGCCCTCTTCCTCACCTGACCTAAACCCTATTGAGAATTCTGGGCCCTTCTTAAACAGGAGATTTACGATAAAACAGTACACCTCACTGAACAGTATTTGGGAGGCTGTGGTTTCTGCTGCACAAAAAGTTGATTGTCAACAGTTCAAAAAACTGACAAGAAAGCAAAAGCCTCACTTTTACTTTCTTAAATATCCAGGTTTGTGGTTTATTAATATTTTGGATTGACCAAGAGCACTGTAGTTGTTCAATAATAAAATTAATCTTCCAAAATACAACTTACCTAATAATTGTGCACACAGTGTAAGTGTGCTGTTTTATAATACCATCTGTAATTGGATTTATCATAAAATAAAATAAAATACCTCTTTTACCATCTAAAGGCAAACTTTGTGATAACTTGTATTTAACAACTAAAATATGGGCCATCTATTCAAGCAATGATAGAAAAATTGGTATTGCCTGTACGATCTGCATAGGCTTTTTCCAATTCCCCCAAACTACTACATTAATAGATTGTGGAAAGCAAAAAAGGAACATTCAAGCTCAGCTTCGTTCTTAGCAACTATAGGATCAGTGGGCCAACCCGAGGATTTTTTTATATCCTCTGTCTTAACGAATCTCAACCCTGCTTACTGTTTCTGTTCCATGTACATGTAGTCTTCAACTTACGACCACAGTTGAGCCCAAAATTTCCATTGCTAAGTGAGGCAGTTAAAAGGAGCTATGCCTCATTCTGCAACCTTTTTTGCTACAGTTATAATGAATTGCGGCAATTGTTAAGTGAATCATGCAGTCATTAAGCAAATCTGGCTTTCCCCATTGTCTTGCCTGTCAGAAGCCGGCTGGGAAGATTACAAATAGTGATCATATGACCTCAAGACAGTGTAACTGTTATCAGTACAAGCCAGTGCCAGAATTTTGATCACAGGGATGTTGCAACAGTCCTAAGTGTGAAAACTGGTAATCACTTTTTTCAATGTTGTAATTTTCAGTCGCTAAATGAATGGTTGTAAGTTGAGGAGTACCTGTAAGTGACTCCTGGTTGAGATCGTTCATTCCTGTGACAGTGACATACAGCTCTTCTTTTACTTAAAAAAAAAGTAACAATAAAAAAGTCAAAACAAAAAAATCACAGTATAAGATCTAGGAAAAAGTTTCAGCCATCCATTACATCGGTTAAAAATCAGAAATTAAAGTGCATTTCCGAAACCGGTTATTGTTAAAATTTCTTACCAATTCTTATCAATTCCTCAGTAATTTTTTTTTTAATTTAGATTATGGCAGAATCTTACCAAGAGACAAAATACTTGCTGAAATCCTACCTGGAGCAACATGGTTATGGGTCTTGGATTGTGAAGTCCCCACACATTGAATATTTCAGCATGTAAAGGTTAATATACCAGCTCTATGACCTAAGAAAGAAATAAGCTTTTGCTTTTGAGAAGAATTTTTTATTTGGTTAATGACTGTGGATCAATGCTGACCAGTAATGTGAGCTGATAGCAAAATAAATATGCTATTTTAGTTAATACATGCAGGTCTTTTTTTCTTTTGTCAGTATAAAAATAATAAAAATTGAATTAGTTTGTGCTATGTACTTGCTGCAAACTGCTATCTCAAGGACTTGAATTTGAGGAGTACTTTTGGGGAAAATATAGTGCGATTGATTATAGTTTTGATCTGTACCATGTTATATAATAGCAGGACCAGTTATATATCATTGGCTTGCTTTCTGAAGAGTTATGTGCAATTCTGGCATAAAAAGTCACAGTTTACCTTGTTAATCATTTTGAAACCTTGTGGGTTTAAATCCCTTTTCAGTTGTGGAACTTAAATTTATCTTCAGGAAACTACACAAATTATGCTTGCATTGTAAGAGTAAACGCCTACAAATACATTTTGAACAAAGTATGTGATCTGTTTGCTGTATATTATGGGATTCTGTAACTTGCAGAACTTTCAAATAATATTTGGCCCACTAATGGAAACAACTTGGAAAATGTATTGGGTATCTCAAAATATTTAATTTGCAATTTGACTTCTTTTGTTATTCTTAAGACTTAAATTGAATGTTGATACTGCTTTGTATAGTGATACTATAATTTATTTCTAGTAAAATAAGCATGATTTGACTAATTCTGGAGAGTATGGTTTATTAATATACTGAAACACTTATTTGAATCTCCAACCTACGAACAAAAGAGAATATTCTTTAGAAGTTAAACTATTTTGAGGGTGGGAGAGCCTTTCACATGCAATGTGAAAGTGCTTTACAATGGCTGTATAGAACAGTTAAGCTATATGAAGGAGTAAGTCTTAAAACCACTTTAATGGAAAATTAACTTTATGGATTCGTCTTTAGTTCAAGAAGGAATCTTCATGATGATTACTGAAAATGATTGTTCATGCAATTGTACATAAATGCAAAGTATTCATGCGCCTTGTAGAGATCTTACCCCTCATAAATGACTTCCTTTTGTTTATAAAGCAACGAAACCACTGAAAGTCAATCTTTTTTTTTTTTTTCATTTTTTTAGTGATTAGATTTCCTATGTTTAAATTTAGCACAAGAATTTGTGTATAAGCATTTTTATTTTATTTCATTGTGTGTATTGGAATAATAAATATATAATAAAATTAGCAATATTCAGTGCTTATTTCTTTGCTAAATTAATATTTTCCAGTAAAACTGGTCTCTGCTATAAATCAAGAATTGTCTAAATTTTCCTTTTATAAGAAAATGAGTCATTTTCTATTCCCTGGACCAATTTTTTTCTAGTAGTATTACAACAGATCTGTGGGGGGATTATTCTTTGCAATAATAAAATTAAGTGGACAACAAGTGTTTATTTGTATGAACCTGTAAAGTAGCAGCAGGGGTGGGATCCGACCGGTGTAATTACTGGTTTGGTGGCTATGTGTCACGTGCACATGTGTGCTTTGCACGCATGCGTGCCTGATGTGCACTGTGTGCGCATGCAATTAACAAACTGCTGAGCTACCTGGACCTGGCTACCTGGCTGAGCAGCACTGCGCGCAAGTGCACAGCGTTTGTAAAAGCACTTTTTTCCTGCTTTTTCAACTGCAGCTATGCCGTGCAAAGCAGCTGAGGTTGAAAAAGCAGGAAATAAGGGACAGCTAAGAGCCCGGGTGGGCCGAACAGCAGCAGACACAGAACAGGTTCTATGTTTGCTGTTCTTCAGAGCTACCGGTTCTACAGAGCCAGACAGAACCGGTAGCATCCCACCCCTGAGTAGCAGCCTCCAGTTTCTCCAGCATTGCGGACTGGGGCGGAGAGGGGATGGTTCCATGTGAACAGCTCTATTTGCGCAAGTGGTAGACACATGCATCTGCCGTTCACACAAATAGAGCTGTGTGCGCTTGCCTGCCTGCTGCACATGCAAATAAAACTGCATGCGTGCCCGCCACTTCCGCAGCCCGGTTCAAAATGGTCTGTGGCCCAGGGCTTGGAGACCCCTGCTGCTGTATATGTTTGAATTGTGCAGATAGTATCAATCTGCAATTTATCAAAATGCAGTCTACAAAAGTAGAAGTAAACAAAGATAATTGCCATAAAGAAAAGTATATCATTAATTTATAATAACCTAATATTAAATTATTAAAATCAAAGCATTGGTGGGGGCTCCTTGAGCTATAGGGCAAATAATGTAGAACTATCTTATTGATGAGGTTGCAAGTTTAGTCAATTAATAAACTATTCTAACTTAGAACTATCATTAAATAGTCATACTTCTTGGTTTTATGTCCTTTTACGTTAAATGGCTTAAAGACCCAGGCAGTGTCTCTTGAAATGGATATTCAGATGGGTTGATTTTGATTTTTGATTTTGACAGTCCTGAAGCAGAGTACCAAGCCTTGTAATATTTAAAACGCTTAAGCAAGCACCTTGAATTGGTCAAGAAATTACTAGTAACTAATGACCAACCTCAATGTATGTGTGACACTACCAGATCTATCGCTTCCTGAACCAACTGCAAGGTCTGGGATAGATTCACAGGAAGGTCCATGTGAAGGATGTCCAACCTTTTGGCTTGCCTGGGTCACACTGAAGAGGAATTGTCTTGGATTGCATGTAAAATATATACTATAGCTAATACATATAAAATCTTCCTTTTTTAGTATACTTTTTATGATGATGTCAGACCAGATAACTAGCTGTTCAGGACCACATGCAGCCTGTGGTCCATGAGATGGACGTGCCTGGTCTAAATATAAGGGCATGAGACACAGTTGCATGAAACTTTTGATCCAGAAATTTTTTCAAGTGGTGTACCGTTAAAGACCCATTTATGTCTTCCATCTTCTGCTCAAGCAGAAGCTGTAAGTCAAGGAGAACCTCAAGTTGCGGTTTTGCTCTTTCAAAAAACAACACTCCTCCAAAGTCAAATTAGGGATTAAAATCAACCCAAATGAGTCAACTACTATGTAGACCAGGGCTGTCAAACTCCCGGCCCGCGGACTGGATGCATCCCAAGTTGGCTACTCCCACTCCTGGTTTAAAGAAGGGGGGGGGAGCCCTGATATGTTACATTATGTCGCCGTGATGACGCAAGTTTGACGCCCCTAGTATAGACAATAACTTATAAGAATTGAGTTGGAACTTGTACGGACCCACTTTGTCCCTTTCCTTCATTGGATGAGGACCTCAACAGCATCCAAGGGATGAAGACACTCTGCTCTAACATTTTCTGAAGTTGAAACCTCATCTTCCAAAAAAGAAAGAATTGTACAAATGGATTGAGAAATGCCCTAGGCAGAAATATACAGTATGTTCTTCCTGATATCTCCTGCTCTCTCAAATAAACTGATCATTTATCAAATAAAACTTTACCCGACACTTTATCTAGCCAGTCAAAGAAACCAACCCCTAGGGAATATTATCCACTTCCACTTTATATGAACTCAAAATAATCTTGATTGCTCTTGGAAACGGATGGTAAAGTTATAAGACTGCCCCAGTGGCATTTAAGTCTTGAGTGAATGAAAATAATTCTATCCGCAAATAGTATCAGAAACCTTTTACAGCAGCCAATGGAAATATCTTCCATTTCCAAGAAATGGGTATAGGTAACCATTAGCAAGGATTGCAGTATACAGATAATGGATTTAATACCCCCACCCTTCCTTTTCCTAATGTCAGATCACACAGGTTATTAAAAGGAGCACTGGCTTCCTTGAGTAGGGGAGGCCCTGGAAGGCCTAGCCTGGAAGAAACCGCTATTTTCTGAGCGTCTGCATGGAATGATGGTTGCTTACAAAATAGCCGCTTCCAGTATTACATTTCATGGTCCCGTGTGCTTGCTTACACTTCTGGCATTGCAGAAGCAAGCCTCTCCATTGCTGAATTGCACAGGGCAATCCCACCAGGAGCTGTCATTTTTTGAGTGGCTGCTTCCAGGGGTGATTCTCTGCATCCACAAACCAAATGGCACAATCCCAGAAGTGGCCGCTTGGAAAATGATGGCCACATGTGGGATTGCAGTGTAGTGTGCAGTGTGAAGCCAGCAATGAAGAAGCCTATTTGGCTCACTAACTTAAGCTCTGCGGCATTCTGTTGCTTTGGAATGCTGCAGAGCTTGTGATAGCTAAACAAGCCTCTCTTGTTGAGCTGCAGGTGCGATCCTGGAAGTGCTATTATCGTTTTCTGAGCAGCCCAATTCAATATAGCTGTTTCTTCATTTTCAGTGTTCTTTAGAGAACTAAGGAGACTTGGGGATCCGAGACTGCGGGTGTTAATTGGATGCAACCTTGCCTTGTGCCTTAGTCCAGCACTGAACTTTAGTAAGCAATCAGGTGTACTGATTACTAGGGAAATCCATAAATGCTCTTAAGTTATTTGACTCAAGTTATTTGACACCTGTGTCAAATCAGCTTGGTTGGCCTATCACCCCTTGGCAGTGATCATACGATTCAATAATTATATGAATAAAATAATGATCTACTATAGCAGTGGATTGATAACGATATCGTCCTCATGCTGCCATGGTACTAAAAGTTAGTTTATTATGATCATTTGTTTCAGATATGACATAGGACAAGATCACAGAAGCTATGAACTCATATTCAGGGGATAAAAATCAGAGCCTAGACCACTCCAACACAAATTCTGATCACAGAGTTGCAGCTTTATAGGATTTGGTAACCTGATGGATATATCTTGGAGAGGGCCACATTGTCATCTTCATTCAATTTAGTTTATAGGATACAGTTGTGTATTTGATTACTAATAATAGGATAAAAAAATATACAACCAAAATTAAAAACAACAGACATAACAAAAAATAGCAGCCAAGAAAACTCATAAGCATTCAAATTAACCATGAAATGGGTTCACTCATAAAATCAGGGGTTTGGATTGATGGCAAAGGCAGGTTTTTGGTGCCTTGTGGAAAGCCATCAGGGCCGAGGGAAGTCTGGTTTTTTTAGAGATGATGTTCCATAGGACGGATTAAAAGTCTTTCCTTCTGAGTCCTGATAGTGACAATTTTGCAGATGGAATACAAAGCCTGCCTCTTCTGCCAGATCTAACCGGATGGGTAGACGGAACTGGGGGAGATACTATCTCACAAGTAACCCTTTTAGCATCCTGTATTATTAAAAGAGTGTTATTTTTGCTGTTATCTTTGCCTTCAGATGAGGCAGTTTCATTCCCAGATTCTGATCCTGGCTCTCTGGAAGGAATTGTCATAGACCAGAAAGATGGAAAGTCTGTAAGGAAGCAGATAGCAAAAAAATTGCAAGAGTGGGAGGAGAAAAAACCATCCTGGAAGAGAAAGCAGATGCTATCTCAGTGTGGCTGTTCTAGGAACTTACAGCCTGGCCATATTCTGCAGTTTGCAGAAACTTAGGAGGGATTTAAGAGAAGGGTTGTTGTTTTTTTAAAGAGACACTCCCTCAGCTACTCCACCATTTGATATATGAGAGTGGCAGGCTTCAAAATTAAACCCAGATTTCATGAGATTTATTGAAAAATAAGCAAGCCACTCTTTTCTCTTAAAAATACATTTTTACTCGGTGTTTTATAAATTTACTGCTTATTTCCAATGAAATAAGTTTACAAAGTAGTGAGCTCTATCAGTGCCTTATTTGATATAAAATAATATATTTAACTAATATTAAATATATTAGTTCAAAATTAAAAAGTAATTTTGAACCAAAATATTTCTTACGTAGTCCTAGACCCAATGAAATCATCCATTTTCTCCATGAGGCTACATTGGTCACACAAATTAATTTTAGTGTTTTAGGAGCCATGAAATTCAAGAGCATTGTCCTTGGAACTCAACAACCCTTGGAGCCTTTAAGGTGATGGTAATAAAACTCTAATAAAACCAGACTTACCAGACAAGGTAACGGACAACATCACACGATAGATGGATTACCGTACCATAGGTTCATTGTTGAATGAGCAAAATTCAATGATTTTGTTCAGACCGGTGATTGGCATTTGGAAGTGTTTATAAGCACAATGAAAACATTTTTTTTTTCTATCACTGGGTGGAAAAGTCAAGATAGAAAGGATTGTGAAGAAATTTCTAGTGATTAAAATAGATCCACTTGCAATAAAAATCAACCAGAGATACAACTGAATAACATTGAAAAATTGCTTTTGTAGCACATTGTAATTTTTTTTAAAAAAAACCACATAAATTTTAGAGTATTGTAAGTAGTGGCAAAGAGGGCAAAATAGGGCCTCTTTTGATCTAAGAGGAAATACTATGTTACCAAGGAGACCTGACAGCTTGATGACAAATAAGGATCCTAGCACAAGTTTGTAAATCGTATATACTCCAGAATTTATTTATTTTTTTGAGCTCCTGGTTCCCTTAAGGCTTAGGGTGCAGTGACCCATTTATAAATATAGCAAACAGATGGGATCCTCTCCAGTTATTTTGGTAAGTTCATTGCTTCTCTCACCTTTTACTGACACTGTAAACAAGGTGGAAGTTCTTAGAGTGTGGGGAATATATAGAAAGGGAGGGCCTGATTAATGCAGGATTTGGAAAGGGCCTTTTTTTATTGTAAATCATATTTTCTGTTTTAAGTGCTTTAATGAATTAGTTTTTTTTTTAATTTCTTTTGCTGTGCTGAGTTTTCTTTTTCCATGTTGAGGAAGGTCTTATGCATTTTCATTGGGAAGTGTGGAACACTGACATTATTCTTCAAGTAGATCACCAATTTGCATATTGAACTACCAAGGTCAGCTAGCTCTTTTCTATTTCATTATTTCCTGCAGCAGAAAGAGAACGATGTAGAAAATTAAGATGATATAGGAATTAAGGGAGAGTTTATTTATTAGCAAGTGTTTTGAAAATTTTTGAAAATTATGGAGAGAAATAGGGGTGAGCTCTGTGCTTTATTTACATTATTGGTATGACATGTACCAACAGGTAACAGTCAAGATCTCCAACTTCCACATACTGGCACATTCAATTTAAAGCACTTAAGTTACATGCGCAAAATGTCCATTAATTGAAGTCTTGGGACTGATACATTGTCAGCCTTACAAGCAAATCAGTTTAAGAAAATGTCTCCATGGGAAACTTAGAATTATAATTTACTGAAAGTCCAGGCTTCAAATACACCCTCATATATACATAGTTGCTATGGAACTTGGCAATTTATTCAAAGTCAAGAAAATAACAACAAAAAAATGCAAACCAAAACAGAAACTCTGAAAGTAGCTTGCACAAGTGGTTCTGCTTTTAATAGGAGCACACACAAAAAAAGTCAAAACCCAGTCCAAGATACCCAAAGCCAGGTCAAGCTTGTCAACCAGTCCAGAGTCAGAATTCCAAGAGCAAAATCCACAAGCAACAGCTGGATATCAGACAGTTGATTCCAACAAAAGAACCATGGGTTAGGGTCACATGGAGGTAGAGAAGCCCAGCTTCAACTTCCAGAGTGCTGAAAAGGAAACTCCAACAATGCTGTCTTCAAAGAAAGCTTTTAGGAAGCCCCACGTTGCCCACAGCCTGTCAATGTGCTATTCCTGGTCCAATCAAGTTTGCTGTCTTTAAAAACTTCAGTGGATTTCTTACATCATTCTTTGCAAAGAAAATGAAAGCAACACTTAAAATACCAACATTTTTCATGATTGTTCATATAGAACGTTTAACTGAAAAGAAACGATTACTATTTTCCATGGGTTAATTTTTTTTTAAAAAAAAAATATGTTCTGGGTTGGGAGTGTTCAAGGAGTTTTACTGTCAAATGTATGGGATAAAAATATTAGACAATCCTTGAAAATTGCTTTTGCTGCCACAGCAGTCACAGAGTTTCTGCTCAACTCAGGCTCAACTTTCCAGCTCATTTCAGCCCACGGGAATATTCTTTACTATTTATGAGTTATTCATTATACTTTTATATCTTTTATTCATTAAACATGAAGCTCAGTCAACTGAACATTTAAAAATGTATTACAAATATCATTGACTGGCGCTGATGGTTGATACGGGTTGCTACCAGCATCCTAGGTATCAACCAAGTATCTTCTTAAAATGTTTTAAAATACTACTATTATTGTTGTTGTGTTCATCACACAGTCAAATGTTCAGGCTGGATCTGGCATTTGTTTGGCTATTGAGTTCTTCCCAAGACCCTGGGATATGCAGATGTGAATGTTTGATGGCTTCATAGATACCATTGCAGGATGTAAGCTGTTCCAAATAAAGCTGCCTTTTGCAGTTGACTGATGGTGAATTTGTCAATGCTGATGGTGTTCAAGTGGTGCTTCAGTTGTTTTGGGCTTGCACCCAAGGTGCCTATTACTATTGATGCTAGCTTTGTTTTCTTTATTATCAAATTAATCGCCACTCATCTTACAATTCAAAATGACTCATACTTCATATTCGGCCTAATAATTTTAATTTGTGGATTTAATTTCTTAGAGTTGTGGATAGAAATAATGAAAAATAAATACATTATGGAGGAAAAAAAGTGTTTTGCAGATTATTTGGGGGATTTGACCTCTTAGTTTACTTTTTACACTTTATATTTCTATTGTTAGAGTAAGAAAAATCTGATACAAATAGACTATATGAAATACTGTTGTGTGAATTTCAGACATATCAGGAAATTAAGATTGAGATTGAGAGTTGTTCATTTTATAGGTAGTCCTAAACTTACAACCACAATGAAGCCCAAAATTTCTGTTGCTAAGTGAGACAGTTTTTAAGTGAGTTTTGCTCCATTTTGTGATCTTCGTTGCCACAGTTGTTAAGTGAATCACTGCAGCTGTTAAATTAATATTACAGTTGTTAAGTGGCTTCCTCACTGACTTTGCTTGTCAGAAGGTTGCAAAAGGTGACTGAAGGACACTGCAACTGTCATAAATATGAGTCAGTTGCCAAGGGTCTGAATTTTGAACATGTGACATGGGAATGCTGCAACTGTCATAAGTGTGAAAAATAGTCATAAATCATTTTTTTCAATGCCACTGTAATGTTGAGTGGTCACTAAATGAAATGTTGTAAGTTGAGGATTACCTGTATTTGAAAGACAGTAGCTTAGGAGAAGATAATGTAACTACTTATTGTTGATTAAAAATATTGGTCATTTTCCCATATGCATATATGTTACATATGTTAAATATATTTTTATGGATAGAGGTCAGCTAACATTTGAACTATTAATTTCTGATATATCATTTCTGCTATATTAAGCAATGCAAAAATAATAAATTAGATTTTAAATAATTCAAAGTATATTTTAAATAACCAAGTAGAATTTTTTTGATTGAAATGTATAGTGTTTTTCAAAATCTAGTGGAATATACAAACTGCAGAAATTCAACCAGGTGTTTAAGAAAAACTTTAGAATGCTGCACTTCATACATTTCACACCGAGGACACGTATTTTCTTGGTTAACATTTTGTAGATCTTCTCTCTGCAATTAAAGATATGAGACTACAATTATTTCATCTAGAAGAAAAATTAGAGGGAAGGCTTTCTTGTCACAAATATGATTTATATTACTAACAATATAATTAATATAATATTAAGGAAAAATAGCCACAACAGGTTTGTTAGTCTGTACAATTTGTTTCTGAAGCCAACCTGCCCAACAGTATGTGTTTGATCTCTAATCAAGATTCATATAAATAAATATAACTAAGTTCAGACTGAAAATGGATAAGCTTGTCTGTATTTTTCTACACATAATTGCTAACATACTGAAAACAGAAAGAATTCAATAGCCCAACTTTTTATAACAAGATTAAGTTTGCACATATGAATTCCATTCCCAATTTTTATCTTATTACCAATTCCTAATACAAAATGCGGCAGGATTATATCTTGTTAATCACAATTTTAAACCAATATATATTATTTCTTTTGTATTCTGTTAATATATCATTTATGACCTCAGTCATAATTCTTCTTGGGACCAGCAACCAAAATGTAGCTTCCTATGTTTTCCTATATGACATTTCATTAAAGACTTAAATTATAAATATTTAATTTTATTTTTGTGGACTGCATATAAATGATGGTCTTTAGATCTCATGTGCAACTTACAAGAGTAATGAGAATTAGGCTCTAGTCATTTGAGTCCCTACATTCTTCAAGATTTAGGTTAGTTATGGATTTTGGCTTTTAAATATGTAAATGCTTAAAAATACTTACCCAAATGGCATAGATATTCTTTTGGATATGACGAATAATATCAGTGATGCTTTTGTTATCTTGATTTTCCTCTTCTAAAACTTCAACTTCTTTCATAAAGCATTTTATGGCCATTCTTTCACAATTCATCTTAAATAAGTACTGTATCACATGTTACAAAAGGAAGTAAAATATGCAATTTGCATGAATAATATAAATTCATTAACTGCAAACAACCTAGGAAATAATTTCTTATCAAATATTTCCACCGATTTTTCTTTCCTTTCATTCTTGTTCAAGTTGGATGGATGGATTTCTTTATGTACAATATCAGAGATTTTACATATAGTGCTCTGCATATTTATTTAGGAATAAATCCTATGGAATCAATGGCTTTTCTCAATACACCCATAATAGAATAGAAACTTGTGTAATATGTGAAAGAGAAGTTCTACAATGTCATCCTCAAATTTTAAGTTTTGTTTAGTTTTTGGAAAACACAATTTGAACATCTTTACATTTCCCAAATTTTCACTTTAATCACTACATGACTGGCTTGGTGCTTGTAGTGATGGTAGTCTTGGAAAAGACATTTCATAAAAAAATAGGTGATTCTTTTAAAAGTTACCTTGGTGTTTATGTCCTTTTGCTGTTATAGAACAGCAAGAATATGTGAAAATACCTAGGCTTCAATGATCAAAGAGAGAAGGAGCCAAATGAAAAGTAATGGGTTCATCTCAAAAAATACTATAAAAAGTTGGTCCTAAAGTAAAGCTTTTAGATTCATTCAAGGGAATTCTTAGTAATCCAGACTTCTTCAGGTGTTTGCCTGAACATATGATGACTTGAATATTGGGGCAAGGAAACAGGTATGCTTGCTTAACTAGCCCCCTTCTAATTCCAGCCTTGAAGCATTAAACTATGAGGTGTCAAGAAGAGTCACATATAAGAGTTCATGGCAATATATAAGAAAAAGGCAATGAGTTTGCTTCTAAACTGAAGTTGGAGAGAAACTTGATTAAATTTACAAAGGCTTTCTTTCTGTAGGTTGCCATTCAAACTACTTAATAGGAAAGTAAAGTAGCATAAAGAAAAATAATTTAAAAAATATTTGATTCAGAAAAATCCAAAAGACAGAATGAAATAGAAAATCTATCTGCACTGTTTGTGTGAAAGTACAGGCACAACATTTTATTATCATTGCAATTTTTATAATCAAATCATGCAATCCAGCCTAATCCAAACTGCATGGTCCATTTTGTTTTCAAGCCCTCACAAATTTCAGGTCTTTAGTTTACTATATCTAATACTCTGACTTCTTTTCAAAGGCTAGAAAAAGTAAAACCTAAAAGTCAACATAACAAACCATGCAATCTAGGGGTGAAATTCAAAAATTTTCCCTACGGGCTCTGTGGGTATGGCTGTGGGCATGGCTTGGTATAATAGTACCACGGGTGATTTTTTTACCAATTCAAATCGTCCCTACTTGGCCCTCCCAAGCCGCCGAGGTGGTTTAATTTCACCCCTGATACACTACATCCCAAACAAAATTTCCTGGTTCATCTTTTCCCTCAAGCTTCATAAATTTAAGTGAGTGTCTAAAGTAGTCTGTATGTGAACTAGTCTTGTGACCAGAGCAACTTTACTTCCTTTTGATTGCTTTCATTCCTTGTGACCAAAGGATTTTTTTTAATTATAGAGAGATCATAAAGCTCGCTTGCCTTTGTCAATTTGGTATTTGATAAGAAAAAATAAAATTGATGGCAGTCTGAATAAACGTCTTGCTGAATAAAATGAATGGGATCAAATACAGAAGACTAAGATATAAATAGTAAAAAGGGATCTTTAAACCAGAGGTGGTATTCAGCAGGTTCTGACCAGTTCTGGAGAACCAGTAAATACCACCTCTGACTGGGCCTGCCCTCATCTATTCTCTGTTTTGTTGCTCTCCACAGGAGAATAGAGCTGGAATGCAGGTTAGGGCGGTGGGGAGGGAATGGGATTTTGCAGCATCCTTCCCCTGCTACGTCCACCAAGCCATGTCACACCCACGAAGCCATGCCCACAGAACCGGTAGAAAAAATTTTTGAATCCCACCACAGCTTTAAACAATATCTCAAAAGTACAATTTAAGAATCTCAATTATTTTACAATTCGTCATTTGATATTAGGTACATGTTCACATTTCAAACTTATTTGGCCACAGTAAAATATAAATATTCTGTGACACTCCAGGAAAGCAAAAGTTGGATTTTAAAGAAGCAGGGTAGGAACAGTAGTGATATATTTGACAGCCAATAGCACAAATGACCAGTCTCAAATTTTCCTACTTCTGACACATATGAAGGCCTAGATCTCTGGAAAAGATAGAAGAAAAGAAGAGGACGATCTACAGCAAGATGGATGGCATCAGTGACAATGAGTGTGTCATGCCCCTGTTGGTATCTGATTTCAAGGGAGAGGTCGAGCAGCTGACAGGGAATGGGAGTGTGGCTCCGGTGGCTGTGGAAAAAACTGAGGAAGGGCACAGTCCGGCTGGGCATTCAGAGGAAGACCTAGGGGCACCCTCTCTTCATCCTAGGGCACACAGGAAGGAACAGAGAAGGGACCGATGTGAGTTACATGGGTTACGGTGGGAGAAAAGAGCCCTGATTCCCTTCATTAGCTGCAGCTGGGAAAACAGGATTTAAAAAGGGCGTTTGTGTACAGCACCTTCCTTGCTGGAAGCAAAGCGTGAATTATCTTTGTCAAGTCTTATCTGGATTCCGGTGTCCTCCCAACTGTGTGTGTTTCATTATCTTTTGAAGTCTGAAATTCCTTATCCTGCCCTGTCTCATTAATTGCTGCAATGTGGTTTGTGTTGGTTTTTATTTATAATCTATATGTACTTTGGGTTCGGGCTGAATTTTTCCTCTTTAAAGACTGTTCTTGGGAGAGTTTTTTTCTCCAGCCGATGATAACTGGACATTGGGGGCCAAGTTGGAGGTATTAAAGGGACTTTACCTGCTTCTGTGACTTTGTTGCTTTTGTGTCACACCCACATTGTGTCGCACATCACAGAGTGCACCATTGAGTGATTTGAAAGAACAGGTTAGGAATAGATTGATATGGATAAATTCTGAATGCTAAGAGTTGAAAACTACTTAGAGCACATTTGAAGAAAAATATGAATATGAATATTGAAATTCAAGAGAATTTCATCCTTAAATTTTGCAGTATGAAAAGTTTTGATTTTAGCATTATGTATCATTATATTATATATCATACTAATTATATTATATTATTAGTATTCCTAATCTAAATATAAACCAACAGTGTGCGGTAGCAGCAGAAAAAGCCAATGCAATTAATAGAGGAATAGAATCAAGATCACATGAAGTGTTAGTACCACTTCGTAATGCCTTGGCAAGACCACACTTGGAATACGGCATCCAGCTTTTGTCACCACAATATAAAAAAGATGTTGGGACTCTGGAAAGAGTGTAAAGAAGAGCAACGAAAATGATTAGGGGGCTGTAGGCTAAAATATAGAAAGAATGGTTACAGGAATTGGATAATCTAGTCTAATGAAAAGAAGGCCTAGGGATGACATGTTAGCACTGTTCCAATATTGGAGGGGCTCCTACAAAGATGAGGGGTTAAAGTCAAACTATTTTACAAAGCATCAAAAGGCAAGACAGGAAACAATGATTGAAACCAGCCAAGGAGAGAAGCAACCTAGAACTAAGGAGAAATTTCCTAATGGTGAGAGCAATCCACCAACGGAATAGCTTGCCTTCAGAAATTGTGGGTACTCCATCATTGGAAGCTTTCAAAAAGAGACCGGACAACCATTTGTCTGAAATGGGGTAGGGACTCCTGCTTGAGCAGGGGGTTGGGCTAGAAGACTTCCGAGGTCCCTTCCAACTCTATTATTTTATGTTCTACCTTCTATCTAGAGATTAAAGGTATCTCTTGAATGAAATATAATGCTTGACATGTCCTTGTATACTCTACTTGTCCAAGCCATTTAGTTTATAATTTAATGTAAATTTATGAGTTGATGGACATGACACAAAACAGGGGTGTGCTCAGGAAGACACTCCACTTTCTTTCACTGGAAGAATAAGGCAACCAAGTGAGGCATTCCTCGGTATCCTCTACCCTGCTCTTCCCAAAACTATTCCTGATGGTACTGAGATTGTGCAAGGGAAGAGAGTTCACAAATCCAATTCTCCTCATCAACTCCCTTCCCCAGCATAACAATCAACAGGACTTTGAGAAGATGGAATAAAATCTAACTCTGCCTCACCTATTCTCTTCAATATTGCCATTCCCTTGTAATTCAAGCAGCATGAAACTATTCTCTTCACAGCTTAGTTGAAAATGTTGTGAAAAGGTAGAAACTTTCCTTAGAATTGAAACAATATTAGAAGAACTATACAATACCTATCAATACAAAATTAATTACTTTTAGACAGTGCCACCTACATCTTTCATGTGTTAGTTGACATCATGTATTAAAGCAAAACTGGAATTTTCAAGCAGACCTGTGTACATGAAATTCAAGTCACATCATTTCTGGTACTTTTTTTTAGATGTACGTAACTTGCAAAGCAGAACACAGCCACTTCACTCAATATATTTATATATTAAAACTAATACCATATAAGAAACACTGGATATGTAAGGATAAGCTTAAGCCTGTAAAATTTAACTTTTCAACTGAAATCACTGGGGATTTAATGTAAAAATAATTGTTGAAGGTCTGCAGTCTCTAACATTTTGATTTAGAGGCACATAATACAAAGCTCCATTATTTGATTCATAAAATGCAGAACATGCATACATGCATTCCACTTACTTCTATGTTCTTTGGTGTGTATAATTTATCTCCATTGGACTGTAAAAAAAGTAAAATAGATTTAGCATATCACAAAATCAGTGCATTAAATAATAAATTTATATACTTACTGGCAAAATAGTTAGAAGCATGCTGATATCAGCCAATATTGCATCTATTTTAGCTTGATTGATTAAAGGTATTCCATCTAGATAAACTAAGTTTAGTACAATAACACATAAATGTAGTCTTCCATACATTGTGCAATTGTTTGAGTAGAGTTCACTAGTTGATATGTGTCAATCTAGCTGTCTATATCTAGACACGCACAGAAAAATTTTGGAAAAAAAAAAAAAGAAAAACTACGTGACACAGGTTTTTACCCTATTTAAAATTCTGACTAGAAAATAATTTTTTCCTTCCATTGATGACACTTTGGAATTTCTATTCTGAAGGAATGCAGAAAAACTTGTAACAGAAACCTGCCAACAAACTATCTATACTTTTTCCCTTCAATTTTTTCCCCACCTTCTCACTTTACTTAGACAGGGACAAGCAGTTGAGTAGTGAGCTATGTACTTCTTAACTCTATGAGCCATGTAGGTGGAGGGCGGGCCACTGTTCCATTGTACAGCAGCCTTTTTAAAAAAATTGATTATGCCAAGTTTATTTACAAATTCCCTGGGTACATTATTTTCCTGTGATAAACTTTTAATATAATATTTTAATAAATTGAGAAAACAAACAAAAGTTTCTCTAAAAATAATCTTTTAGTTTAACAGAAAGAAAAGTTGCTTTCAATGTTAAGTAGGACCTCTTTTTTAAAAAAACTACTATTTCCACAAACAGTGAATTAAGCCTAGCATATAAATCTAGACACTGTACCAGTGGTAGGATTCCAAGTTTTTTCCTACCAGTTCTGTGAGCGTGGCTTGGTGGGCATAGCAGGGGAAGGATACTGTAAATTCTGCAGTCAGAAGTGGGATTTGCCGCTGTTCCGAACTACTCAAAATTTCCACTACCGGTTCTCCAGAACAGGTCAGAACCTGCTGAATACCACCTCTGCACTGTACTGCTTCTTGCAAATAAGCTATTTTATTTATTTATTTAAGACATTTATATAGCCAAACTGTCTTATGGACAAATGTCTTTCAACTCACCCGCCACCCCCCAATTATTAGCAAGAGCTAAAAAGAAGAAGAAGAAGCATTCATATTTAAGATTCCCTCTTCTCAGAAAACAATAAAGCAAATTGATTCAGAGGTTTCTATATCGTGACCTACATACTGGCCACCTTTTATTTTTAACATAATGCTTATCATACATTACATGATCCTGGATAGCCTTTTTGTCTATGAATTTATGACAAATATTGCTATAACTAATAGTACACATTCCATCATTTTATCACCATTTGTTGTTTTGTCCTGCATCTCTTACCATGTAGTTTCAAATGGTACTCAGGTCCTAAAAGTATGAGAAAGGGAAAACCACTTTCTCAAAAAAAACCAAAAACAAATGGTGAGATAATGGCGGAATGTGCTACCATTGGTTATTTTTCATAAAAAAACAGTTTTCTCATACAGAAATGGTTTGCTCATACAGAAGGATCTTGACAGACATGAACAGTGGGCTCTACCTAACAAAATGTAATTCAGTGACGAGAAAAGTAAGGCTCTAGACCAGAAAAACCAAATACACATGTATAGAATAGGGGGCACCTGGATCAATAGTAGGAAGTATGAGAAGGATCTAGAAGTTCTAGTGGACAATCACTTAGGTATGAGTCAGCAGTGTGCTGTAGTCACCAAAAAAGAGCATAGTCCTAGGCTGCATTAATAGTGGGATGGAATCAAGATCACACAAAGTGTTAGTACCATTTTATAAAGCCTTGGAAACGGCCTATTTGGAATATTGCATCCAGTTTTGGTTGCCATGATACAAAAAGATGTTGAGACACCTTTACCATAATAAAAAGGACTAACTAGAGAGCACCCACAAAACTATCAACATTTTTCTTCCTGGATATCCTTATTAGGCAGAGACAGCGATGGCAAACTAGAAACCCAAGTCTACCAAAAAACCACCAACATCAATCAAGTTTTCAACTAGCAAAGTAATAACCCAACTCCCACAAGGGAAGAGGGTATAGATAACTATTTAGTTTAGATGTCACAAACAGAAATGGATATCTATGCAACTTTCCCAAAAAGTTCCTGACCACATAAACCAATATAACACAACCAACACAAGTTATGAGAAGTGTAACACTGCCATACATCAAAAATATCTCATAAACCCACCAACAGACTATTACAGCCATATGGCATCAGCATAGCACACAAGCCAACTAATGGCCTCCAAGACATCCTAAATAAACCAAAAGACCCAGCAGCTTCGAAGGAAAAAGCAGGAGTCACCTACAACATACAATGGAGACTGAACAGCCCCTAGGTAGGACAAACAGGCAGAAGACTAGCAGAAAGAATCCATAACATTTGCTAGCAACCAGAAGTCATGATGAAAATACTTTAATTGTACAACACATGGACAGGCTTAATCATAGTTTCAACTGGGAAACTGTGACCATCCTAAAACACAATTAGTCCAAAAACACAAGGGCATTCTTGGAAGCCTGGCTGGTACCCTTACAAATCAACCATCAATAGATTCATAGACATAAACATGTATACATCATTCAAAAGAGACAACCAACAAGCCAAAAAGGGAACAAAAAGACCACAACATCACCCTACCAGCAACCAATTACCCGGATAAGCTTAATTAAAAGCACCTTCTTGTCAATTATATTTTAAAGATCTCTAGAGTTCTGGAGTTTGGATTAGAGAAGCAGAATGGATTACTTTGTTGCACAGCTACATGGTGCAATTCTTGAAGTAGCCACCGTTTCCCAAATGGCTGCAGTGAATTGTTGTTACTTGGAAAATGGTGGTCACTTCAAGAATCATGCCAAGCTGCCATGCAATACAGCAATAGATTCTGCTTCCCTAAAGCAATCGGCACAGTGCTGTGTTCAGCACTGCAGAAAGCTGTAGAGCTCCTGTACTTTCCACTGCACTCAGCACATTGTTGTTATGCACTGAAAGTACCAGAGAAAAAGGCATGCAAGCACCTGGTTTGTGTGGGGGGAAAGCAGCCTGCTTTACTGATTTATCATATTCCTAGTCTTTGCTCAACACTGTCATATGCTACTTCTTTTTCTTTTGCTCTGTCCTGTTTTGTCCTTTTTCTTTCCTTCACAGCTGTTTAGATCAATTTATGCAGTGGAAAATGATTGGTTTTTTCCCTCCTCTCTGGCCATTTAATCGGCTACTCATTAAATTTAACAGACAGAACTAAGGGAAGATCTTCCAATAATCAGATAATGGTAACTTCAGATTTATTTTCTTGTAATGAAATTCACAAAGCCAACGTAGTGTACGAATTCAACTCTGGGACCTTAGGAAGCTCCAGGAAGCCGCGGCAAACTACTTGAAAAACCTTGCACAAGAAAACTGCAATAACTTCTCCAGGAGTTAGTACTGATTCAAAGGCACACACATACAATAAAAAATAAAAAAATCTAAATGCATCAGCATAAAGAAATTTCCATCCATATTTGTTGGAATCGTAACTTACATCTCCTGCTTGAGCGGCAGGTTGGACAAAAGCTGGATGCAGTATTCAAAGTGTGGTCTTGCCAAGGCATTACGAAGTGGTACTAACACTTCATGTGATCTTGATTCTATTCCTCTATTAATTGCATTGGCTTTTTCAGCTGCTACCGCACATTTTTGGTTTATATTTAGATTAGGAATACTAATAATATAGTATAATTAGTATGATATATAATATAATGATGCATAATGCTAAAATCAAAACTTTTCATACTGCAAAATTTAAGGATGAAATTCTCTTGAATTTCAATATTCATATTCATATTTTTCTTGATAATAGTGCCCTAAGTAGTTTTCAACTCTTAGCATTCAGAATTTATCCATAGCAATCTATTCCTAACCTGTTCTTTCAAATCAACTGCCTGCCTTCCTAACTACTTACCTACCTGCCTATCTATCCATCCATCCATCCATCCATCCATCCATCCATCCATCCAAAGGTCTGTCTGTCTGCCTGCCTTCCTGCCTACCGACTTACCTGCCTGCCTCTTTCTGCCTGCCTACCTACCTGCTTACCTATCTATCTACCAATATAGATCTATCTATCTACGTACCTACCTATCCATACATTCATCCAAAAGGTCTGCCTGCCTACCTACCTACCTACCAATATATCTATCTATCTACCTCTCTCTCTCTCTCTCTCTCCATCCATCCATCCATCCATCCATCCATCCATCCATCCATCCATCCATATTCAGAGGCACATCGGGAAAGTAGAGCAAAGCCAGTCTAGGAGGGAGGGAGGGAGGGAGAGAGAGGGAGAGAGAGAGAGAGAGAGAGAGAGACCTGATGCATCAGATTGAATGAGACCTAATTTAAACTGAGGCCGTTTTCCACATTGAAACATCTTTGCCAGCAAATTGAAACCTCTTTGGCCTCTATTAAAGGTTTTGTGGATGAAACATGGTCAAGACTATCAGGAAGCCCTCACATTTTGTTGAGGCTTTAAACAGGACCCATTGGACCAAATCTCCACCCTAAAAAAATACTTTTCCCCAATGTTTTAAAGTACCAATTCTGAAGAAGGCAAAACCAAAATGTACTGGCAAATTACAAGGAGAACACACACACACACACACACACACACACACACTCCCTTCTAACCCTGCTGGAGCAGGTGATTGGATTAGAATAGATATCTCATTATCTTTCTCCTCCCCCCTTCTTTATTTCTTTTTCTTTCTGTCCCTTCCTTCCATCCTCCCTCTTTCTTTGTCCCTTTTTCTTTTTTCCCCTTTCTCTCTCTTTTTCCCTCTCTCAGGCTCACCCCATTGACTTGGTGCACCGCTCCACTCAGACTTGCTTGGGCAGTCCCTCTGGGGGAACGGGCTCAATGGGGTGGACCTGCGGGGCAGGCACCTAGAACACAGCAGTGGCAGCATGTTTGAAAAGTAGAGCAAAGCCAGAGGTTGGTAATTTTTGCTGCAAAGAATCACAAAAGCTTCTGGGATGTGCACAAGAAGGGACACACATGTCAGTGCAGTTCAGCAACATAAAATAAAGAAATACAAATAAAACAAATCAACAAGAATCGGCAAAGCATCTCTGATTAGATTCTATTCACTGCTAGAATCTAATCAGAGATGCTTTGCCAATTCTAGTCCAATGACCTGCTCCAGCAGGGTTAGAAGGGAGTGTGTGTGTGCATGGTTGTCAAAACTCCCAAAACAAGTCAAGGAGCTCTGGGGAGGCCAGTCATAAATTAGAAGACTTGCTAAACAACTGGCCATTAGGTGAGGACCACTTGTATTTGGTTTGCCAGTCACCTGGCCACGCCCAACCAGTCACATGCCCACCAAACCACATCTACCCGGTCATGTGACCACCAAGCCACACCTTCAAATTAAGCCACAGAAATTTGAATCCCACCCCTGGGTGCGGGGGGATGAGTTTGTAGCACCAAGGGGGAGGTGGACTGAAAAAGTTGAGAACCACTGGTGTAGACATTGCTGCTCAAAGTCTCAGTAAACTGTTCCTGAGGAAGGGCTATTGGCATGGTGAACCTAAATCTTGTAATGTCTAAATGGAGCTTTTCTGCTTTTCCCCCTTTTCTGCTTCCCTTCTCATTTCCATCCAGGTTTGTTCACTTTCCCTTTCTCTTTTCTTATGTTCTTTGTGTTAGAATCCTCCTTTTCTCTTCCAAACTTTACCCTCTCCCCTTTCTTTTTGTACTGTTTCTTCTGGAGGAAAGGATGGAAATGTGTTTTTTTATACTTGTATATGTCTGCATGGGATTGCTTATTGCTTGTATGTGGGAGTACTGATAAGGGGAGAGGGGTCCTTGGTGCTCTCTGAACTTGGTTGTTTTCCTGCAGATGTTTCATTACCCAACTAGGTAACATTATCAGTGCTAGTGCTAGCACTGATGATGTTACCTAATTTGCTTAATGAAATGTCTGCAAGAAAACAACTAAGCTTAGAGAACACTAAGGATCCCTCATTTCAACCATGAGTTATAAATATTCTCCTTTATTGGTGAGAATACTGATAATTTGGCCAGATGAAAATAATTCAATGATTGTTCAATTAATATTTAGTGTGAGTGCATTATGCCTCAGCCCTTTTTTTGAGCATGGCTTTTGGTGGGTCTATAAGCAGATCGTTACATACAGATATGTTAAGTATCTATTTAGTGCTTCAGGAGAAATTCATTTACAAGTAAGCTTCATTCAGCTTTATTTAGTGATTGTTCACAGTTACCAGAGTGTTGAAAAAGTAACTTGAGGGCCAGCCCTCACATTTGCAACCTTTATAGATCTTTAAAACAAAGCAAAGCTGAAGTAAAATCTTAAGTAAAATTCAGTTTTCACTTTGTGACTGTTTCATTTAATGACTGAGTTTCTGGTCACAACTGTGATTGCTAACTGAGGACTGCCTGTATTTATTTTATCTGATGTATTTATATTTCCCCTGCTTCCAAAAGCGTACTGGGCAGTGAATAGGAAATGACCAGGACTGATTTTCAGGTAGAGTTGGCAACCACAGTTTAAAAAGAGGATGAAGATGAGCATTGCATTGGCCTTTTGACAATAGGCAGCAACATTTTGGTAAATGTTTCTCAATCTCAGCAATTTTAAGATGTGTGGATTCCAACTTCCAGAACTCCCTAGCTATCATTTATGTCCGAATTTCCTAGAACGAGCTTGAGTCAAAGTGTTGTGGTTAGTTGGCAGCAGGTGTGGATGCTGAGGAGAGCAAGGACTCAGATGAGGGGCCAGGACCATTAGGGGGGTGGATTGCTTCCTTCAGAGATTGTAGGAGCTGGCAGCAGCAATGAGGAGGCTCCCAAGGAGCCTGTGCCAAGTGCGCATGCGTGCAGGGTTGCTCATAGGAAAGAACAGCTGCAGCAGTACAGGTGACTCGGGAATAAGGTTGCAAGGTAATGGCCCCTCCTTCAAGAAGATAAAAGCCAGCTGTGAATCGGACGTTCTTTGCAGGAAGCAAAGATGTTTTGAAACTCCAGCCTTTGTGGACATTGCAGTATCTTAGTTGGTATTTAAAGACTCTTGTGTTGTGAAATATTTCTTATATGTGATTCTTGGTAATCTCACACAGTTTTGGTGAGGCTTGTGTTTATCAAAGTTAATTAGTTTGCAGCAGCCTTTTAACCGGGGATTCGTAAGAATCATTAAAAGGTTTCTGTTCCCTTTGGTTTGTGTTTGTTTCATTGGAAAAGGGTTTGGGTCAGAACACAAAGTAAATTTTGCTTCTTTTACTATTTTTAGTGCCTTTCCCTTTATTAATCTGAATTAATATTAGTTTTTACCATCTTTAGATGAAGAAGGCTATTCTCCAGCCATTCCAAATTGTTCCCTGTAGAAGATGAATAGAGAATGCAATATTAAAGAAGGAAACCCTGGGGATTAATTCAGAGGACTGAAACCCAGCTTTTCATCCAAGTAGTTTTTTAGAAAAGACCTAACTCTTTTTCTGTTTCTCCAAATTAAAATTGTTTGTGAACCCAGGGGCCAAAGCGCTTATATTTTCATTAAAACAGCTGAAGAAAGCAGGGGACGGATTTTGGCTGAAAATCGTGAAAGGGGTAAATAAGATGTATTCTATGCATCTTCATAAATAGCTTGGATTGAGATCAGATCTTGTGGTCTGATCACTGCGTCTTGCATCATGTCAGTTTCAAAATTATTTTTTATCAATTTTTTTTAAAATTAATAAATTTGTGGAATGGGGAGTCCAGCAGCATCAGACACTGAGGTCTGCTCAAATAAAATAGGGTATTTCCCTACACCTCCTAATTAGTCTATTACCATTCATGAATGGATACAGGTGAAATCTGAAACATAACTACCTTTTCCTCCGATTCTTAATAATGTCTATAAATAATCAAGACACCTATTTGTGGTTTAGCAACGTTAGTGCCACGGATGAGGCATAAATTGGATGGAACACAGGGGCTTCCCCAGAAATGGCATTTCCCTGATTGTGGCAAGTATGGGGTTTTCCTTTTATCTTGCTACCTCACTGCTTCTGACTGCGGATATCGTTTCTTTCAGATTAGCTGTCCCCTAGGACATTGGAAATTATAGATAAATGCTTAGTCAGTTAGGTTTTAGTCCCTATATTTTGAAGTGTCCAATGAAGAAAGATGGTACAAGCTGGGCAAAACATGTAATCGTTACTTGAATAGCTATAATGGCCACGGACTTCTAGAAAGTATCATTTATGAGACAGAATAGAATCATGCATAATCTATTACTTGTTTAAGGCAAAATTAGTACTAAAGTATTGAAGGAGGGTGTTCATTTTGAATTTTTAACAGTCATTCTTCTACAGACTAGATGTTTCCTATTTCTGCTTCACATTACGTTAGTAGGTTCTTTTTCCTATTGTAGTTCTAGATCTGTGATGGTGAGCCTATGGCACATGTGCCACAAGAGGCACCCAGTGCCATTTGTGCTGGCCCGAGAGCCGCAGGCAAATTTACCTCACTGCGCATGTACGCACCTCACAGCTGATTTTTTTTGGCTGGTTTGAGGCCTTTTTCGGCCTCCGAGAGGCTTGGAAAAAGCCTCTGCAAGGCTTTTCAGGACGAATAGGCCCATTTCATCACTTCCTGTAATACCGGAAGTGATGAAACGGGCATATTATTCGTCCTGAAAAGCCTTGCTTGGAAAAAGCCTCTGGGAGTCTGATAAAGACCTCAAACCAGCCAAAACATCAGCTGTGAGACGCAGTGCAGGTAAGGAGGTGGCAGGGGGCGGATTGTGCATGCATGTGCAGGGAGCGTGGGGGGGGGGTGCACATTGCATTCTGGGTGCTGGCATGTGAGTGTGCACACACTGGTGCGCAAGCAAGTTTTGGCACAGGAGCCTTAAAAGGTTAGCTACCACTGTTCTAGATGCTTTTTATCCAATAACAGTATGCAGAAATGACAGTGTTTTTCTGGCTGTGAAAGAGTGATTTGATAGTCTCAAACCTCGATGCTCTTTCCTACCCATTTGCCTTGATTGTTAAAATTCTTAACAAATGTGAATATTGCATATTTTTCTAAGTGCTATGGAAGGCATTCCTTATCTCAGCAGGGCCTTGCTTCTTAGAGCTAATAGGCAGTCTCCATAAATAAACCTGCTCCTTCCAGGTATTGCAATTGCCACTATTCAGACTTTTTCTGTCTTCTTATTAGCAACAGTTAAGTCTGGGTTTTATGTGGCAAGTGTTTGTCTGTTTGAATTCCAAAATTCCAAAGCATTTCAGCCTCTTCATTTTCTATCGCTTCTATTTTGTGGTCTCACCAGTTCTTGACTGCAGGCAAATGGTTTTGTAGTGCATCATTGTTTCTACTTTGCAATGGCATTATTTAGAGTGGAAAAATATAATCTTGATGAATATGGTTTGCAGTAAGTTAATAATCTGTTATGAGGTAAATTATATTAACACAGAGTTTGCTGCAGTTGCTTTCATATCTTCGTCTGCTTGAGGCAAGGCTATCAAGTTTAGTAGCTTGACAGTGAGATTCATAGTATCTTCTTAGTAAGTCAAATATATATATGTATGTGTAAATATATGTATATGTATGTATGTTTGTATGTGTGTGTAAGCTCTAGCATAATGTTTAGTGTATGCCTAATATAACCCCTATGCCAAAAATAACCCCCATTTCAGATAGTCAGCCAGAGATCTGTTGCAACACACAATGGATATATTGAATTATAAAACAATAATATCAATATTAAAAAACAATATTATTGACATTAAAATAAATGATAATATGGATTGTAAAGTATTTGGGCATACTCAAGGGGGTGCTTTTGGATGAGGTGAGGCGAGGCAAGGTGAGGCGAAGTAAGGAGGTGGGATGGGGTTGGCACCACACCACAGCCTGTGTGTGCTTGTTGCCTTCTGTGTGAAAAAGTAAGACAAAGCAAAAGAGAAAAGTGGTTGGGATGTGGGAAAAGGCCCATCTAGGAAAGGCAAAAAGAGCTGGCTGAAAATCACACCCTTCTGCCTGCTGGATTACTCCACCATTCCAGAAAGAAGCCTGCTTCTTTGATCCTGCTTCTGGGATGGAGAGTGGGGCAGACAGTCTTTGCCTGGCCTTCCCCACTAGGAAGGAGACTGCTGCCTCCCGCAGGGCCCTTTTCATCCTTCCTGCAGCCGCAGCTCCCCTTGCATCCCGCAAGGCCACCCATCTCCAGACAGATGGCTAAGGATATTGTTGGGGCAGCACAGCCTGAAGAGCCCTGATGCTGGCAGTGTGAGGAAGCGGCAGCATGACAGCGGCCATGGTGGCAGCAAGAACAGTCCAGCCACTGCCACAGCTACTGGTGGTGGAACTGGAATGGCAGCAGGAAGCACCCCGCTGACCACCTTCCCTGGGTGAGACAGGTGTTGAAAGGTGTCAAAATGCCTTTCTTTCGAGGATTCGATTTTCCTGCTGGGAGAGCTCTGGCGCAAGGATACGGACAACTGCTTGAAAGCTGGATCTTTTTATTTTTCAGGAAGGCAGAAACAGTGAGAAGTCTGCGTTCCTGGGCTAGCTAGCTTCTTATGGTAACTCCCTGGTTTTTATACCCTTTTCTCCCTTTGTAAGTTGATTTTGTGTGAGTGTTTGTATTTGTGCCTAATGTTTCAAATTCTGTTTGAGTTTGACCTTATTTCTGCCGGAGGGCAAACTCCATGGGGATGCCAGATTGTATTATTGGTTTTCTGTAATCTCTTTTAGCTTTAAGATAGTTTTTCATATTTGTTCTGTGGCAATCTCCTGTCTGTCCCTTTTGTAATTTATATTTTGTGTCTTTTGTCTGTTTGTTTTGCTTATTTGATATGTCCTGTGTTTGTAAGGGTTTCCAAACTATCTTTTGTTTCCTTTTCCTATTGTCTAGTTTCCTTAATTACTTAGGCTTTTGTCTATAGGGATTCTTTAATATTTTTTATTTGATTCCTTTTCCTAGGTAAGTTTGTTTTCTGGCTGACCTGATGTTCCCCTTGGGCTTTTCCTGTTTTTTTTTGTGACACTGCTGCCTTCGTGAAATTCCCTTTGCACACAGGAAAGGGCTGCTCTTGCTTTTTTCTCATTAATCTACACTCAGTACCCCGTAATGACAAAGTGAAAACAGAATTTTAAAAATGTCTGTAAATTTATTAAAAAGAAAAAAAAACTGAAATATCGTGTTGGCATAAGTATTCAAACTCTGCAACAAAATTTGAAATTTAGCTCAGGGGTTTCCCATTTCTCTTGATTATTGCTGACATGTTTCTACACCTTGATTCAAATTGACCTGTGGTAAATTAAATTGATAGGACATCTCTATAGAAGGCCTCACAGCCGACAATGCATACTGTAGCAGAGCAAAAGCTATGAGATCAAAGGAACTCCCTGCAGAGCTCAGAGACAGAATTATTTCAAGGCACAGATCTGGGGAAGGTTACACTAAAATTTCAGCTGCCCTGAAGATTCCTAAGAGCACAGTGGCCTCTCAAATGAAAGAAGTTTGGCACAACCAAGACTCTTCCAAGAGCTGGTTGCCTGGTCAAACTGAGCAATCAGGGGAGAAGAATCTTAGTAGGAGAGGTGACCAAGTGGTCATTCTGACTGAGCTCCAGAGATCCTGTGTGGAAATGGGACTGACTTCCAGAAGGACAATCATTACTGTAGCCCTCCACCAATTTAGACTTTATGCTGGAATGGCTGGACAGAAGCCTCTCCTCACTGCAAAACACATGAAAGGCCACTTGGAGTTTGGAAGGACTCTTAAACTGTGGGGAACAAGATTCTCTGATCTGATGAAACCAAATTTGAACTATTTGGCCTCAATTCTAAATATTATGTGTGGAGGAAATACATACACAAAAGACTTGAAGTTATACTTGCTGCCAAATGTGCTTCAACAAGATACTGGGTGAAGGATCTGAATACTTATGTCAATGCAATATTTCAGTTTTTCTTTTTAATAAATTTACAGACATTCTCAGTATGACAGGTCTGAATTACAGGACAGGATCCAGGTCCCATTTGCAAAATCCAGACAACCACTAGATGTCAGCAAAAGGTTAGTGTTTTTTGTTCTCTTTTAGTTGATTATTGGTCATCAGAAATTTTGCCTCTAAATTCTGGAAGTCCTAGTAAAGAAAGAGTGCAATAGAAGGTTACTTCCATTCGGGTTCTGATTTATAAGTAGGGAAGTAGAAAAGAGAATTGCTGTTATTCTTTCAATTCTTGATGTTGGGTGAAGAGTGTTTCTAAGCAACATAAAATAATTGAAGGGTTTTAAAGCTTTATATGTATGATTGCATAGTTAAATTGGAGTTCAGTCCAGCACCATACATTTAACTACTATTACAGGAACCAGGCATTTTGAAATTGTGCTTTAAGCAATTTGCAGAAATTAGTACCCCATCCATACTCAGGAAACTGTTGCTGAACTCCATCATTCTGGACAATGTTTATCTAGTGTCCACTTCCCTTTTCAGGAAAGGTGGTTGAGAGGATGTGGCTTTGCAACTCCAGAAGATCCTGGAGGAAATGGTTTTCATCCGGTCTCAGGCCCTGATATGGAACAGAAACATCATTGGTCACACTCATGGATGATGATCTCTGGGAGGAGCAGGATGGAAGTGGTGCATCCATCCTTGCTCTTCCTGACCTTTCAACAGCTTTCAATACCATTGACCATGAGATCCTTCTGGACTGACTTATGGAGTTGGGACTGGGTAGGACAATTTTGTGCCATTTTTCCTCCTTCCTCAGTCAATGCCAATTGTTGTGGATAAGGAGCAAGAAGTCCAACTCTTGGCTTCTGCTTTGTGGGTTGCTGCAGGGCTCAGTGCTTTCTCCACACCTGTTTAACATCTACATGAAACCACTTGGTGAGATCATTTGTCCCTATGAGATGAGATATTGCCAGTATGTATCTCCATCACAGGTGAAATGAGTGATGCTGTAGATGTTCTTTCACAATTCCCGGAGGCTGTAGAAGTCTGGATAGGGGACAACAGACTTCAACTGGTAAGATGCAGGGGCTGTGGGCAGCCCCCCCTCCACCTGGGAATTTATCATCTTTGGTCTTGGATGGGTTTCACTACTCCAGATGGACCCAATACATAATCTGGAGATCCTCCTAAACTCACAACTCCTACTTGAAGAGTAAGGGGAAACCAAGGCCAGGAGGGCTTTTGCTTAGTTTTGTGTTGTGCACCAGTTATGTCAATTCCTGGATAGGGAGGCTATCCACTTAACCACTCATGCCCTTGTCAACTCCTATTTGACTATTGCAATGCACTCCATATGGGACTACCCTTGAAAAGTTTCTGGAAACTTCAGCTAATACAAAATCCAGTCATTTGGTTTTTTTGTATGCCCAAATAATGGCATACATAACACCTTTGCAATGCAAACTGCATGGGGTACCATTTTGCTTTCAGGTCCAATTCAAGCTGTTGCTTATGACCTTTAAAACCCAACATGGGGCAAGTTACTACAGAACTGTCTTTATCAGTGGTGGGATTCAAACATTTTTACCACCAGTTCTGTGGGTGTGGCAGGGGAAGGATACTGTAAAATCTCCAATCAGAAGTGGTATTTGCCAGTTCTCTGAACTACTCAAAATTTCCACTACCGGTTCTCCAGAACTGCTCAGAACCTGCTGAATACCACCTCTGGTCCTTATCCTGTTACAGCAGCCGGTCCCACTCAGTTGGGCAAGGAAGGTATGTTTAGGACTCCATCAACCAAAGCATTCTGATTGGTAGAGTCCAGGAAGAAAACTTTCTCTGTTATAGCCCCAGCCATGTAGAATACACTTCTCCCTTGCCCCCCACCCCCGGAGATGCCCACTCTCCTCGCCTTCCATAAAGAGGTAAACACAAGGCTTTGTACCTTGTTTGGGTTGTACAGATGAGTCTGCAGCTGTGAGATTGGTTAGTGTCCTGAAAGTCCTCCCCACTTTTAAATAATTCTTGACATCCAACCCTAACCCTTGTTTCTTTTAATGTTACAGTTAAAAATACTGTTTTATACTTTTAATATTTTATTGTACACTGCTCAGAGTTCCTCTGTGAGGGAGATGGGCAGTTCTTAAATATGACAAAATAAATAAAATAAATTTATAATTTAGGTGTTTTGCTTCAATACCACAGCAGGTGGCAGCACCTTGTCAACATTGGCTGCTCTTGAAAAAGCTAGAAAGAGTCGGAGCCAGTCAATTATTTGCATGAAAAAATACCAGGATAACGTAAGGCAGGGTTCCTCAAACTTGGCAACTTTAAGACTTGTGGACTTCAACTCCCAGAATTCTCCAGCTAGTATCTGGCTGGAGAATTCTGGGAGTTGGTCCACAAGTCTTAAAGTTGCCAAGTTTGGAGACCTCTGATGTAAGGCTTTAGGGCTAACTTTAGAAATGATCAAAAACCAACTTCGAAGAAAGAAATGGCAAATCATCATTGCCAAGGGAGAAAACATGAGCATATACATTGAAATACCAGGAGTCAGTACCAGCTCAACGGAAACCTTGATTTCTTTAGCTTTAAACAAAACATAGCAAAATAAGAGTTTCTGAATGTAATATAATTTACAGAATAGGAGTGCCGTGATTTATGATAAAGAAGTTACTTGGAAGTTGTAGCTTTGTAAAAGAATATATAGTACAAGAATAAACCATATATTTGAATTTATTTCATATTTTCAAATTTTAAATACATTAGTTCAACTAGCATATAAATAAATCATATTTTAGAATTATATAAGCATAATAAATATTAAATTAAATAGTTAGAAAGACACAAGAGTGCAGGCAGCATCCAGGGCATGCTAATCTATATTGAAATACCTGCTGATAAGTTATTATTGTTATCATAAACAAATATTTTCCCTAGGAATAAATTATTTTCCATTATTTGCCACAGTACAAATTTTCTTCGGCTTCCTGTCTTTTGCAACCTGTTCTCAGCAAATGATATTAAAAGACAATGTAAAGTGAATTGAATTTGATCAAATCCATTCTGGTTTCTTGTTTGCTTCCATTTGTGCCTCACATACATAGCATTACCAAGGGTTGAAATTAGAAAGTTTTTATCTATGGTTGCAAAATGTCCAGACTGGTAAATTAGTTTATATTAATCTACTTGGTAGATTTAAACTATACATTTTGATAGATTCTTTCAACAATTTGATTTAGGCAACCCGTTGCACATACACAAGTTTTGCAAAATTGACTCATAAAAAGTCATAGCATTAATCTGAATATATGGTCATAATGGCATACACTCAGGAAGAATGCTGTGCATAAATCCTTAGAACATAGTCTCATAAACTTAGAACATAGGTTCATTTAATCAGACTTTCTACCAGGTCTTGCTCTGTAGAAAATAAGTACTGGGATGCAGCTGACTGTTGCTTTACTATTAATGTGGTCTATAACACGGAAAAACATTAATATTCTTTAAGAATAAAAATCTGTTCTATTAAAAACTAATATAGTCTATGATTTTATTTTAATGGGAAAAGGTATTAACCTCAGGAAGGGCAACAAGGAAAAAGTAAGATAGAAAGGATTTTCATCTGGATGACATTTAGTTTATGCTACTTTTAAAATGAGAAAAAAAAACAGCTGAATATGCAATGTGTATCATTGTGGATATCTAATTAATGTTAGTTATTACAGATGAAAATCTATAGTGATTTTTTATCTAAAGGTATACATAGAACAGCCTCTGATATGAAAACATAAGTGCCCAGTATACCTATTGGATAGCTAATGCAAAGAAAGATAAGACTAAATTTGAACTATTCTTCACATTTCTTAACTATTAATATTATTAATAGAAACTTAAGAAATGCTTTGTACAAAAAATGATCAATTTTATAGGTGAATTCCAATACAAGACACAATATTTGCATAGCTTATTGTTCAAGATATTGAACAGATACATTCAATACATTAAAAAAGGAAATACAATATCTCCATAGAATGATAAATTAATCCAAGTTTTAAAATATACGTGAAACCGAATTTATTTTCAATGAGTTCAAATGTTCAGTTTTTATTATAATTTTGATGTACATGTTAGATCCTTAAAAGGGGGTGCTTCATGGAAGCGTATGCATGAAGTATTTCTCTTCCTCTTAGGAAGCTGCAGATTTTTTCTCACACTGATGTGGAAAACCCTGAAAAAATTCTATTCAGATAATTAAAAGAACAACAACCATGCCCTCAACTTGAAACAACAAATGGTCTATAATAATGAAAATTTAAGGAGTAGATCTTCTGTTGTCTGTAGGTTTCATAAAAGTACTTCGAAAGAGCTGTAAAACATAAAAAATGATTTAAAATGTTAAATCACCATGACAAAATTATTCACATAAAAACTGTAAGAGAAAATGTCAATAAGAATAAAAATAAATAATTACCCTTTGTAGCAGTGTTTTAAAGTCTTCCAAAAATTCTGTTTCTGGTTGCTTTGGATAATTCGCACAAGGAAAACAATTCTGGAAGACAAATAAAATGGCATCTTATTAACAGTATTGGGTAACATAAATCAATATACTGTAACTCATTGGAACACAATATTTTTGCAGATTTAAGAAAATAATACTTTTGTATTATAATTGGCAAATACAACCATAAATAAATGGCTCCATTTCAATATCATTCATTCATTGTTTTCTAACATCAACTGTGTGATATCCTTTCCCAGCATTAATCTTTAGAAATATTACAGTATCTTTCTGTAGCTTTCTGTAGATCTAATGACTATTAGAAGATCCAGAATCGAACCAGACATTAAAAACAATGGCCAATTTCTAGGACACATGAAAGCATGACTATATATAGCATGTCAAAGATTTACAGCAAATCCCCTTTTCTTTTACATAAAATCAGATGCTTGATTTAAAAACTAAAATAAATTTTGGGAAGAGTTGGAATAGATTCTACTACCAAGTTTTGGGAATGAAAACATGATTCACAATGTCAATTTGTTAGCTCATATACAGTGCTCAGCAATAAAATATGTCTGGGATATTTTTAGAAAGTAAAATTTCTTATAATACAAGCATTGTTGTTGGATTGTAGCATTCAAAAAGGTTTTTTTAAATGAAAAATCTCTAGTTAATAGAACTTGTACAGTATGTTGAAAATATGCTTAATACCAGAGATGCTTATAAAATTATAACATAGTTCTCAGCATTTTCATAAGATTATTCTTTTGCATAACAATATTATATTGATTTAGCTTGAGTTATACCAATTTGCCTAAGGCCAGGCTTTCTGTATCCATAAAAAGTCTCATGTTTTGAAGGTTTCCTTTTTTAACATTTACATAATAGTATAAACAAGCCTCTTGTGCCACACCAAATAGAGCTAATTAATTAATAACGCTTTTGAAATATATTCACAAATTAGTAGTAACCATGTGTTAATAGTGATCTCATGGTTGCTTGCATGTTTGCTGATATTGCAGATATCCAATAGCCCAAAACACACCAACCAAAAGCAAGGAAAAACCTTTTGCATATTGGTGCCAAGAAACCTGTATTGATAGCAGTTGAACTTAAATTCAAAGAAACTTTCCTTTTATAATATAGTGGGTTTAAGAAGAATATATCTGTTGTCTGTGAAACTGTTAACCAATTTATTATAAAATATATAGTAAACATAAACCATACCTTGTCACAATCAGATTCAGAGTTACAAAGTAAGAGCTGAACATTACGCTGAGAAAATTGGATGCGAGAAAGAGTGATGTTGAAAACTTTCTCATTTTGACTATGCGCTGGCTTTAAAAGTAAGGTTTCATTTACAAAGCATTTAAATGCAGACCAGCAGCAAGGCTCCTGGAACAAAAACCACATAAATCAGTGTTGCATGATCTTTCTGAACAATACATTTTCAACAATAGAATAAGCAACTTCATAGATGTTCTTCACAAACAGCTTCCAATTTTTTTGAGCAAATGTGATTATTACTGTGCGTAGTAAGAAGCGATTTTTTTCAATATTCAAAGGTATTTTTTCCTACTTCTGATGTTTGCGTGATAATTTAAAATTTAATTTTAAGAGATTTGCCTATGATCAATTATATTTGAAAGAAATCGTTCAAAATAAATAAGGGTTCTACTGAATGTCTCCATAATCGGCATTAAAAAAGTCAAAAGTATTTCCCACTACTATCACACTTTAAAACTTATATTCTGTTTTGCAGTGCTGCAAGATGGCATCTATGAGACTTCTTCCTCTCCTGATGCTTTGGTTGGCATCTCATATCACTTATTATATGATGTTTATATTTAATAGATAGTATTATGGTACTTTAAGGAAAAACATTTAGCATTTGGATAAAAAATAAAACTCTTATTTCCAAGAAGTAGCAGACATTTTGTAAGGCACAGGACTGCAAATTTGCTTTATTATCACTGAATATTGTAAAAATATAAAGTTTAACATCTAGTAGGGATGTGCAGTGCTTTGGAAATTGAGAAAAGATGTTCAGAGTTCAGAAGACTACAAATATATTAAGTATGCATTGCTCTTTAAAGGATCCAGGAATTCTCCAGAGATTGCAAGAGTAGCCATATTTATCTGTAGTAATTATTTAGATTAGTAATGTAAAGTAAGAGTATCTATTTCCATTTTCTATTTTAAGCTAGGATAAGGAAGTTAAGAAATTCTACACATATACATTTTTAAAAACTCTAGGGACAATATATCAGTACTTAAATTTATTTTTCTGTCACCTGCTATATTATAATCAATTTAATTTATCTGGTGAAAAGAAAAATTAGTTCCAAACTTTCCATCTTCCAGATAAACTGAGAATATTTTAATTACTTCTCGGATCATAAACAGTTGTATATTTATCATGTAAAACTTCACCTATATAAGCTTCTTCAATTAGATTTAGATGGGCTAAAAACTGACTCAGCAGTTATGTCACAGCACAGTAAATGTACACAGATGAGTTATACAATTGTTGTGGTCAGCGTTTAGGGATATTATCTCAATAAAATCTTGATTTTAACAAATTATCCTTTTTACCATATCCTTTTCTTAACAAAACTTTAAAAAAATAACTTCTGAAGGAACCTATTTTAAAACTTAGGTGGGGGTAGTAGCATAGCACATAAGCAAATAGTTCCCTATTGTTTACTCTAGTAAATCATGTTCACTGATGAAAAGCAATGTCAAAAAGATAAAAGATAATATGATTTTTGGCTTGAAACTGAATTGGCGGGGAGGGCGGGGGGACTCTCATGAAACAGAATTATATTAGGGGTCCTTATGCTCTCTGAGCTCAGTTGTTTTCTTGCAGACCTTTTATTACCCAAACTAGGTAACATCATCAATGCACAATGGTGAGTATCTTCATATAAACATTCCACATTTTGAACCAATTGTATTTTTCATACTGTCTTTAAAAATAGTTCCATGTGGACAATATTGAAATAATCTAATTTGGAAGTCATTGCATCTGTATAAAAATAAAACTAAAGCCTCTCAAAGGTTGAGATCAAGTTTTGTGACTTCACAGATATATTGTGTCCATGTAAGTTTTTGAGCAATGGTATGAACTTGTTTGCTATTGCCATAATAGTTGAGCTGTTGAAAAGAGTACAGCTACATTAAAATAATACTCCAGGAAGTTTCTACTGTGCTGAAGAAAAGTTGGTCAGGTCTTTAAAAGATGCTTACATGTGTGTGAAACCACTAATTTCCTGAATTTGGCTGACATATTTGTTGAGAAGTAATGATTAAGCAATTAGTTGCTAGCTTTAGTTGTTTTGTCTGTGGAACACTAGCAATTTTTAAAAAGTGATAAACAAGACTATTTAATGCAAACATTGGATCATTCAGAGAATGCGGTTCTGATTAGAGATTCTTATGTTAAAAAAAGAAGCACATCAAGCAAAGAAGTGGAATATATATTTTGCTCATATTAGCACGAAAATTAACAAATCTGTAATGTTGAATGTACTAAAACAGAAGGAATAGGTGAGTGGAAGTTCTTTATCTTGTTTGTTTAACTTGTCATTAGATTACAATTCTGAATCTAAAGCAATTGCCATCTACTACTGAAATGTCAGTGAATGATTTTGCATATGTCAGATTTCAGAAATATTCTTTTAATATTTCTGTTGATGTTAACTGGAAATTTGAAGATTTATGGTGCAATGTTATTCTGCTACATTTAATTATCTATGAGCCAGATGTTCAAAACATCTAGTAAATGTTTTTAATCTGGTTCAGAATTCTTGTTACATGGAATTATTTACTGCATGAAGGCAAACTTTATGAGCCACAGTGCTAATTAATTAGGAGTTTCTACCAGGGCCATTTGTCTAATAAAGTACAACCATACAATGATGACTTAGTAAGATATGTTGTAAATATCTATCACTTCAGACTCTTATACTTTGTGATATATACTGTTCAAAAGATTTTATATGTGCCTATAACAAAACAAGTTATAGCAAATTTTGATAAAGTCTTACCCGAATATTTCTGGGTGAATGTAGACGTTGCATACCCTAAATAAATGCAAAAGTAAACACATATTATTGTTTGCAATTTCATACATTGTTTAGCATTTCAGTTTTCAGTATTCTAGAAATGTGAGTTTTCACATAATAACAAAGTAGTAATTTATAATCAAAAATATCATACATATTGTACTTACCACTTTTACATTTTTATTCAGAATGTCTATACTCTTAATGACTTCCTCATACAAAACAGCACCATTAATGGGTGTAGTGTTTATCAAACTGAATGAAAAGGCAGAAAACAAAAAGCAAGCAAACAACAGTTTCATATCTGCAGATGTTTAAGTGTTCTCTGATGAGTTGAATTAATTTAGCTGTCCTCAAGTACTCTACCTATTTATTAACATTTTATGGACAGATAAGAAGAAAACCACGCATTTCAGTTTGGAAAGCTTTATTTCATGGATTAATGAGTAACCCTTTTTCTTTTCCATTGGCTAGATGAATATAGGTAAGTGAGTTTGTGCGTAGGAGCCAGGATTTATGAAGCTAGTGAAAATGTGTCCCATTTGCACATTAAAAAGGAAAAAAAGTGAGAGGGTAATTCCCATTTTTAGTATGAGTCAGACACTGCAATACAACACATCTGTACACATATCTTGATGTAAGAAATCTACTAACAAAACAAACTTTGAATCAACTACTAAACCTGAAGGTGGGTAAATGGTTTTGGGATTTTTTTCTGCTACTTATGAAGACTTAAATTGGCATGGAAGGAACCATGATAGAGATGGGATATTCCAATATTACTCACTCATAATTATAAAGTGATAATTAATATTTTAAGGGTTGGTTTAAATCACCTAAGATGTTTAACAACTTAGATGAGGGAATAGAAGTGGAACTTACCAAATCTGCAGATGATACTAAGCTGGCAGGAATAGCTAACACCCAAGAAGGTAGCCTCAAGATCTAGATGGATCTTGACAGACTAGAACACTGGGTCATAAGATCCTGTCTAAGAAAGTTTAGAACAGTATTCCTATTTTTAAGCCTGGAAACTACTGGGACCACATAAATATGATATAAACCTAACAATTTTGCAGCATGATACCTAGGATTGTTGGGTGTTTAGAATGTTTGCATTTCTCCTCCCCTCAATTCTTCTTTATATTTCACTATATACAGTATAATCCACCAGAACAGTGATGGCTGACCTTTCTGAGCCCTCTTTCTGGGCATGCGAGCCATTGCTCCAGCTAAGTTCCGCTGTGCATGTGCACATGCTTCCCGCCAGCCAGCTGGTCTTCAGGTCTCTGCTGGTATTGTGTGTGCATGTGCGGGGGGCAGGGCGCACCCACACGAGTCATACTTGCACACGCAGAGGGCGGGGAGCACATTCAGCATCATGCATGTATGCGTGGCCGTGGGGAGCACATGTGGGAATCGCAAGCACGGAGGCAGGATGCATGCATGGGGGCAGGGTGCATGTGTGGGATCGTGAACACTTGTGCAGGGGGCACTTGGTGCCGAAAAGGTTAGCCATCACTGGTCTAGGACAACTTGGTGTGGCCAGCTCACTGCCACCAGCTTGCCACCATAAAGTTGGCTCTGCCAACTCACAGCAGCCAAGTTGTCACAGAACAACTCCATACGGCCAATTCACCACAGGGACAACTCACAGCAGGACCCTGGATGGAAAGTCAGGCAGGTAAGCAGGCAAGCAAATGAGTGGGCAAAGTGCAGAGCGATGGCGGCCGCTAGGGGGGTGGCTTTCTACTGGAGGGACAGCCAGGTGGACAGGTGAGCAAGGGGGTGGGTTAACCCAGGGTGGCAGTATCCAGGGCTTCCCATTTTCACACTCCCTGCTACCGCCACCACTGCCACCACACTGAACTCCAGGCCATTTGGATTTTGAGCCATTCAGTGGCAACGGTGATATTCAGGGGTTCAGCAGTGGTGGGCAGCAGGGAGGAGACGGAGAGAGAAGTCATACCATTTTCACACACACTTTTGTGGCAGCTGCCACAGGCCGTTCAGCAGCAGCAATGGTGGTTGGGGTGGTTGGCAGTGGTGACATGGTTTGGGCTGTTCGGCAGTGGTGGCAATGGGCATGGCAAGCAAATGGAGATAGCAGTGCCTGGGCATGTTCTGTTTTCACACACCCTGCTGCCACTGCCATTCCAAGCTCTGGGAGCTCAGCTCAGAGAAGGTGACGTGAAAATAGGAGACCCGTGTCAGGCGCGCTTGCCCACCATCTGGCTCTCCCTCTGGCTGGTCCCGGCAAGTTGGCTGTGCAGCAAGTTGGCCCTGTGGCAAGTTGGCCCTGTGGCAGGTTGGCCCTGTGGCAGGTTGTCCTTCAGTGACTTGGCTGCAGTAAACTGGCAGAAGCAACTTGGTGGTGGCAAGATGGCTCTCAAGATCAGATCAGAGGTCAGTTACATGCCATTCGAACATCAGTATTTATATTTGTATTTATATCTATTAAGAATTTCAAAGTTCCAAACCAGTGCCTTAGAAGAATTCCAGGAAAGGAGGTAGCCATTTTTAAAAGTTGCAAAAAAAAAAAAAAAGCTAAGTCCACACACCCTGCCTTCACAGCCTTAGTAATAAATAAGACTAAGGACTGAATTGAGACAAATATAGGACAACTCTGCCTACTAATAACCTCTTGGATTTCTTTCATTGAACTGCTGTAACTTTGGCTTCATTTTCAGTTCTATGAAACAGATTTCACTGACAATTTTTCTGACACTTTGGTTTAAAGTGATCACAGTCTTATATGTGTCAGCATTTCTAGACATCCTACAGATTCCCAAAGTGACTTGCAAAGGTGAAGACATATGAATGTGTTGGAATTAAGACCTTTCAGAATTGTGTCCCCCTTTATTAAAAAATAAGTACAGCCCTTCATGTCGTCTTACACACACTATTTTCATGTAGGCATACTGAAAATATACCAACCAGCAGGGGTGGGATACGAAAGGGTTAATTACTGGTTCGGGATTTACAGCTTCCCTGCCTGCTGTGAGCCGCGCCTCATTAGCACGTCATTAGCACGCTGCCAGCCTAGAAGCAGCCTTTGAAACAGCCCCCTTTTCTTGTTTTTTTAACTGCAGCTGTGCCTTGTTCAGCAGCTGAAGTTGAAAAATCAGGAAATAAAGATCAGGTAAGAGCCCTGGTGGGCAGGTGGGCAAAAACATCAGCAATGGTTCTATGTCTGCTGCTCTTCAGAGCTACTGGTTCTACAGAGGTGGACAGAACCGGTAGAAACCCACCCCTGCCTACCAGGTTTATCATATCTAGGCTGCAGAACTCCTGGAAATCTTTAGATACCACCAAACCATTAGAGCTTTTGGGACTCTTTGCTTTCATCTAAAGGCCTCCCAATTTCTGTAAGCCCAATGTGGAAACACCACCATACATGCAGTAACTGGGCCAAACTTTTCCTAGTGTATCTTATTTACTCATAGTTTGTTGAAGAGGTCAGTGTTATGTCTTTGGAACTGGTTGGAGTCCCCAACCAGGTCCGCTGTTTGAGCGGGAGCACCAGCCGCTCCCATTGGCTGGCTCCGTTTGACAGCCGGCTATAAAAGCCGGCTGTCGAGCAGAGCCAGCCCGTTGCCACCAGCTAACCTGCTAGTTAGAAGGCAGACGCGGCAACCCTTTATTCCCTGTAATAAAGCCTGTTCGTTGTTCACTCTGGCTCTTGCCTCTTCCTTCCGCCGCTCTACAACACTGGCGACGAGGGAGGGATATGGTCGAAGGCTAGCCAGACGTGTTTTTCAAAAAGAGCTGTGATCACTGAAGAGCGAAGCCACGGGCGCTGAAGCCGCAGCCGCCGGCGCTCACAAAGAGCACAAAATTCAAAAAGCCTCCGTAGCCTAGAGAGACAGTCACCGCCTGTCAGCGCAAACCGTCAGCGTTCTTCTAAGAGCGCGAATTTCGAAATACGACTGAAGAGGACGAACCCTGCATCTTCAAAATGAATGCTAATCCAGCATTCCCACCACTCAAACCAACCGAGGAAACGTGGGACTCTACAAAAATCGTTTCAGCTATTTCCTCGATGCCATCGGTTTAGCAGACGCTGCTGAACACAGGAAGAAATCCTACTTCCTCAGCTATTGTGGAGCTGCAGTTTTTGACACCGCTACAGCACTAGTCGCCCCTCGCACTATCAGAAGCGTACCGTGGGATGAACTCCAAGAAATCCTCTCCAACCACTACTCGCCAAAGCCATCTCAGATAGCCAGGAGATACGCCTTCAGAATTAGAAAACAGGCGGAGGGAGAGTCAATCAATGAGTACATGGCAGCTCTGAGGACAGCTGCCTTGCAGTGTGGGTTCAAAGACTACTTAGAAGACATGTTATTGGACCAGATCGTCTGTGGGGTTAGAGACCTGAGGCTCCAAAGACGTTTGTTAGCAAAAAAGGACTTGAACCTAGCTTTAGCCATGGAGGAAGCCCAAGCTGCTGAGCTCTCTGCCCAATCAGCAGCTGAAATTCAAGGTACTCCGTTAAAGCCCAGCAGTTCCACCATCCATTCAGAGGAAGTGCTCAATGAAGAAGACCCCACAGACTCATCAGACATTAACCGCCTAAAGCAACAGAAGTCTTCACAGGTAGGAGCGGGGCAGAGAAACAACTTCGCCCCCAAACAACCTCCCATTTGCCTAACCTGCGGAGGCTCCCACTCTAGGGCATCCTGCAGGTTTAAGAATGCCATCTGTCTGAACTGCCAAAAGAAGGGTCACCTCGCTAGAGTCTGCCAAGCAGGGCGTACTTTTCCTCAAAGACCTCCACCACCTTCTAATTCCCAAAGGCAAGTGGAGGACTGCTATACCTGCTACCACGCTAACCATACTTCCCAGACTCCTAATAAAATCAAAATTTCTGTTTCCCTAGAAGGTAAACCCTGCAGGATGGAGGTAGACACGGGATCTGCACTTTCAATCATCTCCTGGGAAACCCTAAAGAAGATCCAGCCCAGACTGTCGAAGAAGCAGCTACAGAGATGCCACCTGACACTGCGGGACTACCAGGGCAAGAACATCCCTGTCCTCGGGAAAGGCAAGTTTTTAGTTCAATTCCAAGCCTTTAAAGGCCATTTGCCTTTAGTGGTTGTTAATGGTGCCCTCCCCAGTCTGTTGGGGCTAGATTGGTTCCCCTCCCTCGGCCTTAGTGTAACTGGGATCCATGCTGTCTCAACTTCTGACGTAGATGCACTATTTTCAGATTACTCTGATGTGTTTAGCAGCGAGCTGGGTTGCTATTCTGGCACCCCCATCTCCTTCTCTGTGGACCCCCAGGCAATTCTTCTGCGCCTTAAGCCGCGCAGGGTGCCTTTCGCCATCCGTCCCAAGTTAGACGCAGAATTGGATAAGTTACTAAAGCAAGGGGTGTTAGAACCAACTGATTTTGCCAAATGGGAGACCCCCATAGTCACCCCACTCAAGAAAGATGGCAGTTTAAGAATCTGCGCAGACTATAAAACCACCCTCAACCGTTACCTGCAGGTCAGCGCATACCCTGTCCCTATTATTCAGCACCTGTTACACACCTTCGAACCCGGCACCATTTTCGCCAAGTTAGATATGTCCCAGGCATACCAACAGTTCCCTGTTGATGATCAGACAGCTGAATTACAAACCATAGTCACACATAGAGGGGCATTCAAGTGTAAACGCCTCCAATTCGGTGTAAGTGTAGCCCCGGGTATATTCCAATCACTCATGGAAAGGATTCTCCAAGGTCTCCCAGGGGTTGTCCCTTATTTCGATGACATCTTAGTCTCAGCAATTGACAGATCTCAGCTCATACAGAGGGTCAGAGCGGTTCTAGAGAAGTTTAGGCAGCATGGCCTCAAACTTAAAAGGGAGAAGTGCGCCATCGCCACTAGGCAAGTGGACTTTCTGGGTTATAGGATAGACGCCTCTGGCATCCACCCAATCGAATCCAAGGTAAAGGCCATCCATGAGGCGCCCACATCAACTAACAAGACGGAGCTCCAAGCTTTTCTGGGGCTACTAAACTTTTACGCTTCATTTCTCCCGCACAAAGCATCTATCGCTGAACCCTTACACAGGCTGTTAGACAAAGAATCTCCCTGGCATTGGGGACCCAAAGAAGCCCATGCTTTCAAGTCAGTCAAATCCTTACTCACATCGGATGCAGTTTTAATTCAATTTGATCAATGACTTCCCCTGGTCCTAGCGGCTGATGCATCCCCTTTTGGGATTGGGGCTGTCCTAAGCCACAGACTTCCCAACGGTTCCGAGGCACCAATTGCCTTCTTCTCTAGGACCTTCTCTACGGCAGAAAGGAACTACAGTCAAATAGATAAAGAGGCCCTGGCTGCGGTGGCTGCAGTTAAAAAGTTTCACGAATTTTTGTTTGGGCACCATTTTGAACTTGTAACTGACCATAAACCTCTCCTGGGACTCTTATCAGGGGATAAGCAAACCCCATGGTACTATCACCTAGAATGACCAGATGGACTTTGTTCCTGGCGGCTTACTCATTCAAGTTGGTGCATCGACCTGGCAAAAACTTGAGTCACGCCGATGCCCTTAGTCGCTGCCCCCTACCAGTCCCAGTCGAAGACCCAGCACCGGTTCATGCCATTTTTGAAGTTAATGAACTTAAATTACCGGTTACAGCCAAGGACATTGCTGCGCACTCAAAAAAAGACAAGATAATTGCCCAGGTACTGGACTGGGTGGGAAGGGGTGGCGGAAACTCAATGTACCGTTGACTTTGCTCCTTTTAAAACCCGTAAGCAGGAACTATCGAAGCTACAAGGATGTCTGTTGTGGGGTACAAGGGTAGTCATTCCAGCCACTCTTCGTGTACCCATCCTGAAGGTGCTTCACGAGGGCCACCCGGGCATCGTAAGGATGAAGGCTCTGGCCCGCAGTTACGTTTGGTGGCCCGGCATGGATGCCCAAATCGCCAGCTGGGTAAGCTCATGCCAACCTTGCCAAGAAACCAGGGCTGCCCCACCAGCTGCCACGCCCACCAAGTGGGAGAGTACTAGTGCCCCTTGGTCTCGCCTGCACATCGACCTGGCTGGACCGGTGCATGGCAGGACCTTCTTGGTGGTAGTGGACTCCTACTCCAAATGGATAGACTTGGCCCTGCTACCCTCGACTACCACTCAAGCAATAGTTAAGGCTCTGACCCGCTTATTCGCTACCCACGGACTCCCTGACACGCTGGTGTCTGACAATGGCCCGCAGTTCACGTCATGTGAGTTCAGTATGTACGTTGCTAACTTGGGCATCAGACACATACTTACAGCCCCCTTTCACCCCGCTAGCAACGGGATGGCTGAGAGGGCAGTCAGGTCAGCCAAGGAGGCACTCGCCAGATTTGGCCAGGAAAACTGGCACACTAAACTGTCACGTTACCTTCTGAGCCAACATACGACGCCATGCACCGCTACTAATAAAGCCCCTGCCGAACTCTTGATGGGGAGACGCCTCAGGACCACCCTGGACAGGTTGCATCCCCACTACTGCCCAGATGCCCCTTTAGGGTCTGACAGTCTGGTCAGGGACTTTGTCCTGCATGACCTGGTGTACGCCAGGAATTATGCAGGGGATCCTTTGTGGGTACCAGGTCAAGTTGTGTCAGTCACAGGTCCTAGATCCTACAGGGTCCTCCTGGAGGATGGACGCTTGTGGCGGAGACACGTGGACCAACTCAGAAGGCGATGGAGAAGTGCGACTGATGCCGACCCAGCCCAACCTTCCAGCACCAAGGACTCCCTGCCGGTACCAGTCTGCTCAGACAGAAGCTCCCTGCAGGACCCGGTCCACCCCGTCAACCAGGAGAGTTTGCTGGAGGACCCGAGTTTCCAACTAGAGACACCGAACCAACAGCCAAGCGAACCTGTTTGCCAGCCAGACCTAACGACTCGCCAAGGTCAGCCCGAACAGGGGGACTTACCGAACTCGCAGAACACCACACCTGACCTAGCCCATTCCCCAACAACCTCCGAGGCAATTCCTGGGGGCAAGGACTTGACGCCAGCCAGCAGTTTACCCGGGTTGTGACGTTCTTGTCGCCAGCGCAGACAACCGACTTACCTAAAGGACTACGCATGTCCCCAGCTGGGGGAAAGGAGTGTTATGTCTTTGGAACTGGTTGGAGTCCCCAACCAGGTCCGCTGTTTGAGCGGGAGCACCAGCCGCTCCCATTGGCTGGCTCCATTTGACAGCCGGCTATAAAAGCCGGCTGTCGAGCAGAGCCAGCCCGTTGCCGCCAGCTAACCTGCTAGTTAGAAGGCAGACGCGGCAACCCTTTATTCCCTGTAATAAAGCCTGTTCGTTGTTCACTCTGGCTCTTGCCTCTTCCTTCCGCCGCTCTACAACAGTCAGTGTTGGCTAAGTTTGCATATTCTGTGAAGCCATAAATCTTGGTTTACAAACCATAAGGGAACTTGGTTCTAAGAGTATACTAAGCCAAATCACTAACCCATATGCAGAAATTCAGTCTTAATCCATGCACGTGTAACACGTATGTACTTACTTGTATCAATTTCTATAGACTTTATTTTAATGTATTTATGATGTATGTGAATTAAATACTTCTGAAATAATTTTACTTTTGTATTGAATAGCATTCTTTGGCATTTCCAGGGCAACATTCAAACATCCAGAGGTAGTATTCAGCAGGTTCTGGAGAACTGGTAGCAGAAATTTTGAGTAGTTTGGAGAACTGGCAAATACCACCACTGACTGGCTCTGCCCCCATCCATTCTCTGCCTCCCGAGTCCCAACTGATTGGCTGGGTCTTCTTTTGTTGCCCTGCACAGGAGAACGGAGCTGGAAAGCAGGTTAGTGGGGTGGGCAGAGAATAGGGATTTTGCAGTATCCTCTCCCTGAAGTTGGGTGGGAATAGAGATTTTACGGTATCTTTCCCCTGCCATGCCCACCAAGCCATGGTATCACAGAACATGGTAAAAAAAAATTGAATCCCATCACTGCAAATATCCCTCTTGACAAGGTAAGCAGCATAAAAATTTAATGATAATAAAAAATAATACAAATATTTTTATTTTAAAATCAAGTCTAAACATCAGTTACACACAGAGAGAATATAACCAAAATCACTCAATAAATATTCAGATAAAGTAGAAATAGATTTAAAAGTCTGAATGCACAAATTTATTCATGTATTTAGCAGATGCTAGACATGCAATGGGTGATGTTAGCAATGACTTCCTAGGAAGTGGGTTCCCAAGGGGGATGTCAGTATTGATTTAAAGTGGTACAATTCTCCATAGTCCACTATGTCATTCTTTCTGAAGCCTCAGATATCTCATCTGATGACAGCAAATGCTTTTTCCAACCTGTATCTTGGAAGCATGCCAAATCAACAATTTTCATGCTTTGAAGTTTAATTCCACTCTGGAAAGCTCAGGCAATTTTACTTCACTCCTCCCATTTACCCTCCATCTCTTACTTCCCGGTTATCTTACTGTCTTACATTATAATATCTAAGTTTCCCCACCCACCCATTTTTAATCTTAAGAAATTACTTTCCTATTGTTTAGTCATTACTGGGTTAGATGCAGTTCATCTGTTAAAAATGACTGAGGAAAGAACTGCTTTCAAAGAATATGACAAAATTAGCTTGTGAAATTTCAATTCCCCTGTGAAGCCAGGTAAATTATACTTGTGGACCGTAGTCTCAAGAGATAGTTGGAGGTTTTATTTGAGAGTTTAGCCTGTTCATATCTTGTGCATCTTGTGAATTATCTAAGAGAAATGCTTCGGAAATAGATGATTCACCCTTTCTCCCCAGATCACTAAAAACCAAATAGGTATGATTAACTATCTCATTGTTGAAATTCTCATTGTGTTCCCTCCCTATTTGCATGATCATAAGCATTGCAATTCTGAGGTTACTATTCTGGCAATGTGGTTGCATTTTACTTGAAACTGGTCTGCTGCCTTTAGGGACTTTTTTCTTTTCTTTTTGCCTTTTGCTTGGTTACCTCAGTTCTCATGACATCAATGAAAGCTAAGCTGTTTTTCTTAGTAAACATTTTCCACAGAAAATGCTAAGACTTAAAAAAAAAGAAGACATCCTGCAGTTAAAACAAAACATTAAAAAAATCCATTCAATATTATTTTTACATTCATGTTATTTCCTATCAGTATTTTAGATAAGATATCTGGGGCACATACATTTAAATGGAACACTACTCAGTATAAAACATCTGGATAAATTTGTGTGAAAGATGAAAACGTATTTTCTCCAAGGAAATAGTTAACTTTGGAATCTGTTAAGTACATAAAAAAGAAGACATTGCCTGGTTATTTAATCAATTCTGTAGTGTGGGAATATTTTCAACAAGAGTTAAAAAATACAAAATAAGTGGCTTTTATATTAAATGGCACCATCAGATGTCCAATTAGCAAATCCAAAACAAGGAAACACTCTTAGGAGAATTAAATTCCCAAAAGTAAAACTTTACTGGATACACCGTATTGGTACTGAAGAAACGAAACTATCTCTGGTTTTCTGCACAAATGCTTGCCCGGTTAAACAACTATTCTCCTCCCCACCCTCGTTGACCACATTGTCCAATTATAAGATGGTCTTCTCTTTCTCAAGCGCCTGAAGCGGTGGCCTTGCTGGGTCTAACTTCTCACGATCTCTGCACATTCTCCACATTCCATTTCACTCCCTCCAGTCCAGAGGTGGTACTCAACAGATTCTGACCAGTTCTGGAGAACTGGTAGAGGAAATGTTGAGTAGTTCGGAGAACAGGCAAATCCCACATCTGACTGGAGATTCTACAGTATCCTTCCCCTGCCATGCCCACAGAACCATTACTAAAACAATCTGAATCCCACCACTGCCCCAGTCCATTGGCAAATTGAAAAGCAATAGGTATGAAAGAAGCAAAGCAATTCAATCTTGACATGTGGACCCCCTGAAGGAAACGGGCACCTGAAAAATATTAAACACAGATTAATAATGGTTGCTTAGGTGGTCTTAATCTTCACTAATCACATTGGCTTCTTGGGATATTACGCATGGAACCTTTCTACTAACTTGTGTGCACTAACATCTTGAGTACCTATCCACTCCACAGCTGAGGGATTTCCTTTCCATTGCATTAAATATTGTAATTTCCCCTTAAAGTATCTTGAGTACAATATCCTCTTTATCTCATAGTATTCCCCCCGCCACCATCATCACTGGAGGTGGCAGCTGGTCCTTGATTGGCCTTAACTTAGAGTTTTGGAAGGGTTTCAACAAGCTACAGTGAGTATCTTAGACAATTGTAACACCACAATAACTGGGTTTACAATTGGGAATGGACCTATGTACTTAGGACCCAGTTTTTTTTACAAGGTGGTTCAACTTAGGTGTTTTGTAGACAGGTAAACACTCTCCCTCTTCTTCTGAGAGGCTATCTTCCAATCTGCCTGCCTCTTTTATGACTCCCTCGCCTTACTCACAACTTTCTGCATGTTTCTCCAAGCAGCTTTCAGGGCCTCAGCTATTGTTACTGAAGAAGGAGGTTTCCTCAAAAACTCTGGCACTGGTACTAATTCAACCCTGCTGGTTACTTTAAAAAGGGTGAATCTAGTACCACTATTCACCAAGTCATTATAAGCCACTTCTGCAAAAAGTACGAGCTCTGCCAAGTTTATTTGCTGATAGTTTACATAACAACATAGGTACACCAACATCCCCTTATATAGGTGCTCATGTTATTCACTCATTTTATACAAGATATACTTGCTATATTTGCTATAAATTTATATTATGCATTCTTCCAATGGTTTTATATATATATAAAGATAAAAACACATGGAAATGAAATATTTTAGAAAACTTTAAAGGTAATAGAATGATACAGAATATATATATATATATATATACACACACACATACATGTATATGTGTGTGTGTGTGTGTGTGTGTGTGTGTATATATATATATATATATATATATATATATATATATTCTGTATCATTCTATTACCTTTAGAGTTTTCTAACATATTTCATTTCCATGTGTTTTTATCTAACCATTGATAAAATAAATCCTATATCTTATAAAATTGTTTATCTTCTTGTTCTCTAATTTCAAATGTCAATTTACTCATTTCAACACATTCTATAATTTTCTTAATGACCTCCTCCTGCATTGGAATTTTTTCATTTTTCCAATTTTTACCAAATACAATTCTAGCCACTGTTAATACATTTACAATCTAATACTTCAGTTTTTTATTGTATATTTCCAGTATGATTCCCAATAAAAATATCTCTGACTTAAAGTCTATGTGTTGTTTTATCATTTTTTCCAGCCATATGTGGATTTTACTCCAATATCTTTTTGCATCTGGGCCACTACATATGGTAATATGAACCCGGTATCTGATGACATTTCCAACATTTATCTGATTTATTCTTAAACATTCTCGCAATTCTTGTCAGGGGTAGATGCCACTTGTAAAACATCTTATACAAATTTTCTTTGTATGCAGCTGACATTGTCATTTTATAATTTTGAGACCACAATTTTTGCCATTTCTCTAGTTCAATCCCATATCCAAAATTTTTCCCCCAAGCAATCATCATTTCTTTAACTTGTTCTTCTTCTAATTTAAATTCTAGTAAATGTCCATAAAGTTTTTAAATTACCTTTTCATCAATACCTGTCAAGATTTTATCTAAATCAGTCAACTTCTGTTTTAAGATCTTTATCAAATCTAGAATGTATTTGCACATATGAAAACCAATTCATCCTTATACCTTGCTCTTCCAATTCTTGCATAGATTTAAGTTCACCCTTTCCATTCAGTGTCTCACCATATCTAACTGTTTATTTCTTTTTATATTTTATTGGATAAGAAAAAGCTTCAATAGTAGATAACCAAAGTGGAATTTTTAAGTAATATTGCTTTTTAATCTTCTCCCAATTTAATAGCAATGCCTCTCGAATATAATGTCTTCTAAAATACCCCTGTATTTTAGTTCCCTTGTACCAGAGGAAAGCATGGCATCCCAACAGCAAATCATGTCCTTCTTAAAGTCAATAATCTACTGTTCCTTAGCATTATCCATTTCTTTCTCCACATCAAGTTTGTTGCCTGATAATATAATTCCCAATTAGGCAGGCCAAATCCTCCTCGTATTCTTTTATCTTGCAACAGTTTAAGTTTTATTCTTCCTTGCTTTCCCTGCCAAATATACTTCAACACTGTTATTTAAATCTTCAAAATACTCTTTCCCTAACCTAATTGGAATTGTTTGGAATAAGTATAAAATTCTAGGTAATATATTCATCTTAATTGTTGATATTCTCCCATTTAATGATAGTTGTAAATTTTCCCATTTTGTCAAATCTGTCGCAATCTGTTGTTTGAATTTAAGGTAATTATCCTCCTTGAGTGTACTGCATCTTGCTGTCATATGTATCCCTAAGTACTTAACCTTATTTGTGACCTGGATCCTCAGAACTTCAGCCAATTCTTCCTTTTGTCTTACTAACATGTTCTTTGTTAATATCTTTGTTTTATCTTTATTGATTTTCAAGCCTGCTACCTTTCCATACTCTTCTATCTTTTCTATCAATTTGGGTGCTGTTTCTAGTGGATCCTCTAATATGAAAACCAGGTCATCTGCAAATGCTTGCAATTTATATTCTTCCTTTTTAATTTTCATTCCTTTTATGTCTTTTTCTTCTCTAATGTTCCTATTCAACACTTCTAATGTTAACACAAACAACAGAGGTGACAGTGGACAACCTTGTCTAGTCCCTTTTCTTATATCAATGAAATCTGTCAATTCTCCATTTATCATTACCTTTGCAGTTTGTTTATAATATATCGTTTCTATGGCTTGAATAAATTTCTTACCAAAGCCCATCGGTTCCAACTGTAATAACAAAAATCACCAATTCACGTTATCAAAGGCTTTCTGTGCATCTAAAAACATCAAAGCCATTTGTTTTTCAGGATGTGCCTCGTAATATTCCAAAGTATCCAGAATTATTCTCATATTGTCTTTAATTTGTCTCTTTGGCAGAAAACCATTTTGATCAGGATGAATAAAATTAATTAAATATCTTTTGAGTCTTTCTGCCAATATTGAAGCAAAGATTTTATACTCTGAATTTAGCAGGGATATAGGTCTATAATTCTTAACTTGCTGTGGGTCTGTGTCTCCCTTCGGCACAAGTGTAATATATGCTTCTGACCATGATTTGGGTATTCTCTTCTTTAACATAACTTCATTCATAATTTCTAATAATGAAAGATTCAGTGATTCCTGGAATGTCTTAGAAAATTCCGCTGGCAATCCATCTGGACCTTGTGCCTTTCCATTGTTTTACTCTACCAGTATACAAGGAACAAAAAAGGGAAAGGGCAGTGTGTAGCAGAGTATAATGTGTGGCTAAAGGAGTGGTGTAAAAGGGAAGGCTTTGGTTTTTATTAGTCACGATGTCTGCAGCTGGTCCAATGAAAAACTGTACAAAAGAGATGGTTTGCATCCATCAAAGAAAGAGACTGAGTTACTTGGCATTAAATTCACAGATTTCCTGGATAAACATTTAAACTGAACAGCGGGGACAGAGAATTAATGGATTCAGAACATTTCTGTCCCCAGCAACCTAAAGCTAATAAGGATACCAGTGCATGCAAATAGATGTTTGTGCAGGTAAGATTATAAACCTTGATGCCAACCAAAACTAAGCATTTAATAGTGAGTGCCATTCCATGTGCACTAATCAAACAGGTGGCAAGAAAGTAGGGGCAGGCGGGCACAACACAGGTTATGTAGACAGTAAACACAGTTTCAGGCATAAAGATCTCAATGCCTTTATACAAATGCACAAAGTCTGGGGAACAAACAGGGTGAATTTGAACTACGAATACATGAAGTAAATATGATATAGTTGGAATAACAGAAACTTGGTGGGATGAAACCCATGTCTACAAACATACTTGTAGATGGATACAAACTATTCAAAAAAACCAGACCCCATAAAAGAGGAGGTGGAGTTGCATTGTATGTAAAGGACCACTATATTGCTACAGAAATGCATGAAACCAAAGATGAAAACCTCCTAGAATATATATGGGTCATAAAAGAAAAAAAGAATGACATGGCCATAGGTGTATATTATAGGCTACCTAATCAAGCAGAAAAAATAGATGTCCTTTTTGCCAGCCAAGTAACAAACATATGCAGGAAACACACAACAATAGTAATGGGAGACTTCAATTATCCTGATATCAATTGGAAAACTAATTCTGCACCAAGTGACAAATCAAATAAGTTCCTAACCAACCTAGCTGACAACTTTGTTGTCCAAAAGGTAGAGGGTGAAACTAGAGGGACAGCCATGCTGGACTTAATTCTTACAAACAGAGAAGAAGTGATAGAGGGAGTTGAAACTACAGGAACCTTGGGTGAGAGTGACCATGTCATACTAGAATTCAACATAACACAAACACGAGCAACAGAACATAATGACACCAGAGTCTTGGATTTTAAAAGAGCTGATTTCAATAAACTCAGAGAGAACTTGGGAAAGATTCCATGGATGAAAATCCTAAAGGGGAAAACAACTCAAGAATCTTGGGAAACTCTAAAAAGTATGATCATAGAAGTCCAGACCAGCACATTACCACTGAGAAAGAAAAACAAGAAATCCAAGAAGAAACCAGCATGGCTGCACAAAGATCTCTCTGTCAAATTGAAAGAAAAAAAGAACAAGTACAAAAAATGGAAAGAAGGACATACAACTAAGGCAGAATATCAGCAGATAGTGAGAATCTGCAAAGACAAAGTCAGGATAGCAAAGGTTCAGCATGAACAAAGACTTGCAACAAAAGTCAAAGATCATAAAAAAAAGTTTCTTCCAACATATAAATAACAAGAAAAAAATCAAGGAAACAGTCGGTCCACCAAAGAGAGAAGATGGCAAGGAAGTAACAGGCAACAGAGAGAAAGCAGAACTGCTTAACTCATTCTTTGCATCTGTCTTCACGCAAAAAGAAACTATAGCTCAACCCACCAAAAACACAACTGTAAAAGATAGACCAGAAATAAAAGTTAAAATAAGCAAAAAAATAGTAAGAGAACACCTGTCTGATCTTGATGAAAACAAATCACCGGGGCCTGATGGATTACATCCCAGAGTTTTAAAGGAACTGGCAGAGGTCATTTCAGAACCACTGCACCATATCTTTCAAAAATCCTGACACAACCAAAGGACTGGAAAAGAGCTGATGTGGTTCCCATCTTCAAAAAAGGAAAAAAAACAGACCCAGGAAACTATAGACCAATCAGCCGAACATCAATACCCGGGAAGATACTGGAAAAGATAATAAAAAAACAGATCTGCCAACATCTAGAAACAAGTAAAGTAATAACTAGCATGAAGCTGAAAGCACCAGCCTGAAGATGGCGAGTAGGACTTCTTCGAACTTGCACTGGCATGAAGCCGAAAGCACCAACCTGAGGATGGCAAGGATGGCGAGTGGGACCTCGCCGAAACGTCGCCAAGATAATCTTAGACGGGAAAAGACCCGAACACACCTAGACCTACATACATACATACATACATACATACACATACACACACACACACACACACACACACACACACATATATATATATTTGTTTTCTGAGGTTCTCATGGTATTTGTATGTGGATCTTTGGTTATTCGGGTTTTCTCCCACGTAAGATTGGCAGTATCTAGGCAGCGTTTGATGAAGTCTCATTCATCATCTTCAGGCTTCTGTCTTCGGCTCTGTGCTTCTCAGAGCCAAAGACAGAAGCCTGAAGATGATGAATGAGACTTCATCGAAACGTTGCCTAGATACTGCCAATCTTACGCGGGAGAAAACCTGAATAACCAAAGATCCATATATGTGTGTGTGTGTGTGTGTGTGCAAAAAATTAGTTTAGCTGATTTAATCATATTAATTGCAGCTGCAGTATAAACCTATTTCATGTCAAACTTTTCTGTTAAACAGAATATATGCAGAAAATGGCTACGTCAGTCATTTTGCTATGCCATATAAGATGCATTGTATGAATAGAAGTGGCAATAGAGTCACTCACTCTAATTTCTCAAATTTAAAGGGTTCTTACATTCAAATGAGTACAAGGAAAAATTCCAATCAGAACTTTTTATCCAGTAAATTCCCCTAAACTTACCAAAATTTTCTTCTGAATAAAAATATAGAGAACCAAGCTATTCTTGCCATTAAAACCAATTTAATTTACTCAGAAATAATCCCATGAAGTTTAGTGGGATTTATTACTCTGAAATCAGTCTATAGGATTGCTACTAAATTTATACAACAGATTTCCTCTTTTGATATAAAATGCAATGAAAGTAATAACTCTAGGAGGAATATTGATATGAAAAGATTGGCATATACTGATTTTCTTTCTTTGTCCATTCAAGAAAATGACGGCTGCTTTTTGATCTCCTATACCCATGAAGGCGAACCTATGGCACCCATGCTGGAAGTAGCACTCAGAGCCATTACTGCTGGCACATGAGCCCTTGCCCAGAAAAGGGCATGCGCCGCCCACACGCCAGCTGATTGTTGGGTATCTGGTGTGTATGGGGGCTTGGGGGGGACATGTGTGCATGCACGGAGGCATATGGCACACGGGGGGGTCATGCGCGCATTACCTTCTGGATGGTGGCACACGAGCACGAGCGCCCAACCACACATGCAATTATTGGTGCGGGAGCCCAAAAAGGTTAGCCACCACTGTCCTATACTAAGCTTGGACTTCGATGTATGCCTTTCCCCACCCCCACCCTTGGACATTTAAAGTCTGCTTTTACTGCTAAATATTTAATTGTGGTTAGAGATTAGCATGGCCTTCTTTACCGGTGGCCTTTTGGTTATGACTGGTCGCATAGTAACCATTCAAATTACAACAGACCCCCCAAGATACTTATGATCCATTCCTGAAATTATGTCCACAGCAGCATCCCTACATTTGTTCACAGTTACAACCTATTGTAGACTTGCTGCGTGTGTCCCCTGCCTATTTCCTTTTGTTCCTGTCCTCAGAGGCACTGGTCCTGCTTTGCCATTCCAGCTGTTCCACACCTTTCTCCCCAACATGTCACTGATTGCTCACTTACCTTTCAAAGCTCAGGAGATTGGGGTAGAGAAGGAGGACAGGCCACTCTGTTGCTGGGCCACGTGGCAGAATCATGGCAGTAGACATCTTTTTCTGAGCAAAGAGTAATGTGGTGAAGCTCTCAGTTCTCCTTTCCTCACTAAACACTCGCATTAGTTCCCCCAGCATTAGCAAAACCCTTACCTTACTAACACTGATGATGTTACTTGGGTTACTGAGTAATGAAACAAGAAAACAAACAAGTTCAGAGACCACCAAGGAGCTCTCAAAGAGGAGCATGTTCATTTATGCTAACTCAATTGTACTTTTGCCATAAAAATTTAATTGATCTTTGAAGGTCTCAGAAGTCTTTGTCCAATTTTGCAATGAAGAGCACTTGCAAATAAATTAGTGAGAGACCAAGATAATGATTTGTGCCACTAGGAGTACATGAAATGGAGCAAACTAATTTCTAAATTTTAAGCATAACAGCAAATTTTGGGTAACCACACAGGGTGTGCCAGGAAAATATTTAGATTGTTGGCTAAACACTAACAGCTGATCATATCATGAAGGGGTCGTTTAATTCCAATGCAGTATTTTGTGCTTGGTCATAATCAATTCAGTAATGTATTAATTTAATAGTATTGTTTGATGACATTTGATATTTGATTGGATTTTGGCTATAAAAATAATAGAGCTATATTGCTTTGCTGCCAGTTTTTTTAGATAAGGTGCTGTTGTATAAAAAAACATAAAGTATTTGATGAGTGAATTTATTTTCCTTTAAGTTTTTGAAATTCTAGTCGTCTATTATTAATTTTTTTGTATTTCAGTATCTGTATTATTTTTGTATATTTGTCGTACTTTTATGAACTGATTCATAGTTTCGTCTTTCTCTTCCTTTGAATCTTTGTGTTTTATAATTTTGTTTGTACAAAATACTGCTCAATGACCAAAATAAGGGACTTTTTTGTTTTGCTTTACCAAAGCATAGTTAAGATTAAACAAAAAGGAAAAAAATTAAAAACAGGTATTTGACGGAAATAATTGTTTTGGAAATGGAGATACACAAAGACCTTCTGCAGAAGGAAGGGTATCAAGGATAAAAGTGATGATTTTCGGGAGAATCAAACTGAAACAAGGGATATTAGAAGGGGTGTTTTAAAGATTAAGTATAGGAATTATACCATTATGTGCAAGAGCAGATTAAAATAAATTCCATCGTGTCAATGTCCATGAAAAATTCTAAATGCTGAATCTGGAAACATGTAATTAGTGCCAAAATGGATGTGGTTTGCTTATAGTGACAACCTGTAAGACATACACGAGACGTCAGTGTCTGTGCTTGGTAACTGGAAGAATACCACATCCATATTTATTCCATTTGCAAAGTGAAAGATAATACCAATGTATGAAAAAAAATATAGAAATGATTAATTTGTTAAACACACCTGAGCAAATGCTGACAGTGAATATTAGATTGTTTGATGCAGCAAGGATTATTTCTCTGAAAAAAAGGTATTCAAAGACTAAGATAACTGTGTTTGACAGAAGTAGATGATTATCTATTATACAAAGCCAATATGGAGAAATGATTAAGTTGCTGGTCTATAAACCAGGAGACTACATGTTCTAGTCTTTCCATAAGCATGAAAGCTGTCTGAGAGACTTTGGGCCAGTAACAGGCAGCTCAACTCACCTTACAGAGCTATTGTGGGGAAAATAGGAGGAAGGAGCATTAAGTGTGTTTGCCGCTTTGAGTTGCTTAAGAAGTAATAAAGGCAGGATGGCAAGAAACAAAAGTAAGTAGATTAATGTGTATTTTTCGCATGTTAATTTTGTAAAACATAAGAAACGTGAAGATATTCTGGAGGCACAGTGATGACTAGTATGTAGTTTTGTTAAAAGCAGGGGTGGGATTCTACCAGTTTGGGTGAACTGGTAGTTCCAGTGATCATTTGGCCCTCTCTATCCACCCGTCTGTATCCTCTGCTTTTTCCTTGTTTTTGAGCACAGCTGATTTGTGCGGCAGAGTGGTTTGCTGCACATCAGCTGTTTTACTCACCAGGGATGCAGCAGAAGGTAAGTATTACAGCTAAAAAATTTCTAAATGCTGCGTGCATATGCAAAGCTCGTACTCACTGAACTGGTTGTATCGCACCACTGACTGAAAGGAATACATCTTTGTCAAAGGATGTGAAAACAATTGTGTAAGAGTGCATTGTTGCCTGTATTCTGCATACAGGTCGAGCATGTCAAGAGAAATGAAGCAGTTGAAGACAGTGAGAATGTTCAGTTGTGTTGGCAATTCAAGAAAAGATGTAATAAAAATGGATACCGAATAAACATGAAGGCAAAAGATAGGACTAGTATGAAAGAACTTTGTTGAGGTGGTTTACACGCTTAGGGAATGATAATTGAGATCAAAATATCTGACAAGAGAATGGAGAGGACATTGTCAGATATTGCTCATGAACTCAAGGGGTGAGAACAAAAACATTACATGGGAAATAATATAGAATAATTTCTAAGGTAGAAAGATATGGAAAGGCACAGTGAATGGAGTTGGTATAAACAAAGTAGGTATCCTTTTGCCTTATTGCTTGCCTTCCATTTCTATTATTTTCTAGTTCATATTGTTTTTATGCATTTTGTACATCATAGCTTAATTTTAACAGGAGACTGGGAAGTGTCCTGTTAAAATTACTACATAAGAATAAAACAGAGCTTTGTGTTTTATGTTTTGAATGATAAAGATGATAACTTTATGCTGTAAATGTAAATATAAGGTTTAGAAAAATAATCCAGAGTTGCACATAAAGTAACTTTTAATCAAGGTCAGTTTCGCTATGAATTGCAAAATGGAACTTTAAAAAAATGTTCTGTATTGTTACTGTAAACCTAAAAAAAAAATGTAGGTGGGAATCATCTTTCCGAAGTTATCCTTTAATCTTATGTGACAGCATTATATTAGCAGAAATCCCCTTTCGTCTTGGGTAGAGTCCTTATCTTGTACTATGCTTCCTTCCCTGGAGCATCTGGTTAGCATGATTCCACATGAGGTGTTCTGAAGCACGATCTTTTCCATATTTTTATCTCTACTTATCTAATTTCCAGTCTGGCCCAGAAGGGTCTAATTTCTGGCAATCTGGATCATGATTTTTGTACTTTGATGGCCATTTCAAGAGAAAATCTGTGTCTGCCTTAATGATAGATTAGAAACAATATAGTAGTGAAAACATAATAAAAGTTACAATAGTTTAGTCTTTGTTAAACATACTAACTTAGACATAGGCAGACAAAAGAATTATGAATTTGCTGGACATTATGAATACAGCACACAGATGATCTCCAATGGAATAAATGATTCATACAATCTTAGTTCTGAGTTTGTTTTCTGCACAATAAGCACTGTTAGTATCTATTATGCTATTGGAAATTTAAAAAAATTTAACTGAATCACCAAACTGTAGATACCAGTTAATTTTCTCAATTTTATTTTAATTATCTCATCTCAATTCAAATCATTGTATTTATATTTTTTGTCTGTCCTGTTTCAATTATCTATTATCTTTTCTCATTAAACAAAATTTCTCCTATAGTTACTGATTGGAGTATGACGCCTTTATATCTTTTCCCTAAAGTTGTAACATTCAATCTAATACATAACTTCCATTCGGATTCGGCTTGGTACATTCTTAAAATACACACTGTATTCTTAAAAAAAGAAAAAATTATAAACGTATATAACTAAAACAATATTCCATTCCAATTCAATTCAATCATTAATATTAATATTCATTAAAGTCTTAACATCTTTAACATTACTTTTCAATTAAATATCATACTTCTATGGAACAATTATAAGCTTTCCATAGTTAATTCCCCCCCTCTTCACTTATATTTTATAAAACATTAATTAATTAAAATGTTCCCTTCCTTCCTAATTCAATTTTCTCATTTATTTTATTTCACTTATTTTATTCACAAACATTTCACTAAATTACACTATTTTATCCCTCATTTTAATCATACATGGTTTCCAATTTTCTAAAGTTATTTCTATTACTAATATAACAATACAATCTTATGTACCTTTACAGAATCCCTTTTTCAGTTAGATTTCACCCATTATCTCTAAATAGGTCGTTTCTCTATATCTTGCTCCAGTCCTTTGTAACTTTTTCCTTTCCTTCTTCCCTCTCTTCTTCTCTCTCTTTTTTACCCCCTTGTATCTCTACCTCTATTTCTTTCTTCAGTATTCCCCTTTTCTGTTGCTTTCCAGTATTATACTTATTTTTTGAATTATTTTTCTTTTCTTTGGTTGTTTTTTTAAGTCTTAAATTCTCCATTCTCTTTCCTCTTTCCTTTTTCTTCCCCACATAGAATTACTTGTTCGTTAAAGATGGCTTCTTCTTTGTCCCAGTCTTCTTGTTTTGCAGTCTTTACTTGTTGTTTCTTATAGTTCCAAATATCCATTTCTAAGAATTGAAAAACGAAGCCAAAAGAACCCTTCCCTTCTTGTGCATCTTCTTTGTATTTTTCAAGTTCCATTTTCAATTCATCCAGAAGTGGTGCCATTGTATAAATTTTTAAACAACCACCCAATTGATTTTAGTCATTCAAATATAATAACCAAGAATCCAAAGATCACCAAATAATCCAAATACACCCAAGCTGTTTCTTTTTTGCTCTTTTTTTTCACTTTCTCTTCCTAGGGTTACTATTTAGTTGCAAAGTTTCAGTTAAAATGTATCTTTTAGAAGTCTTGTTGAAGTTTTACTGTAGATTCTTTTTAATTCCAGGCAGTCTCCTCCCTCTTCCAGATCCTGCCCTTATTCCTTTTCTCTCCCTTCCTGCTTATGAAAAAGAAAATTTTTAATGTCCAGAAATCTTTATTATCTCTTTGGCATTTTGTTTTATTTTCAGCTTAATTGCCTGTTGATGTCAAAGCAGATTTTTCTGATTTCTTATTTAAGTCTCTTAGTTGTCAGTATAGGAAAGGAGAGAGAAGAAAAAAAAAAGCCAAACCTTTCCCTTTTCACTTTCCTTTGCTGCTTCCGACTCTTCTTTGGGAGCGATGTTATTTTTTGTACGTTTAAATTCCAGGGTACCTTAGTTGTTGCTTTTACAATTTAACACGGTCAGCCAAAACTTTTACTTATCTTCCTCCTGCACATTCTTTTCCAGTCGAGTTCTTCTTTGTGGTGGCCATTTCTGACCACCACTGCAACCGCCTTCGGGAAAGGGAGTAATGGCCAGCTGAGGAAAGATGCGGCTCTCAACCCTGCTGGCGGTCTCCGCCCTCTTCACCATCTCTACGGGGTGGCTTAGCCCCGAAACCAGCCAGCTCGGGGCGCTCCAGTGGCAAGCTGACAGAAACCGCACACAATTGCAGATTTCTGTCTGTCGCCGAAGCCCTTCAAACCAGAAGTCCCCACTATTGCATTATTATTGCAATATTTGATTAGGCTGCCAGATTAATTTCTTTTAATATTACTTTGATATCTTCAGACCTATTAGAATTTCTGAACTTATGAAGTGTCAAGGTTTATGAATGGGTTACTAAATATCTGGTCATATAGCATTCTTTTGACTTGTCAATAGAAGAACTACTAATGAAGCAGTTGCTTGGGCATATGGGTCTGTTATGTTAAAAGACAAATTTAAAGGCATAAGACCATGTTTGAAATGCAGAAAAAAATATCAAAGTCACTCTTCAATGTTTGCCATTATATATTAATTTTGGGGGGAAAAATAAGATATTTGTAGAAATAAAGACCTTAGTTAATTCTATTTAGATTAACATCTAACATTAAAAAATAAGAAATGCGGACATGCCTCCAGAAAGATGTTTAATTTTTTTAAATCCAAGTTGAAAGATGATATAAAAATTTCGAAAACTCAAATGCTGTAATACTTTTGCACATACATTTTCCGTATGGAGTGGTATCCAAGTCCCAGAAGTGGCTTAAATCAAATTGAGAACTAAGCAAAATTTGAGATCAAATATACCAGGTGAAACATAGATATAAGTGGTCAGAACAGTGGGATTCTTTAAAATTCTTTTCATATTAAAACATTGTACTAGCTTATTCATTATAGTGACCATGGTAATTTTTTATTGTTAAGCAAGAACCAAAATCAAGGAAATAGTTCTGTAGCTTTATAGTAAGATCATAGTAAGAAAATGCAATGGCAATTCTTTGCAAACTAAATTTTGCTGCTCAATTATCTGTTAATCGGATGAAAAACCCAATGAAAAACTTGTCAAAGGACACATGCTAAATTCAGTTTCTGAATCATCCTTTCAACGTGTTTTCCACTGTTTGGCAGATAATTGTTTAGCTGTTTTTTGGTGTTGAAAATTTTATGTAGCAATTTTCTTCTAAAAGATTAAGCAATTTGAGGTGGATTTGACAGGAAATTTGTAGGAAAAAAAGTGAAGGCTTAAGCAAAGACTCTCTGCCATGGGACTTAAAATCAATCTTTCTCCTGCCAGTTTACAACATAAAAACTAATCAGTTGCGAGACTTCTAGTCTTTTTTCTTTAGAATCTAGTACAGTTTGATCATTAAACAGTGATTAGGCACTTGAATAACCAAAATGTCTGTTTATATATATATTTTAAAATGAATCCCACAATTGATTATTTACTACTTTTCCTTTTTTGAAAACAAAGCTGAAAGAGACCTATGAGACTATTCAGACATATAAAACAGTTTGGGAAATCTTTTATAACTGAGGGTAAAGAAAATACTACTCTTATTACAGGTTGCCATATGGATAATGCTTAAAGAGAAGAAAAGAATTTTTATTATCAGCATTACAGAAATCTGAGACATGTTGTAGGTCTTAATTTAGTATCCTTTAACTACACAACAGCTAACAAGATCTTGAATGAAGTAGCACTATACTATAGAATGCATCAAGAGAAAAAATCTGATTGTGCTTTGGGCACTCAGTGCCAAAAAGATTCACCATCAATGACCTATTCTATACTTCTACATTTGGTTTTTCTTGCCTTACTTTTCTCACCACTGAATTGCATTTTGTTGGCTAGAACCCAGTGTTCAAGTCTGTCAAGCACCTTCTGAATCTTATCTTCCAAAATGTTAGAAATTTCCCACAGCTTGGTGTTATCTGCAAATTTGATGAGCATCCCTTCTATTCCCCCATCTAGGTCACTTAGGAAGATGTTGAAGAGCACTGAGCCCAAGACAGAACCTTGAGATACTCCACTGCATGCTTCTTTCCATGTCAGGGGTGTTAAACTGGCGGCTCACGGGCTGGATGCATCAAGTGCAGGCCATGCCCACCCCAGCTCCGCAAAGGGAAAAATGTTGTGAAACATCACGTGACAGCAACATACCACAAGTTTGACACCTGTGTTCCATGTAGTTCTGATGAGGACTACATGCTGAGTACATTTGGTCAGCCAACTGCAAACCCATCTGGTGGTGATCCAGTCTCTCTCACATTGTCCTATCTTACCAACAAGTAGGCTGTGATCTACATTATCAAATGCTTTACTGAAATCTAAATTTATTATATCCACATCATTTTCCTGATCCACTAATTTAGCCATGTTATTAGCAAAGACATTATAAGGTGGGTTAAAAGCAGGTCATGTCAAACATGAGCATGCTGGCTTCTAATAATCACCTTGTTCATTTCTAGATGTGCACAAGTCCACTGTTTATCTTTTCCAGTATTTTCTCAAGTATTGATGACAAGCTGATTAGTCTGTAGTTTTCTAGATCAGTTTTTCCCTCTTTTTGAAGACTTCTGAAAGTGTTGCTAAGAAAACTGCAGAGACTTGTTCAAGCAGTTACCAGAAATCAACACTGACTTAAAGGGGTTCAGACTCAGATAGAGACACATAGACATGCACACAGATTCCTATTCACCTAATGTTTCTTAATCTCCCTTTACTATTCTTTTTCATAAAGAGTTCTGACTTCGATGCTTATAGCAATACAGAGTAGAAAAACTACTACAGGTAGTCCTCAACTTACAACCACAATTGAGCTTAAAAATTATGTTAAGTGAGCTTTGCACCATTTTATGATATTTTTGTCGCAGTTGTTAAGTGAATCTCTGAAGTTAGATAAGTTAGTGCCATGGTTAATTGAAATCTGGCTTTCCCATTGATTTTGATGTATCAAAAGGTCACAAAAGGTGATTGAATGACCCCGGGACACTGCAACCGACATAAATATGAACCATTTGCCAAGCATCTGAATTTTGATCACATGATCATAGGGTTGCTACAAAGGCTGTGTGAAAGATGGACATAATTCACTTTTTTCAGTGCCACTAACTTTGAACGGTCACTAAATGAACTGTTGTAAATCAAGGACTAGCTATAGCTTAGTCATTATTTAAACTGTTTGTGGCCAGGTAAAGCAAATTTGTATTTAACTACATACCAAATATGATGCAATGTATGCATATTATGGTATATCTTTATTCTCAAAAACAGTTTTGTTATCATCTCCCTCAAATTCAGGAAATAACAGGCCTGTTTTCTTAAGTGCAACAAGCTTTCTAACATGTATGAATCATTACTTCATCACAATGATATAAACAGCAAGTTTCTAGTTTAAAAAATCCCTCCCAAGCAGATACCCTTTTTGTACATTATAAAACAGTAAACATGTTTATAATTTTCGAGTCATTTTTAAAGGTAAAGAACCATCAATATAGATTGGTCTTCTTCATGATTTTCAAGAATTCTTCCTCATTTATTTCTCCATCTCCATCACGATCAGCTTCATCTATCATTTCCTGGGAAGCAAGGGGAGGAGAGAACCACTGAAGATTAGGCACTGTTCTATAAGCATCTGACACTTCTTTCATGGAATACATCCTCAATATTAACTTATAATTTTTATAATGTTTAAACTTCAGATATTATAGACGGAGTTATATCTACTGTAAGAAGTTATAGTTATATGTAAGTATAAATTTATAAGTATCTGTATCTCTTAAACATATAAAAATGGCACCACCCTTCTACCAGTGACAGAGAGATTAGGCTTGAGAAAATCCTCTGGTCTGTAGAAATAGTCATATTGTTCAGGAAAAAAGTGTGAAAGGAGAGGGGACAAACACAGTCTATTTTTCATAGAATATTTTGTGACCTTGGAATGATAAATACTAGGCAGGGAAAAGAAACAAATAGAAAATTGTCCAGATGGATTGTGTATTCTGAAACAGTGTGTCACCACTAAATGCACACTGAACATGCTCATTTTGTATAAGGCATCACATGCTTTTTATTATTCTATAAATTCTGATAAAAAAGCATAACTGAACAACATTTAAGCAGGTTATAAAGGTCTTTAATTCTTAACATATTAAAAATCTATCAAAATAGTGTTATCAGGTCCTTAATGAGGTGTCCCTACCTAATTTCAGACCCTTCAATGGAACCAACAAAAATGTGGGTTAGTAACACTGTGTATCAAAAAGTTATCAAGAAGATTCCACCTCTACCACATCTATGCATGAGTTCCTTTTATCCACTTTATTATTAAATTCAATATTTTAATTTAATGCCCAGTGTTTTAATGTTTTTAATCTTCTTTAATTGTTTTATCTCATTATAACCTACCCACAGTTGCTTGATAGTAAAATAGTAAATTTCATAAACAAATAAAAAATTGATTTAAACCCTTTTAATTATTTTATTTTTGTTTTGCTTTTATTCACTTTTTAAATTCTGATCATATATTGAATTGTCTTCCACTTTGTAAACTGAAGCATTAAAAATAACATTTCCGTAAAAAAAATCAAGAATTGTTTATTAGAAGCTACATCAGAACAAGGCGAAGTGTACTGAAAAAGTAAATAAAACAGACTCAATAGTTTAACCACACAGGAAAACAACACCAGAAAAACCAATCAGTAAAAATGAATCAAAGCCTGAATAAAAGATAAACTTTTATTAGAAACCAATAAAGAGCAGAAATTACTACTCTTAGGTGACATGATATAAAAGTCCAATATGTTACACAAAACTGAACAGTTACCTGCAGTTCTTCATCTGTTAAATTTTCTCCAAGTTCCTTGGAAACTCGCTTTAGATTTTTAAAGGAAATCTTGCCTGTACCATCATCATCAAAGAGTCGGAAAGCTTTCAGAATTTCTTCTTTAGAATCTTTTTCATTCTTACAAAAACAAAGGTAAAAAAGTAAAATAAAACAAAAACACCCCCCAAGCAACCTACATATCTCTATAGTGACAGTAAAACCATGTTACCATTTTTGTGGTCATCATTGCTAAAAAGTCTTCAAAGTTTATGGTGCTGCTTTCATCTTTCCCAGAGTCTGCTATCATCTTTTTAATTTCTTCTTTCTTTGGCTCAAAACCAAGCGCGCGCATTGCAACCTGCAATATAAAAGCTAATAACTTGTACACATTCAATACATACTTAAAAATTAGCTATGAACTTTTCTACCTAAAACAGTTGCTCCTGATTAAAGAAAAGTTAGTCCCATTGTTCTCCCAGGTATGCTATACATTCTTAATGTGGTGTGCTCCGCCAAATTGAGTTCCACCAGACAGAGATCTTTGCAAAGCTTTATTCCATACACAATAATGTATTCATTTATTTAACTTTATTTGCTGCCCATTTTGCTTACTCTAGGCTACTCTAAATATCTTAATGGTGCTTGGGAGTAGATTCCAACTCAAGCATGTCTGTTTCTTTTATACAGTTTTTACAACGTACCATTAAAGGAATATACAGTCATAAATAATTAAGTCTTAGATCTTTTACTGCTTTTACTCCTCCAGTCTCACCGGAGGAGTTAATAGGTACCTGCAATTAGCTTGTTTTCTTTTTAATCCATGGAAATTGTCCTATTGTTCTTACATTAAATATCCTGTTGGTTTAACGATTTCTATGCAATTTCATTTCCATATATTTTTACTATCTAACTTTAATTTACAATTTGCTATTGTTTTCCTGAGACTGCTGTCTCCTTCTCCTTTTCTCTCCAATAAGATAGCTGCATAAAGGCTGGAAAAACATCCTATGCTTATCAACGTGTATATGTTTCTGTTCATAAAATGATAGGTTAAAGATGCCTGCTAATGAAAGTAGTGGTTTGGAGCCTTGTCCAGGAGGAATTGCTATTTTCTCATCTGTAGCAGATGCTTTTTCTAAGCACATGCTTGTCATTTGCTGTTTTATGATGAGTTCTATGCTCCAGCATACATCATCAGATGAAGATTAAAAACTGTTAATCTCTGAAACAACAATACCTATTTCTCCAGGAACTCCTGAATTTAATTCTTATTCAAATAAGAAACAAGAGTTGATCCAGGAAGCAAAAAATGTATGGTATGCTCCCTCCATAAGAGGCCATTGTTAGACCCAATTGTTTTTGAAAACTATTGACCAATCTTCATTCTTCCCCTTTTTGGGAAGATTGTTTGCAACTGATTAAAACTCTGGAAGAAACAGATCATCAAAACCCACTTCAGTCAGATTTCAGGCTGGATTTAGTACTGAGATAGCCTTTGTTGCATTTGTTGATAACTTTTGGCGGATAGTGCATCCATCCTTATGCTCCTTGATCTGTTAGAAACTTTCAATACTAGTGATGACAGTATCCTTCTGAGCTGGCTCTTTGGATTGGGGGTCCCATTTTATGGCCATTGATTCTCTTCCTTTTTCCAAGGCCTGTTCCAGTTGGTGTTAGTTGCGACAGTGTGACCTGGACTCCTCTCTGAGATGCTGCAAGGTTCCTCTATCCCCTCTATTTCAACATCTACATCAGGGATGTCAAACTCAAGGCCTGTGAGCCAGATCCGGCCTGCGAGATGCTTGAATCTGGCCCGCGATGCCTCTGCTAGCAAAAATGGGGCACGAGGAGGGAGTTGTTGTAGTTGTCTGTGGGCCAGCCAGGGGCGGAGATGGGACGCTTTCCTGCAGCATCCTGCCGGCCACAATGGAAAACTACAATGCTAATCCGGCCCTTGAAGAAATCCAGTTTGACACCCCTGATCTAGATGAACCCACTGGGTCAAATTATCTGACCATTTGGGGTTTGGTACCACCATTTTTTTACTGAAGTACTGTACTACCTATACTTTTCACTATTTTCTTCTGACACTTAACACAAAGTTTATTTAAGCAATGAAACAGCAAAGGCAACTTGTTTAACTTGGGCTTCCGTGGTCATAATGAACAGATATGGCAAAGTTGGATTTTGCATGCTAGTCCTGATATGGCCCTTAATAGACCACTTTGGATAATATCATAGGGTTGTAAGAAAATATTGCAGCATAAAAAAATCAAACTCAAACTAAATTGTTAAAGAAGACAAGGAAAATTAATATATACCTTCAGTTCTTTCACATCAATGCTACCACACCCCTCAGTATCAAACAAATCAAAAGCTTCTCTGATCTCCTGCTTCTGATCTTCAGAAAGGTCATGTCTTAACCCACTTTTCCGACGATGGGAGCCACTCAAACCTGGTTTTTTGTATCCAGATGCCTTCAATAAATGCAAGTTAAAATAGTATTTAAAGTATCTATTTCAGTGAACTTATTTTCCACATCGCCAAACAAGCCCATAGTAAACAGCCCAACCAAAGATCCTCTAAGACCACCTTCCCCAACCCTGGCAGAGCAAGCCAGTAGAACATAAACTGACACAGAACCCCCACTCCTTACTAGCACCAATGATGTTACCTAATTTGGGTAATGAAACATCTGCAAGAAAACAATCAAGCTCAGAAGGGTACCAAGGACTCCTCATTTCAACGCTACAAATATTCTTCTTTATTGGTCCATGTTGCTTTCAGGTGTATATGTTCACTATAGGTGGTGTTTATATTGTTCAATTGTACTGCACTTAGATATAAGAAGATATCAAAAATATTAATTGGTAGAAAACATAAAATTTTCCTCCTTAAAGCCTTATTTCAATTGCATGTACTTTACACATAGGTGTAAATTTGGATGCTTTCTCAAAGGGAACAACCAGAAACACTTGAAGGATGGGAACAAACTGCAAAACCTCCCAATTTTATTAAGACTGGAAAGCTGGAGTCATACATGGCACTAAGCCATGTTTACTTTTGAGTGTGTTGTGGAAATACAGCCCTTTTATAAACAATGATTTTCAGCCCGCTGGAGCTTAGTCAGCAAGTTATGGCTGAAAACCACTCATGCGGTGCCCTTTTACTACAAGTATTAACACTGCAAAGAGGAAACAAAATCCACCGTACAATAAATGTTACTCAAATCGCCTCATGTTTCCTCGTGAGGCATTTCTTGATTTACGGGATTTAGGACTCAGGTATATATTCACCGGCAAAAAGGGCACCAGCTCTCTGCACACTTATCCAGGAATGGGGAAACTTTTTTCCCCTTCCAGCAGAAATTCAGAAGATCGAGATACAACACTTATTTTTTCTTTTTTCTTTACTTTGCTCGGGTTCTTAAAATATCCGCGAGTAAAACAGGGCATAGATTTACTTCAGCCAATCAGACTGAATTTGGCGCGAAAAGTAATCCGAAAGCCACTGGTTCAGGATGAATTGCAAACTGTGGTCGCTAGAGGTTTAATGACGCTGCAACTTAATTCAGTTAACTAGATCTAGGAGAGGCGAATGCGTGAGAAAGGCTACAAAGAGATTATCAGATGTTAATTCCTTTACCAAAACGTGAGGAAAGAAACACTCACCATTATCTTACAGAAGCTCAGTTCACTTGCTCAACCACACAAACCAAGCCACCTGCAAACATGGATTACGTCCCGCCTCTTACGTGCCCGGATTGTCCAATGGCGGAAAAGGTTCCCGCGAAAGTTCGCCTCTGTTCGTTTTAACCGAGGCCAATCCAGAAACGCGAGTGGTGGGCGAGCTTTGTGACGCCATTTCGTGTTGCCGTTTCCGCTGGATACACAACAAACGAGCCGCTGGCGTCCTAGTAACCAGACCCGCGGGCAGCTGCTGGTTGACAAATTATTTTGCAATCAGCCAAGGAAGGACGTGGTGGCAGGGGTGGGTTCAACCTCTGCTGAGGTTATTGCGGCAGGGAGATTTGGAATAATGGGAATTGGCTTTTGACTGCTTCACGGGATGCCTTTCATTAACGGAACTGCAAGGTAGCCAAATTGGTCCAGTAGGAACACCAAATAAACCTTCAAAGGCAACAACGCAGGGTTCTTTGGTGTCTAGCCATTTACTTGTCGCAGAAGCAAGTAGTGAAGGCAAATTTATCAAGGTCTCAGCAGGATCAGAAGAATAGTATTGGAAACTCTTGCGATTTCATAACACTAACCCTTTTCATAGAATCCTTCCGAATCATTGCTTAAGAGTTGTAAAGCCTCTTGTTTATTTGTTATTGTTTACACTTTTCTATAAGGATCGTTTAAACTGAAGGACTATTGGAAAATAATAAAAAGCTCAAGCAAATATCTGAACGGAAAGCAAAGTTGGCAAATAATTATTGACTTGAATGAGTTCCTAGATGAAATAACCGACAAATAAAGCCGAAGTAAATTCTTAAAAGGATCACAGGTTAAAAGTGATTCGCGGACGTCCTGTCGATTGCTATTTTACATAATTTACGATTTTCAGTTAGCTTTAATAACTGACCTGAAACATATCAAGACTTTTTTGAAGCAAATATTAAAAGCAAACTACAGAATATTAAAACTTAATATTTAAAATGTAACCAAAATTGCACCTTTTTCTGAGCTCGTGGTCAGAATATAAGTAATATTGTAGACTTCAAAATTTTCAAAACCATAGAAAAGAGCAGCGCAACCTCGTGGTGTGTCGTTAGGATCCTTACTCAAAACCCACTCCCTGCTTTTATTTAGTCCTCTGCTGCAACTTAAAGCTGCAGTCGAATTATATTAATGCTTATCCTCCTGGTCGAAAAGTCTCAGTAGACTTCTTTATATTTCGCTCACCGTTTCATCTTTTCGCTCAAGTAAGGGCAGAGTACGGGCAAAAGCTTCACATGCTATCGAGCATGCTCAGCAGAAGACGTTTCCGTCCGGGCCGGCAGCGGAGAGACTATTGCTTGCTCGAAATGCGTCTCCTTGGCAAAGGGGGGGCGAGGTTAGGAGCCTTGTGGGAGAAGGATTAGCACTATCTCGGGTTCAAGCCGCGGCTTCTGACTTTCACAAGGGAAGTAAAGCTGAGCAGGTAATTGCTTTATTAAAGCCTATTCAGTTCGCGGGAGATATTTGACGCCCTCCTTTGGAAAACAAAAACAAAAAACCCTCCATCCCGATTCTGCCCAACCCCTCCCCCACCTTACTGGGGGAAGGGTGCGTGGGGTGGGGGGGCATGTAGGGCGGAGGCCGAGGAGCGGCAGATGGAGATTGACACTCTCGCGCTGCCCCCTCCCTCTGGTGACATGGCAAGCATCTGCCTCGACCACTTCTCTGCCTCTTCCCCAGAGGGCCGCGTTGGGAATAACAAAATTTAGCCGCCTCTATTTCCTCCTCTGTATTATCCTGAATCTGGGGCGATAAAATGCAAGGATTGGGGGCGGGTCTGGATGCGGTCCAAATCCTTCCCATGTGTCGCCCAGAGGAAGATGGCCGGGCAAGACGGGACGGGATAGCTGTTGCTCGGGGACTTCTCCCTTGCCGCCCAGAGAAATGGGCAACCAACCCGAGAGCCTTACTGAGCTCCTGGGCTGGCAAGGAGAAGGGTGTATGTGTGTGTGTGAGTGTGTGAGAGTTATGACCGGACAGCACAGAGTTAAGCAGCTAACAAGAGTGTTGCGGTCCTTTACGCCAACTTCGATCCGGTTCTGCTAGTGTAGTTGGGTGAGCAAGAGGGTGGCAGCCAGCAGCCGGCAGCCAGCTAGTTGCCCCTCGGGCAGGAAGAGAAGCCAACTGAAGGAATCCTTTTCCAGATTTCGGCTTCTTCCTTCCCCTGTGCTATGGGTGGTGATGGCCAGCTATCCTGTCTGAGTAGTGGTTGACAAGTCCTTAAGTAGTTGATTTCCCTGCTTCTGTTGCCCTTTGCCTGCCCAGGAGAAAGCAAGAACATTTTCCTTTTCTAAGGGATGGTGGGGAACACAATTCGCTAAAGAGGAACCAGGTAAAACTATAGTTTCATCTTCGTGTTGGGGAAAGGTCCTTGCACTGCTGGGCCTTTTTTTAAAAAAAAGTTTGCCCTTTCATACCAGTGGATCATTCGACCAGTGAAATAAATGCCATTTTATCATGCACTGATCAAATAAGCAAAAGCCTAATCCAAGGTTCTGAAGCAAATTTTTCAGCTCAATCCTGAAATGTTTCTGACTATGTCAGCAGAAAGAATTTTAGCAAGTGAAAATTGTACCTGCTGACTTCCCAGAGGATTTCTATAACAGAGCTCTACACACTTCAGGGCCAGTGGTGGGTTTCAAAGTAGGTTACCACCTGATTGGTGGGTGTGCTTTGCGTACGTGCATGCCAAACACCCACTTCACACAGGTGCAGAGACTTTCTTACTCACCTGCAATCCTGCACTCCTACTGTAGTTGCAGCAGCTGATGTAGCAATCTGTGCCATGCAAAGCAGCTGCACTTCAAAAGCAGGAAGTAAAGGTCAGTATGGGAGCCCGGGCAGGCAGGTGGGCCCAACAGCAGCTCCTCAGAGAACCGGTTCGGTCTCCACTGATCTTAGGCGCTACTGATATGCCAGAACTGGGCTGAATCGGTAGAATGGCACCACTGTTCAGGCCTACTTTAGACCTGGTTTGATCTCATGTTGCTTGTTTGTTGGTGACTCTGCTTTAATATATTTGTAATCACAGCATAGCTAGTTTCCTGTGAATCATTGGGTTCTGTGGATCTTAGTGATATCATTTCCCTTGGTAGGAAGTCTTGCCTGGCTAGGGAATTCTGGGAATTGAAGTCAACACATTTTAAAATTACAGCTGTTGAAATACACTGTTCCAGAGAGTATAGCATCTGGTCTCTTCCTTATTTATTACATCCCTTGGTGTGCAGCCAAGGTCCCATCTATTGGGAAAAGCACTTAGTTACAAAATTACCACCATGCTGACATATCATCAGAATTCAAATTTGAAATGCATCTGAGGAATGACATCCAAAAGCCTTTGAAATATTTCAGTGTGGTCCTTTACATACTTTACAATCAATCCTAACTTTTGAAAACTCCCTACCATAATGACCGTTAGATTTTATTCTGCCAGCATAAGATCTGAAATACAAATAAAATACATGTACAAACCATGACTCAGGTGTGTTATCAATTTGTTCTCTTTTGTGTGGAGATGAGTCTTTTTACTGCAGGACTATTGGCAGGTAGGAGATAGAGACAATGGGGGATGATTTTCTGTTGGTCAGCTGGGGAAAGGACAGTAAGCACTACTCACCTCAGGATGTTTTTTCCATTCATGGCCTGCAGGAATGAAGACAATTAGGTAATGTTTTCTAAAGGATTGAAGAGGGGTAGAAATTCAAATGATGTGGATGAGCCCAAGTGATGATGAGAAGGTTTTACTGTTGTTGTGCAACACTGACATAAACCCTTCCAATCTAGACACTTCTGCATGATTGCAACAGCTGACTGTACTCATACACAGCTGCTTTATTATGTGAATTATTCCATTTATTCAGCTCTCTACAATATAAAGTTTATGTTCTTGTATGATGCATAAAATGCTAGTCCACTGAATTAATAAAATTATTTACCCAACACTTTGAATCATACAGTCACCACAGAGGATTTGTACAACACACTGAGCCACAAACTAACTGATTGCATTTCAACATCGTGGAATGTTGTGGGAACAGAGTCTAAATTTTATTTATTGTATATTCCGTGATAAGTTTTGTTGGTTCTAAAAAACACCAATGCAATTTCATTACTTTTATTAAGACAACAGTGGTTCCATAAACAATTGCATTTATGATTCTGTTTTAAAAAATGGTCTAGGGAAAAGACTGATATAAGTAGCTCAGCAAATATAGATAATGAGCAAAGAAAGTTGCCAAAAAAAAATTCTAGAAGAAATAACCAGTTTCGCACTATATATTTTTTTCTTTTCTTCCTTCTGTATTCATGCATACATCTAAGAACTCTTCAAACTAATAAAGAATTAAGAATTGATTAGTTTAGAGATATGTCCAAATCATTTATTAGCAAATGCAGTAGATATGACCATGGCATAATTCTAGTTTTTGGAAGGCTCTATAAATTTACTCTGTTCATTTACCAGAAGAATGGGAGAAAAAGAGACTGTAGATTCTTGATTTGAGTACAAAGAGAATCTGCCTGCATGCCTAGTCAAAACAAATCCAGAAATCACAGCAGTTTTTTCCCCCATTTGCCTGAATATGCACATTTAAATTGTATTTTTTTTTAATGGCAGTATTCTGGAGATAGTGCTTCTCTCTTTTTCTTATAATCTGGTCTTTATTTGGTTCCTATTACTCCACCAATAATTTAATTTTCCAAATAATTTTTTATGAATTTCAATATACTTGATTCATTCTTTAATGCTAATTCTAGGTTTTTATTCATCGAATGTTTAGCCACATCAACCAGCAAATTTATATGGGATATAGAATTTAATTTCTATCTGAACTGAGTGCAGCTCTATCTCAGAGAGACATGTCAGTAGTGTCCAAAACATAACATAAAAGCCAAAACAAATAAGGCACAAGCAACAAATATGTGTTTCATTTACAGCTGTCCTGGGAACATGGCTTTCAGAAACGTGAACAGAAAGAGACATATTGGTCTGCAACATCTTTCAGCTTTGGCTTCCACTGGACGGACACTTTTAGGACCCATGAAATCGTCTAAATTTATAGTTGATGGAAGTATTCCTGGTGGTGTGTTGATTTGCTCTCCACTGAGACTTCTTGAGAACATGGATTTAAGTAGTGCTGTGGGGCAGCTCCTGAATGAAGCCATCCAAGCACAGAACAAAGATTATAAAACAGGGATGGCCACTCTGCTTTTTCTTGTTGGCGCATGGAGCAATGCTGTACTTGAGTGCCTTCAACACGATGTTCCAGTTTCACTCATAGTAGCTATAATGTCTGAAAGTTTGGATTCTTGCATTGAACAAGTGCAGTGTATTGCATTATCATTACACAGCATACAGCAAAAGCTAAATGATATTCCTATAGAATATGAAGGCATGAGCCTTATCAATAGTAGCTCTAGCCCCTCTGGAAAACAGTTTACTGGCACTAGTATTTTAAATCTGCTTAAAAATGAACTATCAGAAGAAAAATCAGAAGATCATATGATCCAGCAAACAAATGATATCAGTCCAGGCACACCCATCATCAACAGTATGAAATGTTTACTATCGAAGTCAATGAACAGCAATTTTGTTTTCAGTGTTTGCAAGACAACGGTTAAAAAACCCTCTGATTTGCATAATTGTCATTTGGATGCCTTGACTTATAACAGAAGATCAAAATTAACCCATAGTAGATATTTTAGCAATGTAAATAAACGTGAATCACCACAACAAACAATACATCTGGATGAATGTCCGAAACTTTTTGACAAGCTTAGTTATTTGGGACAACTCGCGTTATCTCTTAGCCATGGAAATGAATCTGCCCCCAAAATGATACAGGACATTCTCAGATGCCAGCTTCCAGGTGCCAATCAAAAAACTGAAACCTGTCCTTTCCAATTTAATATTTCAGAAATTGTGACATGTTGTTTATCAGGAATATCCGAAAGTCATTCATGTGTTCACCCTGGCTATATTACGCTTGTATGTCCAGCAAAAGCTGCTGCTGTGAAGCAATTTCAGGATATGCCTATTCGTGGTATTCTTGTAGATGGTGACTTAACTGAAAATTATCACCATTTAGGGTTTAATAGATTAGAGAATATGAGCATATTTTCAGAAAATGTGCCTCATTCAAAGGAAAGCTTGAGCTTATGGGTTGATTCTATAATGGACATTCTGATTCAGTCTAATATTAATTTAATTTTGGTACAAGGTGCCACATGTGAAATTCTAGAGGAAAAATGTCTCTTACATAAAATAGTGATAATTAATCATGTGGACCATAATGTGTTGAGAGCTTTTCGTGATATGAGAGCTGAGATAGTGACTTACATCAGTCAAGTGAATGAGGATTGTATTGTCAAAGGCATATGCGTCAATCTCTATGGGACTCTGGAATTAAATTTGGTGGAGGTCAGTGGCCAAATCCCACTTGCTTTAACAGCAGAAGGACTTCGATTGGTAACTGTTGTGCTCTGTTGCCCTTTTATGTCAAAGATGCAAGCCATGGAAGATCAGTTTTGGACCTGTGTGTATCGTCTACACCATGCACTTCTTGATCAAGCTGTTTTTCCAGGAGGTGGTGCAGTTGAGCTCCTATGCCTCAGTTTTCTTGAAAAACTAGAAGCAGCAATCCCAAACTCTACAGGCCACTTTCATGTTGCCTCTTCCTGGTTCGCAAACTCTTCAGAACAATATAAATCTTTAGTGCTTAGTGTTTTGGCAAGTGGTTGGCGCCAGTACCTTTTTGCTGTCATGGGTAATGCAGCAAAGTGTACCTCAGAGTTTGAAACCCACACTGTCATACAGCAGCATCTCAGAAGAGCAGCCATGCATGCTTCACCATCTGCCTACATCTTGGAGGAATTTAGTAAGGGAAAGATAGGAGTAAGCATCGAATATTCTGCAATAGGTGGAAAGGCTTTGAAAATGTGTGACAATATTACTGCTAAATTAGAAGCTTGGCGCAGAGCTCTAGAATTGGTGCTCTTGGTCCTTCAGACAGATGCTGAAATTATTACAGGCCCGAAAAAGGATGAATTGTTGAAATCACAAGACTCATGTGACTTCCTATTTTTATAGGATTCTGTGCTGCTGTTAATGGATGATTAACAGTATTAATTAGCTATTAATAGTATTTGTGGGCAAAGTCAGGAGCAAAAATGTCTCTGAAAATACAGTCCAGAATTATGGAACCTTTGTTTCATAAAACAAAGTTCACCTTCAGAGAATGAGGTCAGTCCCCAAAGACTCATTTCCATATAAATTATAACTCTGGTTTCCTTAGTTGGCAATGATATAATCTGGTGAAAATTTAATTGTAGCTGTATCCCCTCTTCTAAATGTGACTTAAACCCCATTCTGTGAAAATTTTGTCTTTCATCAAACAGAAATATTAAAGGGCTCAATAGTATAGAAAAGGTACTTTTAAAGGCAATGTTTGTATCAACATGTTTGTTAAATTTGTTTTCAACAAATGCTTATTGAGCATTTATGTTTAGAGTAAAACAAGTTTTTAACAATGGTATGTATATGTGTAAGCAATATATTAGCTCTGAAAAATAATATTTTACATATCTGAAACTATATTTCATTTTTCTGTTCTGCTTTGATTTAAAATATTTGAGATTATTACTGTTCTTAAAAGAAAAAAACACTTCCATCTACTGATCAAACACAGCATACTTAGGTGTAAAAAGAATTGACTGTTCTTTTTAGCCAGCAGATGGCAACCTACACTGCTATTTACTACAACCTTAAATACAATTAACCTTAAACATTTTAATTAAAAACAACATGGTTTTGTTGCACATAAAACTGTATTCAAACTGTGTTCATACAGTTTGACAAAAGTTAGAGACTCAAATAAAAGCCATATTTGCAAATAATAGGAAAAATAAGGGCTAGTCTATCAGCCTGCCCCAGGTGCTTGATATGGACCCTATGAATTTTCAGAAGGAAGTTGGGATTATTCCTGAAGCTCTGCTACATAGTTTGAAATTAGAATGCAATGTGGGTCTTATATTGAATCATATCTGTGCAGGCACTTTCAGTTTGTGAATCCTGTAATGTCCACTCTTTTATGGAAAAACTCTCGGAGATGAAACTGTATGAGATTCCCAGTGCACTGCTGGAAAAAGAATGAATCCAATTGAACATGGCTGACAACTTCATTAGGACGTACCTTGTGAAAATAAAAGTGATGAAGAGAACAAACTTCTCCACTCTTATTGTGTCCACATATATTTGTTTATTTAATAAATGTATAGCCCACTCATCTCATATACTGTACATCATTCCAGACAACTCATAGTCAGCTGGCTGACCTCTTCTTGATAAACAGGTCCCTCTTTGGTAAGAAGGGTTCATGGCAATCCTTGTGAATATTATTGCAGGCATTTGTCAGATAAAAACCACACATCCAAAATATCTTGAATTACAGCTGGGCAGGTCCTATGAACTTGACTGGAGCATATTCAGTTCATGTTTTAGCCAGTTGGTCCTCTGGAGAGCCTCTGGAGCCCCGTTTTTGTCCTCCCGGAGACTTGAGGGAAGCTCTGCAGCCTCGGGAGGCCAAAAAAATGGGCTCATTTCGGCACTTCCGGTATTTCTGGAGGGCCCATTTTTGGGCCTCCTGAGGTGCAGAGCTTCCCTCAAGCCTCCGGAAGGACAAAAACGGGGCTCCAGAGGCTGAAAATGGCCATTTCCAGTATTTCCAGAAGATCAATTTTTCAGCCTCCTGAGGCTGCAGAGGCTTCCCTCGAGCCTCCAGGAGGGTGAAAATGGCCTCCCCCAGGCTCCAGAGGGCCTCCAGAGGCTGAAAATGGGCACTTCCGTTATTCCCGGAAGGCCCATGGATGTGTTTTCAGTGGGGATTAAAAGCAAATAGGCAGTTCAGCAGCCTCCTGAAACTTTTTTCTTGCAAGAAGGAAAACCTTCTCATAGTGTACAACAGTATGAACAGGACTTACACAAGGCTTCTATGTGATGCGTTCCTTGAAGTAAACAAGTAAACAAAGGAGAAAAGTGCAGTTTGATATTTATGTTTACAAGTTATTGCCAACCTTTACTTTAATTTTTCACACCATTTCTGGAACATAACAAATTACTTTTACACAAAAATAGAACTGCACAATTATTTTCACCCTAGGAAAACCACATTCTGAGTTCTGTTCACATTCTGAATTCTTCCTATCCACATTGTGATATAAAAAATTGACTATTTTGCCGTGCAATACATTTTAAATTTTTGTTTAGATCATTGCGGTTTCTTGAAAAAAAAAACATAATTACTGAGTTTGTGCATTGCAAAAAAAAAAAACTTTCTTCACAAATCACAATAGCTGGATTAAAACCACAAACTAAAATCAAGAAATCATATGGTTTTGCACCATGCATAAACAATTTTTCCAGCTTCCTTTTTGCCTGCTTCCATTTCTTATATGTCATGTGCATCTCGACATTGCTTTTTATAGTGCAGAACAGAGGCGTCAAACTCACGATGTCACGTGATGTATCAGGACTTTTTTCCCCTTCACTAAACCAGGTGTGGGCATGGCCAATGCGTGACACATCCGGCCTGCGGGCAGGGAGTTTGACAGCCCTGGTGTAGAAAGTCAGCACCCACCTCCCAGAAGAATGAAATATTTTGGGAAATATTAAGAAGGCAAGATATTATATTTCCCTAATGCAGAAATGGAGAAACATGCTCTTAAAAGACAAAGCAGGCTCAATCTCCCTGCCCCCAGCAGATACTGAGGCCAGCTTTTAGAAATGCAGATTTGGTAATCTATTCAAGACAGGATATTTTGAAACAAAGGCAGAATGGTAGGATTAGAAGCAGCCCAGAGCAGTCCAAACTTCAACCAAACTTAGCACAGACAAACACCTAGGATTTATACTTTGCCTAAAGAGCCAGCTATATGGCCCCACGGGAATCTGACAACAGCCAATAGAATACATGTTCTTGCACAGGGACAGGAAGTTCAAGTGCAAAGCCCAAATATGGTATAAAAACCCCTCACTCTCAACTCCTTTTGGTCAGATTCACCAGAACCACAAACGTGGTCCTGTTCATCAACAAATGGACCTCTTTTCAATCAGCCTCCAACCTCCATTTTGTTTCTAGTGCCTTTCTCCTGGTTTGGAACTGAACCAGATGGATATTTCTTCCCACAATAGTATATATGAAATGCTTTTTTATTTGGACTTTCAGATCTGTTTTAATTAGCATTGTACATAACATAGATTTAGTATATTATTTCCTAGGCTTTATCAGTCTTCAGCCAAAACAACCATGCCTCAGAATAACAGTTAGAAGGGACTTTGGACTCTCGTCCTACCCCCTGAACAAGCAGGAAATCCTATACCATTTCAGACAACTGGTTGCTCAATCACTTCTTTAAAAACCTCCAGTGTTGTAGCATCCACAACTTCTGGAGGCAAGTCATTCCACTGATTAATTGTTCTAACTGTCAGGAAATTAGTTCTAGGTTGGTTCTCTCTTTTATTAGTTTCCTTCCATTGTTTGTTGTCCTACCTTCAGGTGCTTTGCAAAATAGGTTGACCCTCTTTTCTTTGTGGCAGTCTCTTAGATATTGGAACAATGCTATCATGTCATTCCTAGTCCTTCTTTTCACTGAACTAGCCATACTCAATTCCTGTAACCGTTCTTCATATCTTTCTGCTTCCAAGAAAGAATGCAGAGAAGAGGAGCAAGGATGATTCATCCTTGTTCTTCTTCTCTGCATTCTTTCTAGAGTCTCAAATATTTTTTATATTGTGGCGACCAAAACTTGATGCAATATCCCAAGTGTGGTCTTACCAAATCATTATCAAAAGGTATTAACACTTTGCATGATCTTAATTCTATACCTGGAGTCTGTAATTCTAAAACTCTACCGGGATTTTATTGTTTTCATTGATATTTACATTTTAGATGTCTATACACATGAGATTAGTTTAAGGACCCAGATCTTGCACATAGCCAAAGCACAATATTTTCTTCTCTTTCAACCAAATTGTTGATAGATATATCCCAACATAGTGAAAGAGCAGGAGTGTACACTTTGACTACAATTTCAAAGCTTGGGGGTATGAATATGAAGCAGAAGAAATTTTTATGGTCTCGTCCAAGCCCGTTGTTCTCTGCTCTGGTCTTGGGGGAAAGGAAAGAAATAGTTAAAGATCTGAAAGCAAGCAGATAACCTGGGAGGAGGACCAGGAAAGAAGAACACCTGAAAGTAGAGAGATTGCTGAAAAGTTTAACCAAGGGGAAGACTGGAAATAGCTGCAAGGATTTGGTGAGCTATTTTCCATGAGAAATATAAAGGTCATTAGGAAGAACTGTATGTGGTGGGAGGGAAGCGGATCTCTGGGATTAAAGTTTAGGAGAATGCAACTCAAAGCCAAGAAAACCTTCAGGGAACTGTGCAGAGACCTGCCTGGGCATGAGAAGACAGGAATTGGAGACGAGAGAAGGTGCTGAACTATGAATCAGAAATCTCTAGGAAATCAACAAGAGACAAGAATATATACTCCTACTAAAATTTGTGGGAATCAGGGATTAGTCATGCCCAACTAAATGGAGTAATGACCTGGAAGATAATTCCTGCTCTTGGAAATAATATAAAAGTTCTAGGCCAACATTTACAATCAAATTATATTGCTTTTAGATATGCAAATCAGCTTCATCAGGGGTGGGATTCTACCAGTTCACACCTATTTGCTAGAACCGGCTGTTAACATTCCAAGCAGTTTGGAGAACCGGTTGTTAGAAGAAATTACTGGCCTAATCCTGTAAGGAAGGCAGGAAGGAAACATTCTGGTGTTTCTTACAGAAACTGCCTCTCCGTTAACCCTTATTACATTCTTGGCAGGACTAGACTTCCTGTCTCTGGAACTTCTCTGGAGTTTTTTCCGCCTCCTTTGCTGGTAGTTTGCTTGTGTGGAGTGACCATTCAAAGTTACAATGACACTGAAAAAAGTGACATCACCATTTTTCACACTTACGACTGTTGCAGCATCCCCACAGTCATGAGAGGCCAGGCAAGGAGATGCATGCCTTGATGTGAGTGATGTTGAGTTGGCCATACCCAGCCAATAACATGACCACCAAGCCGTATCCTCCCAGTCACATGACCACCAAGCCACACCCACCAACAAAGCTACGCCCACAGAACCGGTTGTTAAAAAATTGAATCCCATCCCTGAGCTTCATGGATTCTGATGTTTGAAGGTGGTTACTAACTATTTCAAGAGATTTGCTTCTGAATCTTGTAGCAGAAGTTGATTAACTTTTGGGTTACCTTAAGAATTTTTTTGTTTGCTCCAGCTAAACTACACTGCTATGTCCCTCGCCTGATGGTAAAACTGCATTTTCTGGACCTTTTAGAAAGCCAGCAGGGTTGGGGCTAATCTGATGTCTTGGGAGATATTGCTCCAAAGGCTATCTTCCTGGACCTCATCAGACAAGACTCTCTAGCTGTCAGGATCCAGCGCATGCCCTTCCTGCTGGATCTGATGGGATAGGTAGATTTGATTGAAGAGAGGTAATCCCTCAAATAGTCTGGTCCCATGCCATGAAGGATTTTAGTATCACCAGCACTTTGAATTGAACCCAAAATGCAAAGAGGCAACCACTGCAATCCCATCCAACACAAAAGATGGTATATGCCCAGAAACAGTGGGCCCCCACATCCAAAAGTACTCAGTGCTGCATAGATTGAACTGAAGTCAGGCATTTCTTATACAACCTCCCACAGCCTCCAGACATCAAGACAAGAATTCCATGGCATCATTTATTTGGCCTAGAGTGGAGATGTAAAGCTAGGTACTATCAGCATGCTAATGGTATCTTTTTGTGATTCAGTCGATAAGTCATGCCCAACTCTTTGTGACCCCATGGACCATAGCACACCATCCCCCCATCTCCCATTGTCTTCCTGAGTCTGCCCAAACTCATTCCCACTGCATCAATGACACTATCTAACCATCTCATCCTCTCCTTTTGCCTTCAATCTTTCCCAACACCAGAGTCTTTTCCAATGAGACATCTTTTCTCATTAGGTGGTCTAAGTATTTGAGATTGAGAGTCAGGGTTGATTTCCTTTAGGATTGACTGATATGATCTTGAAATCCAAGGGACTCTCAAGAGTCTTCTCCAACAATGGTATCTTACCCTGTACCATTGGATAATCTTACCTAGTGACTTATATATATATATATATATATATTAAACTATGGAAAAAGTACCTAAAATGTGGCATCTTGCAAAACAGGGATTCCCCCCACTCCCCGATGAACATCTACTGGAATAAGCCCTGCAGGACAGAAGAAAACTAACCATCCACTCCCAACCCCCAAAACGGATCCAGAATGATACCATGCTTGTTTATACAGTTTTGACTGTATAAATAAGGTAGCTTTGTATAACTATATATTTATCTTAATCATTAACACATAACCTCTCAATATTTATTAAATATTGAATAATATTTGATGCTTATTTTTGTTTTGTACTTTTTGTATTATAACTGTTGGGGTTAGGGTTAACTCTTTGTAAACTAAAAATTTCCTTTCTCCTTGTATATTACATAAAAGGATTTTACATTTATTCTGGAGTTTCCTTTCTAAATATGCTTGTCAATGCAATGCTCCATTAAAAAAAAACATTATAGTTTCAGAAGCCCTTTTGATACTAAAACCTGATTACAGCTGCTTGTTGGAAGAAATGTCCATCTGGGTTTAGTTCCAAGTGGGAAGAAAGACACTGGAAACATGGAGGCTGCTTGGACGGATGGTTTAATGGTGAAGCAGAACCACCAAGCACTTGTGATTCTGAGTAGCTGACCACATGGAGTGGAGAGTGAGTTATATTTATACCCTCTCTTGGGCCTTGCAAGAAATGTATCCTATTGGTTGTTAGATTCCCTGGGGGTTATGCGGAGGTCCAGCTAACCTTGTAGGCTGTCTGTGTTCTAGGCTTGGTTGAATCTTGCTGGGTGATGATGAATGGAAGAGGGTTGTGTTCTGAAAGGGTGTTGGGCAATTTCTATTATGGCTTAATGCCTTTGTCCTGGTTTGGATCTTGAGTGAGGGCTAATCCTATCCCTTTGAAGCTGAAGATCTGTTTTATAGATAGGATGGCCCAGTCTTTCTGGGGCTATTAACAAAGGTGGGGGCTGCTTTCCAAGAGCATGTTTCTCCTTTCCTCATCTAGGGAGGTATAATATTCTGCATTTTTAATATTTCCTAGAATATTTCATTCTTGTAGGAGAGGGATGGGTGCTAACTTTCTACAAGCTATAGCTGCTGTTTAGCTGTTGCAGTTGCCTAATGTCAGGGGTGGGTTTCTACCAGTTCTGTCCACCTCTGTAGAACCGGTAGCTCTGAAGAGCAGCAGACATAGAACCGGTTCTATGTCTGCTGATCTTTTTGCCCACCCGCCCACTTGGGCTCTTACCTGACCTTTATTTCCTGATTTTTTCAACTTCAGCTGCCATGTGAGGCAGAGCTGCAGTTAAAAAAGCAGGGAAAAGGGGATTTTTGAAAGGCTGCTTCTCTGCACACAGCATGCTGATGACAATTTACAGGCGTGGGTGCAGGGAAGCACATCATAAATCACCAGACCTCATAAATGACCGAACTGGTAGTTAACCCTGTTGGATCCCACTTCTGCCTAATGTTTTAATATGGTTTTATTTAATTTGTGGTTTTAGTTCTGCTGCTTTATTGTGGTTTTATGCAGACTTATATTTAATTATTTTTAATACACTTGTGTTTTGTTGTAAGCTGAGAGTTTGCTATAGAGGCCACATGGCAGAATTAAAATTAATAAAAATGTTAAATTAATAATATATAAAAAGATACAAACACTACTATCAAATTTAAAAGTGGGCAAAAGTTTTATATCATCTTCTTCTTAATTATTTTGTTGACCACCTTTCCCTGAGCCTTTTCCATTTATGAGAAGTATTACTATCTCCATTACAAACAAACAAACAAACAAACACATTTTTCCTCCCCCCACCCCCAAGGTTTCAAAACTCTAATGAGAAATGCTTATCTTGCACAGCCTGGTATATTCCAAAAATGTTGGATGAAAGTTAATTGCTAGCCAACATTTTAATAAATTTAAAGCTGCTTTTGGAGAATGGAAGGCATACTATATATGGAGCAATGTCACAGAAGAATAAGAATGAATTTGAGTAGGGAATTTTTTTATTCATAGAAATAATAATGGTGAGATATAAATAAACATTTATTACATTATTTTCATATATTACAGTAAAGGATTGGGGAGTGATGAACAAGCTGAAACTTCATGAAGGGGCTGCTGTGCTGAAAAGTTTGGGGATCCCTGGTTTAAAATCATGTACCAGATACCAAGATGTATATGTCCATTTTACATCTCCTGACTTTGATTTGCTGATTTTTGACAACCCATGGTGCTCTGTCAATCCAGATGTCATATTATGCCGTAGTGATGTTTCTTTGTTGTAGGTTATGACATGACTGAAATGAGCTATGTTCACCAGCTGACTTCAAATAAGTTAGCTATGGGTCCTAATTTCTTGAATAAGTCATCAGTTGTGCATAGAATGAGTAGGAGTGGTGCTAGAACTTGCTTCAAACTTTGCTTCTCATTTTACCTGTGCAAACTATCAATATGTAGTTTCAGCACAGCAAAATGGAAGAACCTTTGGAATATATTGATGAAAATATAATTAATAAATATGGTATATTTCTTGCCCAATGAAATACTGTAATTATATTAATTCATTTATTCTTTTAGGGGAAGATGGTACTACAACGTTTGAAAATCAAAATATATACATTGATAAATTTGATCTCTGTTTAGAAATAGTCTAATTATACAAACATACCTTAGGAAAAAAATATTCTATAAATCCTAAAGTACAGTGTATATATGCATTCTCAACTCATATTTAATGCACATTCCTGTGAACTTTTAAAAGATGTATTCTGCTCAGTGTTTCTAAGTGTTGTTCCAGAAGATATTTGGGCAAATGTACAGAGTCTCCTTTCCAAAGACACACATACCCCTCTTTAATGTTTCAAAAGATCTTTCTTTCTTTCTTTCTTTCTTTCTTTCTTTCTTTCTTTCTTTCTTTCTTTCTTTCTTTCTTTCTTTCTTTCTTTCTTTCTTTCTTTCTTTTTCTTCCTTCCTTCTCTCCCTTCCTTTTGCTTCCCTTCCCCTCCTCCCCCCCCTCTCTCCCTGTCTTCTCTTCTTTGGCAAACAACTGGGCAATCCATCAAAGGCTGAAAGGTCAGCCAAAATACAAAGTTGAAATGCTAATTTCAAAGTAAGTGTGCTGCAATTTTTCCAAGAGCAGTCATGTTAATTAAATGTGCTCGAAGTTCATCTGAAATAATTTAATGCACTCTACAGATGTCACATGTGATTCATCTCCCAAAAGCATTTCTTTAAAAGAAAGCTTTAGTTGGAGAAGAATTAATCAAACATAATTTCAGTGTAAATGCACCTATGTGTTTTCTTGCTTTAATATATGAAGAAAAATATTTCATTTTTCAATTAATAATCTTAATTTAAATATTGCTTGTTGATACTTTATAATGTCTATTCATAAGTTCTAGATATTTCAGCATACCTAAATGAAGTTCTAAAATGGTGCTGAGACTGTTCTCAAATTGCAGCAGTTTATAGCACCTCCACCTCACTCTGGCTATAACATCAAGATCAGCTGTTGACTTTAAGACAGGCAATGAAAGATAATTTTTTCATTCGCCTTGAAAAGTCAGCTTTATAACACTTTTAAAGGTTTTGGATAGGCCTCTATTGTCATATTTTGTAATAATACTCCTAACACGTGAGTTCTCTGCACGCAAACTGCTTTATTTTTCTTAACTCTTCCCTTCCGGTTCCTTCATACTGTGTCACCTCAAAATATGTCCTTCACTACTCTCTGTCTAACATTGGTTCCTCTTCACAGTTAAACATCAACAGGTTCCATTTACCCTACACCACATCTCCCTTTTCTAGAGAACAAAGGGTGGACTACCTTTTTCTCACCAGACCTTAGAGGATTATTCTGCCTCTTTTGTTGAAGGTCTGTTCCTATCTAAATCCTGTAGGGAAGAAAATGTTATCATATAACTATTTACTAATCCAATACACCTAACTGTGTTTAAACTATTCTGTACCTCAGATTTCTTACTGAACTACACATCAACATTAACTCTTTTTTACTTTCTCAGTTCACAGATTCAGTCTCTCTGGTTTAACTATAGCTCTCCCAGACCTTGTCCTTGGGGTAGCTGTCACACTAGGAAAGTTTTTAAGTATTTTCCCAGGTGATGTAGAAACTTGTTCACTGTTTGTCTCTGGCAACTCCACCGTTCCTCCTTCACTTGCATGTGTGTGTAAGGGTATCAAGTGCTGACGATTGTGTCTCACCACACTTTTAGGTACATCCACCAGATATGACCTTGGACTCATGTGATTCTGCAGCGCAGTCCCAGATTCTTTTGTATCAGTGACCCATACATGCTGTCCTGTTACCAAATCACCAAGAGGCTTTGCACAATGTCTCCTGTTGTAGTATCCTCTTCTCTCTCTCTTTACGAGCAAAACGGTCAACATCTGGCAATGCTGGGTCTAACTGAGAGGGAAGAGTTGGCACAGTGGTACGAAGATGTCGCCCCATAAGCAGCTGAGCCAGACTGAACCCACTCTGAGAGGGATAGCTCTGTAGGCAAGCAGGGCCAGATAAGGGTTGCTAGCCTTTTTCAAGAGACTTTTCCCTGTCTGAACTGCACGTTCAGCTTCTCCGTTATTTTGTGGAAACTTTGGACTGCTGGTAACGTGTTTGAACCCATATGTCGATGCAAACTGAGAGAAATCTTGGCCAGAAAACTGTGGCCCATTGTCTGACATCAACTCCTCTGGAATCCCATGCTGGGCAAAGATTGACTTCAGATGGACAATGACATCAGTTGACTTAGTGTTCGATAGCAGTGCAATCTCAACATATCTGGAGAAATAGTCTATCACAACTAAGTATGTTTTCCTTCCAAGTACAAACATGTCAGTCCCTAACTTTTGCCATGGTCTTTCCGGGCACTCAGATGTCATGAGTGGCTCTTTAGGATTGTGAAGCTCTTGAATACATGTCCTGCATTTGAGCACCATTTCACTGACCTGCTGACTGAGTCCTGGCCACCACACAGACTGATGAGCACGTTCTTTGCATTTCACCACCCCTTGGTGTGCTTCATGCAGCCTCTCCAACACCTCATTCCTCAGAGTGGATGGGATCACAAGCCTAGTGTCTTTCAGTAGTAATCCATCTTATACAGTGGGTATAGCTCATTCTGGCCAGTATCCTCTCAGTGCAGGTTCCTGTTTTGCATGCACTGGTCATCCATCTGCACACAATTTCATGACTCGAGAGCAAATACTATCAGCTTGCAACTGCTCTTTTATGATTTCCATATATGTGTGGCTAACAGGCAAGGTGTCTACTACACAGTCCACATATATGTTAGTGCTTTCCATCAGCTCCAGTTCTGCTTGGGACATGTGAGAGTCCATAGGCGAATGTGACAATGTGTCTGCTGTCCAAAGTGACTTTCCGGGCACATGCACAATGTAGTAAGAGTAACGCATGAGCCTCATCCTGAATCTCTGAATTCTCAAGGGTAGAAGATCTAGTGCTTGGTCTCCAAACAAACTGACAAGTGGTTTGTGGTCAGTCTCCAGGCAGAAATGCTTTCCTAGGAGGAAATCCCAAAATCTTTCACATGCCCAGGTTAGAGCCAGGCCTTCTTTTTCCACCTGTGCATAGCGTTGTTCAGTTGGAGTGAGTGAATGCGACGTGTAAGCCACAGGTTTCCATTTATCTCCACACTCTTGAAGAAGAACGGCGCCCAAGCCATATGACGATGTATCCGCTGACACTTTCGTCACTTTGTTCGGATCATACATGGCCAGCACTGGAGGGGAAGACAAACCATCTTTCAATGTCTTAAATGCCCTGAGCTGTTCCACATCCCAAACCCAACAGTTTTTCTTAGAAAGGAGATCACGAAGTGGCTTGTCTTTTTCTGCCAACTAAGGGATGAACTTCCCCAGCTGATTTACCATGTCGGTTCGTTCACACTAGAGGGCTCCTTAATAGCTCTCATAGCCTCTATTTTCCTTGGGTCAGGTCGTATTTCTGCATCAGAGATGATGTGACCCAAAAAGACCACCTCACTCCTGGAGAGTTCACACTTATCCACATTCAGATTCCCGCCTTTTCCAGTTTTTTTTAGCACTGCATGGAGTCGATTGTCATGTTCTTCTTGGTCCTGTCCCCACACCAGTAGATCATCAATATGGCAAACTGTACCTTCCAGCCCCTGTGTAACTTCCGCCATCATACATTGGAAATGTTCGGGTGCTGAGGCAATGCCAAATGGAAGACGGTTAAATTGGAACCACCCAAAGGGTGTAATGAATGTGGTATACTTTGCTGAATCCTCGGTGAGGGGTATCTGCCAAAACCCCATGTTGGTGTCTAATTTACTGAACATTTTAGCACCAGCCAGTGTTCCAAGACTCTGTTCTATTGATGGTAAAATGCATTTTTCACGACACACATACTTATTCAAGCCAGTCAGATCCACACACAAACGCACCTTTTTGCTGTCCTTCTTGGGCACCACTACCATGCCTGCGCACCAGTCCGTAGGCTCTTCCATACGAGTGATTACTCCCAAGTTTTCCATGTGTTGAAGCTCATCTTTGACTTTCCCCATCAATGGTAGGGGAATCCTCCTTGGGGTTTTCAAAGAGAAAGGCACAGCATCGGGTTTGAGCTTAATACAATAAGGTTGTCGAACCTCCCCTAGGCCACTGCATAACTTAGGGTAGCTTGACTTCAGGTTTTCCATGTCAATAGTGTCCACACGAACCAAAAGACCAAGAGCTACAATAGCTGGTAGTCCCAGCAAAGGCATACTCAGGTTTTTGACCACATACACCTTCTCTGTAATTTGTTTTGCTCCTTTCTTTAGTTGTAGCTTGGCAAACCCCATCACTTCCAGTGGAATTCTCCCCGGACCCAGTAGAGGTCTCTCTGCTTTTTGCAGCACTGGCACCTGTGTGTTGTGAAAAATGTTGGCGAAATTCTTCTGTGAAACAACAGTGACATCTGCTCCGGTATCCAACTTGAACGTGATGTTTTTATCCATCATTTTGATTTCCATGGTCCATGGATCAGCATGTGATGTCATAAAGCCAAGAAAGAAGCTTCTCTACTCTTCCTCAATGCCATGCACAGCCTTGCTTGCAAAACATACACGTTGATAGTGACCCTTTTTCCCACATGTATGACATTTAGCATCCTTAGCAGGACATTCCTGTCTAGGGTGAAGCATGCCACTGCATTTGTGACACTGGGGGTCTTTAGTGTTTTTGTTCTGCCTGCTTTGAGGCTTTGCTCCATCATTCTTTGATCTGCTGAATTTTTGCTTTTCTTTCTGATGCCTGCCTTTAAACAGTCTGTCCAAAGAGTTCACATCCTTTAGGTTTACAGCACTAGCATCACTTCTCAATGTGGTTTGCTGTTTTTTAATCTCCTCTGATTGTCTTGCCATATTAATAGCTTTATCCAGGTCTAGGTCTTTTTCCATTTGCATGTGTTCTGATAGCCGTGTATCGACCAAGCCTACTACAATCCTGTCTCTGATGAGCTCGTCATGTGGTGCTCCATAGTTACAGTGTTCTGCTAATGCATACAGCGCTGTAACAAATGCATCAACTGTCTCATTTGCTTCTTGTTTGTGCATATTAAATCTTCCATGCTCATACACTATGTTCTTTTTGACTACAAAGAATGACTGAAAGCCGTCTCTTACTTTAGTATACTGACGCTGATCAGCTTCACTGAGTTTCAGGCCACGCAGAACATCATCTGCTTCATCTCCCATACAGTAAATCAAAGTGTTCACCTGATTTTCTTCGGAGCTTATTGTGAGATTGCTTGCTTGCCTAAATCTCTCGAATCGCTGTATCCATTTTGTCCAATCATTTGGTTTGGAAAAAATCAAAGGGCTCCAGTGGTTGTATGTTAAAAGTAGCACTGGGTGTGCCAGCCATTCTGCTAACTCCTTCCTCATTCTGCTCATCCCCACTGCCGCTCATTTTCCTCTTTTGGGTAGACCTCGTTGTTCAGTTACTGTGTTACAGAACTTCTGACACCACGTCATATTTTGTAATAGTACTCCTAACACGTGAGTTCTCTGTACACGAACTGCTTTATTTTTCTTAACTCCTCCCTTCCAGTTCCTTCATACTGTGTCACCTCAAAATATGTCCTTCACTACTCTCTGTCTAACATTGGTTCCTCTTCACAGTTAAACATCAACAGGTTCCATTTACCCTACACCACATCTATTACATCTCACCTATTTTAGAATCTCTTTCGCATTCTCTAGTCTAGGTATTTTGGACACCACATTTCTCTTGTATGACTCTAGCCTTTAGTGTTTTGTTTGATGCACTCATGCAATAGTCTCCTATGACTTCCTCCACTAATTCAGTTATCTCCCTCTGAGAATGATGGCTCCACCCCTTTCCGTCCATTTATTTAATTACCTAGTATTCTGATTTTCTAGTTGGAATTTCTTGTAGAAAGTCTAGACAGATACATCTTCTTATGTTTTTTTCTGGGGCGACATTAGTTGTCCTTTCCCAATACAGTTCTGAGTCAGAGGATCTATTTCAGGCCGCAAATTCCCATACCATGCATCTGATTATGTTAGTTGGAGAATTAGAAAGTTTGCTGATTTTCTTTGCCTCCTAACTTTCTCCTATGTTTTTCTTCAGAACATATTCTACCAGAAGCACTAAGGTGAAGGAAGCCAATTCTACCTCTTTATTTTTTTCCCATCTGGAAAGCTGCTACAAATATTAGGAGTATCCTAGGGAATGCAATTTATGTATTATTAAAATGAAGTTACTACGTCTCCAGACAGGATGCTTATCTTTACACAACTAGTTTTCTTCCTCATATCCATTAATGATAACATAGGATACAACTAGAACACAGGTGCCAAATTCATGTTGTCATGGTGGTGTCACATGATGTATTGGGACTTTCCCCTCCCCTTCACTAAACTTGGCATGGGCCAACGCGTGATGCATCCGGGCCACAAGCCGGGAGTTTGACAGCCGTGAACTAGAAAATATAACTGAAAGCTTAGCTTCATTTTTGGCTTAAATTATTTGAACTGATGTTATGTGGACTATATATTTGAAGTGAACATTAGAAATTGCTGAAAATTAGTTAGCTGCATGAAACTCTAATTGGGATTATTTATGCTAGTCAGTATTACTTTTTCAGTAGAAGTAATCTTCTACTGAGTCAGGTAACCTAACTTTTTTTTAAAAAAATGTTCATGTAGTTTTTCTGCTTTTACATCAATTTTCTTCAGTTTGCTATTTTCAACATATTTTGATTGACAAATGTGCTTGTTGTTGAAAAGCTCATTTATCTGTTAAAATGTGTTATTTACTTTCCAAATAGAAAACCTAACACAATAACAAATAGTAGAAAGATAATACTGTTTATGATTCAAGGAACTTTGGAAAATTCATTTTAAAAATCATTTTGAAATCTGGTCTTTTGCTGATTGAAGACATACAAAAATGTAACCTTTCCTAGGACAGCCTTCTAGCACAAATGCACACAAATATCCATAAGTATAGTTGATTGTTAAGAGAAAGAATAACAAAATGTTTGATATACAATATGTGTATGATAAAGTTCTCATTTTATAGCATAAAACAAGCATTTGGGGAATAGAACTGTGTAAGTTTTCAATGAAATATTAGAGAGCAAACTCTTAACCTATTGATGCAATATTCAGTACCCCATCACTGTATTGCAAATTGTTTCATCACATGGAGGGCTGTACAAAATGGAAAAGACTCAACATATTTCTCATATGTGTTAGTATCCACTTCCACATAAAGAGAACCTTTCCTTTAATTATCAGCCTTACTTCTTAGGATGGAGATGGCATTCTCCTAAAGATCACAGAGTGCTAGGAATGGTTTCTTGAGTTTGATGAACTATAGCTGGAAAAGGAATGAAGAACTTCAAGATTTTTTTCTATATACTTTGGTCTAAGTGGACCTTTGGATCTGGTGACCAATATTTTCTCCAATTCAATTAATGCACAATTTTTAAGGTTGAGAAGCATCTGCCAAGGTTGTTAACCAGATGTTACTTTTTAAAGTTCAGATTAAAAAACCCAACTGTTTCAGGCTTTATTTAGAAGGAAGATGATGCTATCTTGTATTGAATCAGAATTTTGGAAGACCTCCAAAAGCCAAAGACATTATATCATCTAATGGAATAAAAATCTGCAGTATAATGTTCCATGTCATTCATTACTGGCTTGTTTCCTAAAGTTAACAGAAAATTCAGTATCTATTCAGAAGCCTATTATGTTAAACTGATACATTTTTTCCCTCCTGAGCATCAGCATGGCTTTCATTGTGTTTTATATATCTGGAAAAATAAGTATTTTAGCTATCCAGAGCTGAGTGTCCCAGAGACAGATGACATTTTACAAGATCAGGAATTTTTTATGTTTTGGAGTTTAATCTCCTGCAGTGTGAGGTAATACTACCCAGTTTGGCTCAATGGACTAAGTATCTAGCGCAGGGGTCCCCAATTCTCAGCCACGGTCCACTACTGAGCCTTGAGCCTTTTGAAACCAGGCCATGGAACAGTGGTGGGATTCAAATTTTTCTGTGGGCGTGGCTTGGTAGGTGTGGTGGGAGAAGGATACTGTAAAATCTCCATCCAGAGGTGGTATTTGCTGGTTCTCCGAACTACTCAAAATTTCCGCTATCGGTTCTCCAGAACTGGTCAGAGCCTGCTGAATACCACTTCTGCCACAGAAGTGATGGGCGAGCACACAGGTTCATGCATCCCCACCTGCATGACAGCAGGTAACTGCATGTGCACGCACTCCATTTGCGCAAGCGGTGGGCACATGTGCCCACCACTCATGTAAATGGAGCTGCGCATGCATACCCGCTGTGTACACAGGACCATTCCCTCTGCCTCCCCCCAAATGGTCCTCAAAGCTGAAAAGGTTGGGAAACTGATTAGCGCACTTCTGGAAATTATTCTAAATTACTGTTCCCTTAGCTGCTATAAAGACTATTTGTTTCTGTATTTATTTATGTATTTATGTATATGTTTTTTTTAAGCTGCCATTTCAATGGTCTTACATCAACATCATTAGCTTTTATTTTTCTCTCTCCAAGTTTACAGTGCTGTTCTTAAGTTCAGATCATCTTCTGAAGACTTGCTTTATATATTTCCATAAAAATAATTCAGATAATGAGAATGTGAGTTAAAGCCTTTTTTTGTGGCAACACGTTCCCAAAGACTGCATCTCTGGTGCTACAAGATTTAGGCAGGCAATATACCTTCCCTATTTTTAAAAATATGATTAATGATTTCATACTTTTTTGTTACATGGATTATATATGTTTATGAACATAGAAGGATATTCTGCTCTTATACTTCATCTTGTGCCAAATTCTTTGCTTTCAGATCTCATCTTTTTTCCATCTGACTGCCTCTATTTCTGACAGATTTGTACTTTCAGTAAACAATAAATCAAAAGACTTTTCAATTTAAAGCAGATAGCTTTTGAGATATTATAAAAACGTATGTTTCAGAAAAAAAAACCTGTCTGTTTCAATTACTGTTTCCATAAGACTGTCAAGCATTCATTCGCAGAGGTTAGAGATGAATTATAATTATTGGCATCCCTTAATGTTCCTTTTTGAAAATGGATGTCAATTTTCTGAGAAAGTGCTGAGAATCCCAAACAATATTTGAGAGCAACCGAAATCTCAGAAGACGTCTCAGAGAATGTTGCCAATCTCATGGGCTGGATTTGTTAATTGCTGCCCCTGTAGTGAATCACATGACTACAAGGTCTGGGGGATGAACTTTACCCAACTGGCTTCCTGGAGACAAGAACAAAATTTTCTGCCTATATTGAGATAATATGCTCTATCTCAGGGGTCTCCAACCTTGGCAACTTTAAGACTTGTGGATTTCAAGTTGAAGTCCACAAGTCTTAAACTTGCCAAGGTTGGAGACGGAGACCCCTGCTCTATCTAGCCTAAAATGAATCTTCAGATTTTTGATCCTAACTTCTGGTTTCCCCTTTGTTCTTGATAGCTCTCATATCAATTTAAGAGCTGTGCTGGTGTAGCGGTTAGACTGCAGTACTGAGGGCTAATTCTGCTGACTGCTGCCAGCAGTATGGCAGTTCGATTCTCACTGGCTAAAGGCTGACTCAGCCTTTCATCCTTCTGAGGTCAGTAAAATGAGGACCAAGATTGTTTGGGGGCAATAGGCTGATTCTGTAAACTGCTTAGAGAAGGCTGTGAGTGCACCATGAAGCGGTATAAAAGTCTAAGTGCTATTGCTGTATCTCATTTTAGGTATCCAGCTTTGGTTCAATCCATGTGTTTTCCTCAGCCCAGGCCTGGAATAGCTTTCCCCAATCTGAAGCACTCCACATGTGTCCAGATAGTTTGCTTTAAAAAATAATAATGAAGAGCATCAAACAGCTTAGTTCAGCTTTAGACCATAACTTCCACAATCTCTTGCAGTAGGCCATGTAAAATTTAGGATTTGTTCGATATTAGATTGAGAAGGATTCAGCATTTATGTAATTAAGAATCATGCGAAAGGAACAGTGAATCTGTATGTTCAGGATTCCACTTCCCATAACACACATAAATTAAAATAACCTTTACAACCCTTTTTAAAATAAAAACTGACAACTAATATAAAGGCAATTAAAAGGCCAGCCTTCTTCTGTGAACAAGAAAGTGCAATTTCTTTTTATAGACATTGTAGTTTAATTCTGGTGGTTCCTTTCTGATGGCTTAATGGACTTCTTGCTTTTGCTTTTTGGTTCTATCTGTAAGCCACCATTAAGGAGTAGCATTCATTTAGGCATCTGTCCCTGTCACCCCACTCCCCAGCTTAAATCCTAAGTCAAGATAAAGCATGAAGCTGAAGTGAGCCCATGAAAGCAAGCTGGAATGATGGTGATTTATATTCCATTGTTATGGCAACAGTAAAAGGAAAATGGACCCAACAGTCACTGGAGTTGCATTCTGAAGAAATGGGAGAGATTGGGGAGGGGGGGTGGACAGGAGGAGGAATGCTTTGGAGTCTTGTTTTATGGAAGGCCTCTCTGGAAGCTATCTGTATTTGGAAGTATAGGAATATGACTACACTTGTCAAGGGAGTTTTGTTTTGAATTAAATTATAATTCTACCACGGTTATTCGATTGGGTCAATTGACCTCTTTGTAATGGCTCTACAACACACCTATGTACTGTTCCATTATCCAATTAAACATATTGTAAGAACAGGAGCAATGTTTATCTGAATAAATATATTATTAATTTAATTTGGTTTAATTTAATTTCAGAGAGAGTTGTAGAACAAAACTAAAAAACTAAAAAAATCTCCATAAAACCATGATGGATTAAATGCACCATTAAGGGCCTTAGTGGCAACCGTCAGAGAGCATTTGTTTTGAATGCAGTATTGCAGGCAGTCTGCCCACAGGTCAAGGCTGACTCAGCCTTCCATCCTTCTGAGGTTGGTAAAACGAGGACTCAGATTTTGGGGGCAATATGTTGACTCTGTAAATCACTTAGTGAGAGCTGTAAAAGACTATGGAGCAGTATTTTTGTCTAAATGCTATTGTATTAAGGGTCTTATCTTGGTAAAATATGATACAATACAAACTGAGTGACAATTAAGACAGCTTTTAAGTGCAGCAGAATTACATGGCTACAACAGTTTGGACATGCTTCCTCTCTGAAGTAATTTAGAGCTGTATTTTAGACACTTCATCCTGACAGCAATGCCAACTGCAAAAAATTTTGTTCCAGACTTTTCCACTCCTCAGAGTTTTGCCATTATTATTCACTATCCCTTACGTTAGCTAGGCTGCAAAAAGCCATATGTTTTGGGGATTGTGAAAGTGTGCTTTCAATTAGCCCACATGTCTTTAATCCAAGCATAACATTACAGCATATAATAAAAGAGTAGTACTCATGTAGCCATAGGATAAAAATAAGAAATGAAAACAAATACACATTCAAAGTTCAGTTCGACTACTGAACAGTGTGAGTGCGTCTTTTAAAAGCAAATTCTGTCCACTCTGATTCGCATTCTTCACCAGTTCATACCATAAACCTAATCTGTCATTATAGCACATTCCTCTGACACATTTTATATTAAAGTTATATGTATGCATGTGCACTTGGCAGTTACACCCCCAAATCATTCAATTTTCTATGTAAATTTAATGGACTGCCTGGACTGCACAGTTCCTTATGAAAGAATAATATGGGAAGATATTGAGAGACAGATGCAGTGTTCTAGTTTACAAACTGATGGCTAGAAAAGAGGAGTATTTTGGCTACAGGGAATCACCAGGAGCTTGGGGAGAGGCTCCCATATCCCAACAAGACAGCTGCCACAGCTGCCAACCCCAGTTCTGAAATAGCGAAATAAAGAAGTTACTAGATCGGAGCCTTCTGCGTCTTCTTACCCACGATTTAACAATTTCCTTTTCCTTTATCTAAGTTATCTTGTTAATCATTAGCTTCTCTTTAGCCAAATTGTATGTGTAGAAATTGACTGAAAACTTATGACTTAAGAAAAGTCCAGCACCACCCACTAATGTCTTATCAAAATAGGAAAATATTATCCTGGTTTTTTTGAATAAGATGTGACCTCAGCAAACCAGACTTGACCCTGCACTCAGTAGAATTGTATTGCTGGTTAAAGGATTAACTTCATATTACTGGAATGGAAGTGCTCTATAAAACAAGAGTGAGCCAGATTGCTGTTGGGTAGTGACTCCTTAACAAACAGAAACCCACCCAAGTAGTACAAATGACTAATTTTTCTCCCTGGATTCTTTCACACCCTACACATACGTAATAAAGTAGGGAATAAGAGACCTGTCTATTAACTGGAATAAATGAATAAGAAAAATACAGTGAGGTGAGAAAATATTTTTTTAGTCTGAGGACCAACTTGAACTAATCAATAAAATCAGTGATTAGGTTAATTATTATTAAAGTTATATTAATTATTTTATTTATAATTATTACTAACATTTTCAGTGTTTTAAGAAAGCCATCCTCAAAGGGTTTTGGAACAGCCAATTAGATAGCCAAATCAAATACAAACTGCTAACTGTTCGATTTCATAGCTGTTGACCGAGAATATTTTCAGCTTCGTTAACTTTAGATTCCAAGGTAAGTATCTTCCTCAAAATCTGAGGAGTATCCCTCTGCTTTTCTACAATATGTATAAATAATTTTAATTTTTAATCATTAACTGGTGAGCAAACTTACTGGTAATTAAATCTAATTTAAATTTAAATCAAAATTTGTTTCCATCTCCATTCTTTTTCTTCAGTCCAATTCTTGTCCGTTAATAAACTTGGGTTCAAAGAATATCCTGGTCATTAGACATAGAGTTCCAACACTGAGGAGAAATATTGATGTTTCAAGAATGTATTATATGCATTTATATTATGTGAAATTCAGAGATGGGAGGAAGAATATGCAGTTCTTAAATGCACAAGAAAAATGAATGCATGTCTGTTTAAAAGGGTGTCCAGATTTTCTCCAGCAAAAAATCTGTTCTCAGCTATTGTTTATGCTTCAATAACTGGAAGTTAGTGCTGTGGGATATTTTCCCCCACAACTGAGTTAAAGTCCTATGCACCCAATCTAGAATCAGCAGAAAACAATGCTTGCATGAAATTTCTTGTTCCATTGTCAATTCCTATCTTCCTGTAGTGTATTGCTTCTGAATCACTGTTGCAAAACAAATGGTTTTCGTATCTTCATCATCAGGTGGGGTACAAAGAGGTATCACAAATGGAGTCTCTAGTAGTGGATCTTGGGGGAGAAGACTTTCAATTAAGAGTCTCTCACCTACTTTCTTATATGATCAAAAAAATGCTGATTTCCAGTATTATATTCAAGAGAGACAAGGAAAGGGTAGGGGAAGTTAGTCCCATTGTTTCACTGTTATCATTATTTCACCTTTTTACAAAACTGGAAAATTCTAGCAGCTAGAGTAGACTATCTCTATGATGGCAATCTGAAGGATTGTCCAGTCAGTGGGAACCTGGGTTGGTGTAACTGCAGGGGCTGTAGAAGCTAGGATATAACAAAAGTGGTGGTTGTGCAAAGACAAAGCAGAAACCTATATGAAGACTAGATACAGTGAACCTTCAATTTAAATGGGATCTCATTTAGAAACTTAGAAAACAATAGACCAAATTTCTGTCTGGATAGTTGCAAATCTATTGTGTTTAAGTAATCATAATTACTTACAGTTGAATGAGAGAATTAAGTGTATGCTAATATTATTTTAATTCTATTACATTTGTTGTGATTTATATCATTTGCATAAGGACATAACAGAAGTGATAGTGATCTTAAAATTTTTGCATAATGAGGCAATACTAGTTTAGTTTACTTTACTTTATTGTCATTGCACCTCATACAACAAAATCAAACCCATCTTCAGTGCACATCATGACCATGAAAATAAACACAAACAAACATCCTTCACACTTGTCTGTAGGGTAATTCAAAACACCACGTTAATGGGAAAACAAGGTACTGTGGATAAACATATGGAACACTGAAAATTAAACACACAAAAAACTTTAAAAATAAGTATTAACATTAATAAGTATTAACCAAATGATAAGAAGTTTTTCACAGAAAGCTTTGCTTTTTTCTTTTGTTCATCCAGGGCAATAAAAATTCATTGTATGCGTTGTTAGAAAGATTTAAGGGAAATAAATGGTACAATAAGCTGTAATTATGTACTGTTTTGTTTGTTGAGATGTACTCAGTGGCTCTTGCTTTGCAAGTCTCTTGCAACATGACTTAAGTACTAAGCACTTAGAATCCCTTGTTGGGCCTCATGCTGTGAATTTACTGCAATAGTTGTAGAGTGAAGTGAAAGCAAAGTAGAAAGCAGTGAATGTTTATGTCTCTGTTCTTTGGGGAGAAGAAAACTATCAAGAATGGAGAACATTCCCTTCATGTGATGTGTTATTTAAACATAGCGTTGATTAATATTTCACTTTAGGAAATGTTGTGAGTTCAGCCCTTTGTTAATTCAACTGTTAAAAATTGTTATTCATTAACTATGTGGTTTTTTTTTCAGCTAAGAAAGTTTTAGGCACTTAGGCATCATTTAAAAAGAGAAAAAGTATGATCATTATATTATCATCATACGATAATAAATTTGCCAGAGATTTGATCACCACTAAAGTCTGCAATGATCATATTGCATCTCTACATTGCTTAGAATGTTCTTGTAATGCCGTGATTTTTTTAAAAAGTCATGTAAATTTCTGATTAATTAGAAATGTGCAATACTTAAAATGCAGAATTCTTTGAACTTATGACCCATTGGGGTCACTTGACTGAGAAAGAAAAACCAAATTTAAGAATAAAGTCAGAAAAAAACCCAGATGTCCTGATCTGGTGAGCAGCTGCCCAGTTACAGATGTGATATTTTATAATACAGGGTGATGACACACAAGTTGCCTTTGGAAATCATATGCTATAACATCCAGTCAATGTTGCAACTCCACATGTTTTCAGGGTTACACTATATTTTTGCCAGATTTACATCATAACTTTTATAACACACACTGTTTTGTAGTCCCCAAACTGATAAGAAATTACTTTCAGTCCAATTTTGCTTATATATTTTTATCTACAAAATCATAAATAATGTTTCTTGCTATTGTATTTTCCCATGTAAAACTACGTATAATTAATAGTCCTTGGCAAAATAATAAGAACTTTATTGTAGCATTCTTATTGCATCCCTGAGTGCCCTAATGTCTATTTTGTTTATAAAACTTGCAGTTTATTTTTATAGCATAAACTAATTCATAACATCTTCAAGTCTACATCACAACGTCAGTGTGTGTTGTCTGTAGGAAAATGTTTCATTTCCAAAAATGATGTTTTCAGAAAGAACATTTTCTGCTTTAAAGGACACAAATACATAGTATTTTCAGTTAGTAACTTTTTTCAGATGAAAAAAATTATTTGGTTTCCATATGTACATCATTCAATCCATTATTTACATTCAAGTCAAGCCATATAATAATTATCTTGCGTTTTAGACACATTTAGTTTTTTATAATCTTGGGTTTGACCTAATCAACAGGAGACTCCATTGTTCCAGGATCATAACATTACCTAATCATTCCAGTTGTGTTCCAGCAGAGAGTTAATATCTTGCAAATAAACATGATTGCACATCTGATTCCTGTCCATTTCATAGGAACATAAGCCAAATTCGTTATTTGTTTAGCACTTAGGGAGTTGATTCAATCATTTTTGCTCAGCGTGAAATTGGCACAGCACCTGTGATTGCCCAGCAGGCTCCTCATCATTGAAAGGTGAGTCTAAGTTGAATGAATGAGACAAGGTGTGAATTTTGGCAGAATCACATTCAGGATGGGACGATTAAGACAAATGAGTCTATTACTGCACTGTGATTTTAAAAGAAGCCTTTCTGTACTGGTGTCAATGTTTCCAGTTTCTTTAGAAAGTTACCAATAATGAATTCCTGTATATGTTTGACTATTGACTTTTGTATTCAGGTAGTCTTTGACTTACAACAGTTCATTTAGTGACTGTTCAAAGTTAGAACGGCACTGAAAAAAGTGACATTTTTCACACGACCATTGCAGCCCCTCATGGTCACCCGGTCAAAATTCAGACGTCTGGCAACTAACTCATATTTATGATGGTTGCAGCATCCCAGGATCATGTGATCCCCTTTTGCCACCTCCTGGCCAGCAAAATCAAGCCAGATTCACTTAACAGTTACTAACTTAACAACTGCAGTGATTCAATTAACAATGGTGGCAAGATAGGTGGAAAGTACAGGGAGAATCAGGAGACTCAGGCAATTCAGATGAGTGTAAAGATTTACTGCAAGCTTAAGCTCTCTACAAGAATCTGAACTGCTAATGGTCAAAGGAAATGTGCAGGAGTTAAAAAGGAATTCAAGGTGGGCTGGACCTAAATTTCTTGTGGGCATGCAAGGACTCATGACATATGATACATTTGACCCCTCCCTCGGGCTCAGACTGGTCATCTCCTACAAAAGGTTGTAAAATGGAGCAAAACTTACTTAACAAATGTTTCACTTAGTAACAGGAATTGTGGGTCCACAATGGTCCACAACAGGTCCACAATGATCACCTGCATACATCTGAAATATAAATAGTATCATAAGCAGATCACCCTACTCTATCATCCAACAGAAACGAATTCTGGCACATTTCAGTTGCCAGATTGTTTTGTAATATGGGTACAGTTATAGAAAGAATGTAACTTAATCTCACTGAAATAGTTGAAGCACAAGGCGCTTACAAAAATGCAACTAGGTTTTGCTTTGTGTAAATTAATAGTATTCAATGAGGCATACTTCAAATAGTTTCTAGAATACTGCACTCATACATCATTAATTTAAAAAGAGGACAAAATCTTATGGGATTCCAAGCATCATGCTCTATGGTGAAAAGAGGTAATGTTTTTTTGTTCTGTGGTTGATTCTTCTTTAGTGTCATATGGTAACCAAGCCATTCATATTCTTAGCTATAAACATATATAGTGCCCAGATTATAGGTGGATTGAAGCCAACTGATGCCCCAACCACAGGCCATTGTGGTGCCCCTGGGAAAATGAGACTCTCACTTCATGAAGAGGAAAGTAAATGTAATATTTAATAACAACTTCAAACCTATCTTTTAAATGATAATTACTCACAAAAATTTTCCAATAAAAAATTTCAACAGTGCACACTAAAGTCAAATATAGCAAATAAAGGCAAAAAGCCAAACAAACCCTGAAGACAGGTGTGGTAATGAAAGAGTTATGGCATGATGGGGAAAAACTCTATGGCATCCCCTAACCTTGCTGCCCTAAGTCTATGTTTATTTTACTTATGGTTAGTGTAGGAATGGCCAATGTAGAAATTCACTGAACTAGGATCATAGTGATTTCTTAAGGCCTCCTCTCTTCCCAAATCTTTATGGGACTTAACTTTCCAACTGACCAGAATAGTTCTTCTGAAAATTTCCCAACAAGTAAAATTCCATGGTCATTCCTTCATCCTTCACATTGGCCAAACACTTATTCTGTTGCCAAGCTTTACTTAAGGCATACTGAAATCTAGAGCTTTGCTGTGTAGCGAGGTTACAGGTAACCTTTCCAGTCTGGTGAGCATCAATTATAGTTTTTGGGAAGTCCTCGGACTCCTTTGTTTGAGTCATGACACAATTCCATATACCTGTGTTGTGAAGATAAGATGCTTGATAGTGAAAGCCTTGAATCCTGTTCTTTAAACAGGGTCTGTCACCTGATTATTCTCTCATGGACTGAAATACCTGATTCAAATTTCCCTTTCAAATGAATTCATAATCCTTTAAGTTCACATACTTTTGCCATAGAAAATGTTCGTTTGGTTAATTTTCCTCAATAAATCAAATAAGTGTGATATTTTTTACTCATTTGTTTAATTGGGTTTTCTTTGTCTAGTTTTAGGGACCTGTGGAAAAGAGATAGTTTTAGTCACATGTATGCAGAAAAACCGAACATTCAAAAGGTTTTGTTGTCTTTTTCGCAGCAATTAACAGTTGGGGTTATAAGTTTTATTCTCTTGAATAGAAAGTATTGATCCAACTAATGATTACAAATACTGTACCACGCGGTATAAACGCTTCTCCATGTATGGGATCACAACAACTGCCTCCATTGCCTCCCCATAAAAATAAATAAGTAAACAAAGCCCTAAAACCTCTCTTAGGGAAATGGGCACCTCTGATCCCTTAGCGCTACACAACCACCTCGAGCTTTCAAAACAGCTTTGGTTTGGGTATCATTAGGCAGGAGGAGGAAGCGTTGCCCCCTGGAAACGTTCCCATCGGTTGTCGCGAAAGAACCGCGAATTACCCCTTGAGAGATGGCCGGTCGTCCCGGGGCCTCTAGATTAGCCTGAGGCCCGTCTTAATGGTGGGGCAGCAGTGGTGACCTATCGCGCAGGAACAACTGCCAAATTCGGGATTTGTACAGGCGGCCCAAAAAGGGCCCCGGAGCGGAGCGAGCGCTGGAACGGGTAGGGTTTACGCGAAGGGATGCGTGCGAAGGAGGCGGGAAGAAACGAACCTCTTCGCTTCTCCATCCTTGCCAGTTTCCAGCAGCGGAGCCAGGGCAAGCGATTCCCTCGAACCGGGGACGGGCAGAGAGCCAGCGCAGGGAAGCACCGAGGGGAAGGTGTGTGTGTGTGTGTGTGTGTGTGTGTGGGGAGGAGAGCAGGAAGGAGGTGGGACCGGGGGCGGCCGGGGGCAACAAACAAGTAAATAATAGCGCGGACTGAGCGGGCCTCCCGAGGCAGCCACAGGCGGTAGCGACTCCCTCCTTGGCTTCTTGCAGTGGGCGACGACAGCAGGCGGCGAAGCCTTTAGCCGGCCGGGCTCTGTCGACCGCCTGGCTAAAAGGACTGACTGGGCGTCCAGCTTGGAGCTGCGGGTCGACGTTGAAAAGCTTGGGAAGAAGAAGAAAAGCGGGGGCCCGACTCGGGGCAAAGCGGACGCCCCATTCTCCTGCCCCCGGCCGCCTTTCCTCCCGTGCGAGGGAGCGCTCCCTTTCAGGCAGGCGCTCCGCGGGGCAGCCGTCGAGAGGCGATACTGGGGGGCCGCGGCAGAGGGAGCCCTGGCAGAGGGAGCCGTCGAGTCGCGGGGAGAACTGGCGGAAGGGCGTCCAGAGGGGAGACCTCGGCTGGGGCGCCGGGCCCGGCCGGGATGGCGGCTGCGGGGAGCATCACCACCTTTCCCGACGACGGCGGCGGTGGCGGTAGCGGTGGCCCCTTCCCGCCTGGACACTTTAAGGATCCCAAACGGCTCTACTGCAAAAACGGAGGCTTCTTTCTGAGGATTAACCCTGACGGCCGAGTGGACGGAGTCCGAGAGAAGAGCGACCCGCACAGTGAGTAGCCTCCCTCAGGCTTCGCCTAACGTGGCCTCTTGGCAGCCGCCTTGCCCGTCCCCAGATTCCTCGGAGGGTAATCGCGCGGACCCTCTCGAGAGGGAGGGAGAGAGAGAGAGAGACTCTCTTGAGTTTTATCTAAAACTGGTCTAAGCCTTAACAGCCGATCCAAAATCCTAACCCTAACCCTGACCCTTTCATGGCAGGCTATGCCTCCTTGATTAAAAATAAGGCATTGTAAATATGAATTTAATCACATTTTTAGTATATTTGGGCACAGAAGTTTCGGCCTTGTCAATTTGCTCCTATCTGCAGCGCAATCCTTTGTAGGTCTACCCAGGGGTAAGTTGTCAACACTTTTAGAAGTCAGCAGGATTGTACCTAAATCAATTAGATCCTTTGCTTCATCCAGGGGGGCTTGCCTGTGGGAAATTTAACTGTTGCATATTTCTGTGTGTGACTTTATCATTTATTTTATAAATAATAAACATGTACGCAGTACCGTACAGACTATATAAATGCATAAAGAGATGCAGCTTGTACCATTCACAAAGTATGCCACATTGTTTATGTAGTAGCTCCCAATGTCTGCTGCCATAGCATCTTCCTCACATTTCCATTTTCAGCTGTGCCCAATGAGAGATGAGTTTGACACGGTGCTCTAAACAGGAAGTAAAGTTCAGTTTTGGTTTACTGCTCTGTGTAGGGCTATCAGATATACGAACAAACAAAGGAGGACATGGACAATTGGCAAGGAGAACGAATGAGAAAAGAAGGCTATTCTGTTTAACTTTCTGGTCACCTGTGAAAAGTATAGCAAAAAAGCCCTGCAAAAATGAATTTATTTGTATATATGAAATTACTTTTTCCAACATCAATAACACTGATTTTTCCATCACACTATTTATCCAACAAATCTTTATTTTCAAGAACATATGCTAGAGATAATATAATTGCTGATGGCTCATTTTTCAAATTTCACTATAGAAATGATGATGAGTCATGTGATCTACATACTATAGTGATAATAGATTTGAAGGGGCTGGTGCTGGTTTCTGGAGATAAATATCACATATCTAAGCTATTGAACCTGTTGATAGACGAAGGAAAGAAAGAAGCAGACAGTTAAGTTTGAATGTAAAAATAATTCTAAACCCCCAAGACATTCATAAAGCTGGACAATATTTGATTTTAAGCTTATGACTGCCAGATGGGAAACGTGGTCAAAAAGAGCATCTCCTTTTGCCAGATGTCTGGTAATCCTAGCCATGAACTTTGATTTGTTTAAGAATCTGCAGTGAAAATATGATTATATGGTTTAGTATAATGTATGAATTCAGTTAATATTGAAGAGCTAACATAACAGCTTTCTTCTATTTGGCACATACTTTTCTCTAGTTTATATGCATTTTGTGGTCTAGAACCACTTCATGCATTTGATGGTGAAGTGACAATTAGTCAACATAAGTTTATGCTAAAATACATCTTTAAAATTTTTCTTTTAAGGGGTTTGTTTTTCCTCTAACAATTCAGTTATATTTAGTCTCTTTTACTCTGAAGCAATTATTATGTTACTATTAAGACCATTTATTGCATACTTGGTAAGTGTGCCTAACTCTCTAGAATACGAGGTAAACATATTAGATTGCTTACCTGTTAAGCCTTATTCACAGAATTTTTAAGACATCCACATACTGTTTTCCTTTTGTGATCTGTATTTTTCAACTTTCCCCCTTATCTTTTCAACTTACATTTCCATGTATGGAAAAAAAATCCAAATTAATTAAGAAAGAGAGATAGATAGTATACATTGTTCTTAACTAATAGCACTAGGAATCTTGTCTCATGGTATGCATTCCACACCTACACTATTTAGTGCTGTAGGTTTTTACTGCTATTCTAAGATCATGAGTGGACTAAAACAGGGGTCCCCAACCTTGGCAACTTTAAGGCTTGTGGACTTCAACTCCCAGAGTCCCTCAGCCAGCAAAGCTGTCTAAGGAACTCTGGGAGTTGAAGTCCACAAGCCTTAAAATTGCCAAGGTTGGAGACCCCTGGACTAAAATACCAGAACCATGTTTGCAGTATATTCTACTTCTATAATGGATACCATTTCCATATTATTACTAAATTCTGGCTCTGCCCCCACATTATATGTATCACATTCCCTATATTTGAAGACTCCAAGTGTACTTCCTCATATTGCTTAATGTCATTCAGCCAACCACATTCTCCAGTTCTCATTCCTTGTTACTTGAATCATTTTTTATATTACTATATCTTCTTAGACCCCATTTTTTTTCAGGATGATATTTACCTATCAGAGGTTCACTTACAAGAACCAAAGATTCAGTACAGGTAATCCTTGAGTTACAATAGTTCACTTAGTGACCATTTGAAGTTACATGATAAGCCCCCCCCCGTGTTTATGATAAAGTCCCGAAATTAAAAATGTTGCAGCACCATGGCAGCTGTTCACCCTTACAAACAACCACAGAGGCACTGCATCAGTTCACCCTATTTCTCCTCCCCTGCTTCCCATGACTGCTTCCCTCTCCCACCCTGCCATGCCAGATGTACTTACCTTACAAAGATATATCTCTGCCAGGGTTTCTTTGCCTGAGACAAAGGAGAGCAGGACAATTTTTCTTTCAGCATCCAGTCAGCTTGAAAATGCCTTTTGCACTGAGAATGAAATGTTCTGGGGGCCGTGATCTCATGTGACTTCAGGCACCCAACCACTTTTGCGAGATCACGGCCCCCAGAACATTTCACAAAATTTAAAAAGCAAAAGTTATCAAACAACTTCTCAGTTCAAGCACATCCAAGAGAAGCATCAATAATTGAAATGTATCTTGGTAAATAGTCTTAAAATCTGATTATCATGCTTAATTTGGTTTTACCCAACAGGATTCAAGGATTGTAAAATCTCTTAGATGATAAGGAAAGCTTAACCTGTTTAGTTATAAAAGGCAAACCTTTATAAAGTAGAATCTGGCCACTCGGTAAATGTCATAACAAGATAAACATTTAGGAAATAACTATCAATTAAGAATGCCTAAGCCATTGAGTCAGTAGACATTCTTAATTTTATATATACATATTTTTGTTGTAGATTGAAGTATCTGTATCCAACAAAATTCTTTGTGACTAAATACCTTAACTCAGGTGCTATATAGGTTTAAATGGATATGTTCACAATGCTGAATTGGTGCTGTCCGTTTTGGCAGTGCTGATTACATGTTTAGGAAATTATTTCTAAAGGAATACTGTAATGTATTAGTATATATTAGTATAATTAAAATATATTTGTTATTATCTCTATAAACAATTAATGGTTTTTTGCTGACATCATTATTGAACTGATGAGGCTTTAACTATTTGTTTATAGATAAGAGATCATTTGCTGTATTTCAAAAGAAGGTGACAAATTACTAAAATTATTTATACTTATTGTGATGGAGGAAAGTCACTTTTTTTTAAACTACATGTTTATTTTTCTTTTCTATTTTTTGTTCTTTTTGTTTTTGCACCTTATTCTTGTATTTTTTATGTTAGGTTTTATGGTTGCAATTGATTTTAAAAGAGAATTCATAGTTCAATGTTTTTGTTAGTATGTCACAACTTCTCCTGTTTTCTACTTCCTTTAATGTTGTTAACATTAAGGTAATGAACATAATTTGAACTTTTTTAAAATAAAAAATGCAAAAAACTTGCAACCTATTCTAGACTTTTCTATATTCTTGAATGGTTTCTACTGTTCATTTACTGTGCTGAACACATAGGGATAAATATTAAAATTCTCTCAATTTTTTACTATAATGGTACTTATTTCCATTTTGATATTCTATTTAACAAAGGACTAAAAATTCATTTTTGTCTTTCTAGAACTTTCTATTTTCTATTCCTTTTTTGCAATCTAAGATTCTCTCATATTTTACTTTACAATTGCTGGCAAAAAGAAGAGCAGACAAATTCATTGTTCCAGTATAAATTTTTGTTAATGTATTTTCATCGTATATTTTCAATGAGGTCACTTGTTTGTGCATCTGGGCACATTGCCTTTTTTTCTTCCATTTCCAATACTGAAACAAGTTCACCTAAAGTTTTTCCAGTTATTTTTTTTAACTAATTCCCTCTATGAAGGAGATGAGTGTTTCCAAAAATGTGATCGATCGATAGATAGATAGATAGTTAGATATACAGACATACAGGCAATTGATATTCTCTTGCTCTGTGTTTTTTCACATACTGTACTTTTACTTTGCCTTTGTTCCAGACTTGCTTTTACCCTACTTTCAACTATGTTCAAATATTTGCTTTAAAAAAAGAGCTAGTTGCTTTACTGTTCTCTCACACTTGTGTTCTGTCTCTGAACTACATCTGTAAACTCCATATCTTTTTCCAATTCTACTTAACATTTCTGAGATTCCCCTTCCCCCAAATGAATGCTCATCCTTAGTGATGTACTTGATGTTTCATAATAGTAAAGATTTCCCCCATCCAGTCGTGTTGGATTCTAGGGAGCAGTACTCATCTTTGTTTCTTGGCCAAGGGAGCCAGCATTGTCCAAAGACACTGCAGTGATCGTGTGGCCAGCATGACTATACACCAAGTTGCACAGAATGCTGTTATCTGTATAAATAGTAGTACCTATTTATAATAATAATAATAATAATAATAATAATAATAATAATAATAATAATAATAATAATAATAATAATAATAATACTTTATTTGCGGTCACAGACCAAAACACAAGTACAACAAAAGAAGAACATGGGAAAATTAATCTTGAACAATTGGTCACCAAAAACTTGACTAAGGGGAATTACAGCATTCTCCTCTGATGGTTACAGCTCTTAAAAAAAAATTGGAAACCAAAGAAGTGATATATGAGGAGCCATCCCCTAGACAATATAAGAACAAATTACTAACATTGGATCTAGAAGGCTCTGTTTCAAGGAGAGACAGCAACTTAGATCTGCCTGCGTTATATATAGGGCAATATAAAAGGCCATGCTCCACAGTTTCAACCTCAGCTCTGTCACAGGGGCATAGCTGCTCGTTAATCGGGAGCCTCTTAAATCGTCCATCCAGTAGTGCTGAGGGCAAGACATTAAAGCGAGCTTGGAAGAAAGCTCTTTTATACTTGGGAATGGTTAGAGTGTAAAAATAGGAAGCCATCCTCAGTCCGTAATTATTAAATTGGCTGAAGATCAGAGGGGAGCAAGTTTTGTTAGCTCTGGCTCATAGATATTGCAAGTCAATATCCACAAGCCATTGGACTACCCTAAATTGGGCGTCGTTAAGGCCATAATCTCCCAGGGCATCCCTTGTAAAACATAGCAGGTATAATTTCTTCATCAGCTCCCTCTCCCAACAAGAAATATGAGAGTCAGCAATCACCAGGGAGAGGTAGCTACCAGGAACTGCCAGAAAGAGCACCCAAAACCACCATTTAAAGGTGTTAATCCACGCCAAACATTCGACTGATTGAGTGCCCAGTTCCAGGTACATCGGAGCAAAACCAACACAAGGAGGAAGACCCAGAAGTTTTTTAAAAAAGATAGCCTGGGTTCTTTCAATACAATCCTTGAAGCCCCGTATCCATATGGGAATTCTGGAAAGAGTTTGAGCCAAAGTTTTGGCTTTGTAAATACACAGAGCAGAAGGAATAAACTGGCCTCCTTGGGTATAAAAAATCTTAAAATCTGCTGGAGGCCGAGTTCAACACTTGGGTTCGATGTCTAGTCTAAGCACCGGTGTTCTGAAGTACCTATTTATTTACTTGCATTTGCGAGTTTTCAAACTGCTAGATGGGCAGGAGCTAGGACAAAAAAAATGAGGTTACTGTATTGATTGGCACTTGGGCCTTGAACTCGGGGTGACAAACTAAACGTCTTTAACTGTTGAGCCATCATGCTAGCATAGGTTTCATAGCAGATGTTAATAAAGGTCTTGTGATCCCCCACTTCCTGAAAAACAATAGTGAGAGGACACCTGTTTGAGTGGAAAAAGGTAGGTCAGTTGGACAGCTTAACATAGTTTCTTTACACAAACACATACATACATACATACATACATACATACATACATACATACATATGCATCTCTCTCCCTCTCTCTCTCAATTCCAGCACTTTTAAAAGTTTTCAAAAGCAATGGGTGTGTGCAAGACCAACTACTCTCATTTCTACTCTTAAAAACTCTGTAGGGCCACTAGACCCACACCCACAGTGGCACTATGTTGACTGCTTGGAGCTACCATAGGTACGTCCCATATCTATGCTTTAAGAAAACTAAATCAATCTCTCTCTCTCTCTCTCTCTCTCTCTCTCTCTCTCTCTCTCTCGGTTTTTATTGACTTAGTATTGATGTGACATTATGTTGGCTTTAAATTACCCACCCAGTTTTAGACTTTCCTTTCATGATTTACATCCATCATTATTTGCTGATAAAAAAAAACTTATGTGATGTTCACAATCCCTTATTCTCTACAGTTTACACAAGACTCTTCAATGTGTGTAGATCTTTTAAATTATTCAGCTCACTTATTTTAGATTCAGTGTCTTGATTAAATTTATTTTAAATACTATTCTCTTTTCCCCTGTGAACTATATAGGATATAATTCTATTCAGTTTCCCAGGAATAACTGAATCCTGTATTTATCTGCATCATCAAACATTGTTCAATCAGCAAGGTGTTTTGTCAATTTTTCTTTCATTCCTTCATAACAGATTTATTGTAATTATTAATTAAATCTATGAATTAAAATTGAATAATTGGAAACTTGCTATAAAGATGAGTCTTATACTGTGGATGCAATGTGGTGTAGCATTCCCTACCCTGACTAAACAAATGTTACAGTATTTGGTATATACAAACACAGTAACAATATTATATAGTAATTGGAGAGGGAGGGAGGGGGAGAGAGGGAGGGAGGGAGAGAGAGAGAGAGAGAGAAAGTGCACTATGAGGGCAAAGAAGAGTCAGCTGTAATTGTTAATTGATAAAGTAATACAGTACTTGTAATTTTTTTCCCCACAGGTAACCTTCATCTGCATAATCACCTTGCCTTCCTTCTCTTGTATCCTAAATTAAATCCTGTATCAGTTTAATTACCCCATGCATTTGATGAAGTGAACTGTAGCTTATGAAAGGGATGTGAAATACAAGCAGTGATGTTACTGGCATTGTTTTACCTGCATCTGAATGGTTATAAATTCTTATAAGTTAATTTGACTGTTTTCTCATACTTAGCTAATAAATTAGTCAAAGATTAATTGTTCCTGTGAGTTGCCCTGCAGTACTTGAATGTGCAGTAATAACATTTAATTTAGATGGATTTGGCGCTGTAAATTCGCCACAGAGTATGTCATGCAGGGCCTCATGAAAGAATTTTCCTCAGAGGGCCTCTGCAAAAATGTTGGAGATGAGCCTTGAACTCTTGGCTCGGAACTGGCTTTTCCGTAGCAGAGACGGTAGTAATGCTGCTCATTGATCTAGAGACGTGCAGCCTAAGGTTTTTTCAGTGAGTACACAAGCTCCCTTCTTGTACGTTGAAAATGAGAAGTGTTCTTCTGATAATTTAGCCAGTTGAAGTAAACTAAATGTACACGAGACAGCAAAACTCCCAAAGCTGTGTATTATTTCCTCCTTCTATTTCTTTTTGTAAGCTTGTTTACTTTATTTGGCTTATGCAGTGTTCTAAGCAAAATGAAAATATTTTTTATTTCATTTATTTGTTTAAATTAGTTGGGACCTGAGATTATTAGGGAAATTATTGTAAAGGGAAAAAAAAGACAGACAGATAAAAAGGTTAGGCTAGGTAAAAAAACCCATTGCTTCATGCATTTATATAGAAACAACATCACATTTTGGCTTAAAATCAACTTTTCTTTTTTAGCTGCTCATGCAGAAGTATTTTAATTGTGTGTGTGGTGAATGAGCAAATAGTGTATAAGCCTTAGCTTTCTATTTGGATTGCTATGAACATATTGTTCCTGATTAACCGAAGTGATAGATCCACTACTCATACATAGTTGTATGACATAATGTGTATATACACGGGGAGGAAAGCTCCCCAACTTTTCCATATGGATTTGTTACCAAAGGAGAAAATAAGCTGGAAAAAAATCTACAGTATAAACTGTAAAATTGACAAATCAATACCACTTTCTCTCTGGAAACAGAAAGTAGTAAGTCTCATACTCACTATAACCATCATTTTGTATTCTTAGTTTAGCCACCCTTAACCATTATCAATAAACCACGAACCAAAGCATATGCACTTATGACTTTCATAAAATTTAAAATACAATCCTATGTGTTTACTTTGAAATAAATGCTACTGATTCCAGCCCCATCAACCTCATATTTACTTTTGAAATTATTGCTATTAGTTGCTTTTTAATGATATATTTGCAATGCAGTCTTAAATATAAGATCAATGCACTTGACATGCAGGTAGTATATTAGTCAGATGAGCTGAAGGATTCCTGCCATGAGAACTGGTGAACAGTAGAAAAAGCAGAAAGGAAGGATTGGAGCCAAATATATTTTCCCTGTTGTGTAAAAATATTAATACTTGACTCTTTGGAAAAACATTGGTCATCTCTAGTTTCTGTAGAGTATTGTTTAAAGAATATAGTACATCATTTTTAATTCTTAGCAAAGGTAGAAATTAAGACTATTAACTTTATTGCCCCTTCTATTTAAATAGCCTACAGTTTAATGGAATTTTTTGTTGGTCATTTTTTGAATGGTTCTTTGTTGGAGAAATAGGGGCTGCAGAATATTATTTATGCTTTTGGTGATACATAATTGAGACCCAGTTTGGAATAGTGGTGAAAGGCACAAGGCTAGATCCTGGGAAATCATGAATTCTAGTCCTGACTAAGGCACAAAATCAGTCGGGTGTCTTTGGGTAGCCCTAGGAAGAAGGCAATGGCAGATAACTTTAAAAAATCAAGAAAAACTGCACGGACTTGTCAAAGCAATGACCACTAATGGTTTGAAGGCACTAATAAACAAATAGTTATTATTCTTTCACATTGTCCAATGCATTTTATGCAAATAACTATCTTTCAGTTTGCAAAAGCCAATGATTGTTTTGTTCTTTATATTATTTCAAACACTAACAAAGGCATTTACTTTAAGGAATAGTCATACATTTTATATTCAGTTTTAGGGTTTACACATTTTAAGATTTGGTTATATATAAATATGACTGTCTAGAGAACACACTTTAGCAAATCCTTTTTTTCATTAGCATAATGCAATTAAATCTAAGCAATGTTTATAAAATGTTGCAAGTGTATTTATGGTACATTTCCCATAGTTCCGTACAAAGAACTATATCATGTTAATTGTAGGAATTGGTAGATATTTCTTTTATATTAAAAATGTTGAGAGGAATGTTCCAGCATCTACCTATATCTAATAAGGCACAGTCGAAATTAAATTCATGAATTCATGAACGTATTAATTCATTGTTTTCCCAATCAGTGGAACAGTTATCTTCCTTTCCTTTCTATTAATTAGGCTCAGGTTTCCATATAGATGTTGAAAGATGTTTTTATTCATTTATTGTACTTTTACTATATATGCTTGTGGTAACAAATAAACATGGTGTTTTCCACAACAGTCGTAAACTAGATAGCAAAGCCAAACTTATAAATAGAGGATCTAATATTATAAAAACTGGCATCATGAAGGAGATGCTTTGTTTAATGATAAGTAGAATTGAACTGCTAATCATATTCAAACAGCAAAAGAAATTGGTCATTTCTTTATAGGGTCATTTTAAAAAGATGTAAAACACCTGAAAGAGGAAGCTCTATTTTGCATTTCTGGAGCACATTTGGTTTGTTATTGGTATGTTTTTATTCATGTAAATCCTCAATTTAATGCTCCTTAGTTTAGGAGACTTTGGATTTTAATGACTAAATGTACCAAATCCAAATTTTCTTCTAATTTCAAGCAAATCAATTTAGAGTCAGACAATATGTGCTGCTGCTTCTTAGGATGGGTATTCACTGTTATTGAAAAATAAGTTTTTCCTCACATATGTTTTGGAGTTTCAAGAATCCCATTTGACTTTAATTGCCTGCTAAATCAAGGGTTTACTGTAATTTCAAAGCAATCATAATTGTCTATGATCATTAAGCATTTTTGGTGAATCAAGATGAAGAGCCTGTTTTTGACTAACACCCTTCTGTAGTAAATGGAAAATATTGGTTATAAAATTACTTAGAATAGTTTTGGTGTATGAATGTAAAATACATTTTTTTCATCTTTAGTGTCTTTAGCTATTTAAATCTTAATTTTCATTTTCGTTTTTAAAGTAAATTTTGTTATATATATGTAAATGCTCATTTTCACTAGACTAGATTATATCCAGGATTTGGATATGTCTAGTCTAGTGAAAAGAAGGACTGGGATGACATGATAGCAGTGCTCCAATATTTGACAGGTTGCCACAAAGAAGAGGCAGATAACCTATTTTCCACAGCAGCAGAAGGCAGGAAAAGAAGCAATGGATGGAAACTAATCAAGGAGAGAATAAAGCTAGATCTAAGGAGAAATTTCCTGACAGTTAAAAGAATTAATCAGTGGAACAACTTGCCTCCAGAAATTGTGGGTGGGTCCAACACTAGCTTTTAAAGAAGAGATTGGACAGCCAGTTGTTTGAAATGGTATAATGGTCTCCGGTTTAAGCAGGGGGTTGGATTAGAAGACTTCCAATGTTCCTTTCAACTCTATATTATTTATGAGAAAGAAAAATAGGACTATTTTGGTAACACCCCCCCCCCCACCCATCTCTCTCTCACACACAAACACCATTAAAGTAAGGCTGAAATCAGATTTCCTAAAATAAACTCTAATCAGCCTGCTGTGTAAATTCATAGTGCCAGAGATGAATGAATACAAAGGAATGTAGGCTAAAACAAAATAGGGCTCATTTCCTTCTCTTAAAAACCTCTTGTTCCCATTCATGTTGTTTAGAGGTTGATTTTCCCAGGTTTTGATTCTCTTCCCGTTACCTACATGGAAGGATCAGAGGGTTTTTTTCCTTTCACTATTTTGTGCCTGAATGTTTGCATTTCTCCCAATTACTTCCCTATGTTTCTAATATAAATGTGAGAGCAATAGTGAAGGCCAAATCTGGTTCTAGGCTTGTGCCTCAGTATGCATATTTTCCCAATGAAACAGCTGAGACAGGAAGACCATTTTAGTATGATTTATTCAGAATGTTCTGATAAAAATAATTCATCTCACTCAAAGAGGGAACCCTGACACCCATCTTACATTCTCTTTTATAGTTAAGACATCAAAGGAAATTACAAAAGAAAAGTTGATTGGATAGAACAAAAGCACCCCTCCCCCTTTGCATAGGAAATCAGTTATATGGAGTTAAAGATGTTACATTTAAAAGAGCTATAATGTAAGTAGGAGTGTAAAATTTGGCATTTGAATAAGAATAGGCTCATGAAGAGACAGACTAGATGTCAGTTAGCTCTCTTTTTATCTGAAGATGAACTAGACATCCTATTAAAACTGACATAGTCCTATCCTATCCTGACCTGGAGAGCAAAGGAAGTTTTTAATCTTGCAGTTTAGGAATGTTCTAATAACAAAACAAAGACCAGTTTGCAATTGTTTAGTAAACCATTAACATCAATCAAAAGAAAGAAAAATAAACCAAATTAAAATACAAAATAACTAAGTTAGTAAGTAAAATACTACAAAGTCCATGTTGGTATTGCAAAGTCCATGTTGTGTGGCTTTCAGTATTCATGCATTTTAAGCAATAAACTTGATGACTTACTTGTGATTACTCCAAAGTATTGCTACAGTTTTTTGGATAGGGGTACAAAATATTATTCCCAAAAAGTGTGCTCTATTAGATTTTTCTATTTTAGCTCATACGGGACATTGGTTAATTTAGCAATACTTATTATGTACATTATTTAAATAATGTATCTTATTTCTACAAAGGCTTTAGGATACATGCACAGAGAAATAGATTAGATTTATTTTTCCATGTATGTATCCAGACCTTAATTTTAGGCAAGCTGAAGAATAGCTTGTAGGCTGATAGATGATTGAAATATCATGATTATATTTTTCCTTCTGTTCAGTCAAGTTAATACTTCAAGCTGAAGAGAGAGGCGTGGTGTCAATCAAAGGGATACGTGCAAACCGTTTCCTTGCTATGAATGAAGATGGACGATTGTTAGCACTGGTAAGCGTTTGTCAATGTATTTTATTTTTCCCTTCTGATAATTAATGCTTTAGGACAACAGCTTTAATATAAATATTATTTATATAATATAAATATAAATTTATATAAATATAAATATTTAAATATAAATTTAAATATTTATATTTAATATATAAATATATATTATGGAAACTAATTTCTAGGGTATTGCAGAATGCTTTCTAAAAATGTTAATTTTTTGAAGAACTTACAGGTTAACATAGTCTCCACTTTTAAAGTTCTTATCAACAGCTCTTTCTTCTGGTCTTCAGCATGTTAGTTTTCATTATAATGAAGTTGTGTTTGTCTGCTTTTTGGGTAAACTGATGAGGAAATTAGGTTTAACTTTAAAGGATATTCTATAGGACTCTGTAGCACTTCAGATTTGTAGGCACATGCAGTACCTGTTTGTAACTCTTTAAACAAGGACTGTCAAACTCGTGGCCCGGAAGCATCATGTGCTGGCCATACTCATGACCAGTTTAGAGAAGGGGGAAAAGTCATGATACGTCACATGATGCCACTGTTGACTCCCCTGCTTTAAACCAAAACGTATTTTCCTGATCATGCAACTGCCATGCAAACCTGGGAAAAGGACCTTAGGATTCAGGGCACTGCGAACAGGTGTTACATACATTCCTCCATTCATTTCAAAGCAACATTTTACTTTTAATCTGAAATGCTGCAAGTTCAACTATTCCATGTGATTTATTTATACTTTATATCAGAATAACATCAGGTTGTTCTTGTGGTTCTCATTGCCCTCAAAATAATACTGCTGATTTTCAGTGGCAAATTGCAGTTACTTTAGACTTAAGTAGTATTTATGATATGTTTGTGTGTAAAGGTTGGTAAATGAGGAAATCTGCAAATCATAATGTTATGATTTGATCTAAACTCAACATAGATTTGATTATATCTTTTATATCAAGTGATTTATATCATTTTGGTAAATAGTTAACAGCCAAAAGAACATATCTGATAAATCATTTTATTTTTTTCACAAAGGCTATGAATAATATTTCCATCTTTTTTCTTACAGAAATATGTAACAGATGAATGCTTCTTTTTTGAACGCTTGGAATCTAATAACTATAACACATATCGGTCTCGTAAATATTGTGATTGGTACATTGCACTGAAACGAACTGGTCAGTACAAACCTGGACCAAAAACTGGACGAGGACAGAAAGCTATTCTTTTCCTTCCTATGTCTGCCAAAAGTTGATCTGAGTGTCACAGTTCATAAAATATTGTGCAACAATAGATGTTCCCTTGTCCAAAAGACAAATTAATATGATATTTTCCAGTCAACTCTATTTGCTGATTAATTTGAAACCATTACTTTGTAGAACTGTAAGACTGAAAACTGAAAACCATTTTCATTCTTTGTTTATATAAGTGTGTTTGTGTATGCATACTAATGGAAGTGTGGCACAGAGACATAGTTACACTTAAATATGTCAGTTAGTTAAGTATTTCCAGTTAGATTTTATAATCATTTTAATCTGATGTTTTAGGAGTAGACATGCTGATGTAGGCCATTGAATGTGAAAAAAGTTTTAAAATATGCATAGTCTACAGAGTCTTTATTACCTAAGGGTAATATCTTTTTTAAAGATATAAACATAAATATTGATTTTGATCTGGAACAAAACACACAAACACAGACTTTGGTTTCAAATAATCTTAAATTTAAAAAAATATTAATTTTACTGCATATCTGTCACATTGCTATAATTTTCTGGCAGCTCTCTGTGGTACAACTTATAGAAAAGACCCGTATAAACAGCTGGCAATTCTCTCATAGATATATCAATTTGATCAAACCCTTCCCGATAGCCATAGAGAAGTAATTTAGCTATAATGCTAGTGATTGGAGTAGTTTCTTTTGTCTTGGAAAGCTCTGTTAGGTCCATCCATTCACATCTTAAGCACTCTTGCTGGCAGAAATTAATATGGAAAGAAGAAGGCTCCAGACGGCAGATTATGTACATATCTGATTTCCCAAAGGCTCCAGGTTGCCCATGCTGCTGTCGTATACTTAGAATAGACTTGAATTCAGATGTTACACCTGTCTCTTCAAAAACTTCTCGAACTGCTGTGTTCCCTAAGAGGAAGAATGAACTTATATACTAGTTTTTATCAGAAATTATAATTTTAGGAGCTTTTAAAATATTAGATAGGTTTTTAAAAAAAAACAAAACCCTAATGCAAACAATCATTACAGAGACTTCAATTGTTGTAGAGCATGGATCCCCTACCCCCGGTCCATGCACCGGCACTGCTCATGGCATGCCAGCAACCAGGCCGAGCAAACAAGCAAAGCCCCATCCGCAGTTTGCAGGCAGCACACAAAATCATGCATCTTCCAGTCTGCAGAAAAAGCATGGAACCAGTCCCTGCTGCCCAAAAGCTTGGGGGCTGTTGCTGTAGAAAGTAAGGAAGATAACCTTGGCAGAAGAAATATGCAGAAGTCATTGTCTAGATTACTATTATAGCCAACCTCAATAAAAGTAGTTTTAGGCTTCTTATAGAATTTCCTGGTTTGGTCCGCCTAATGAAGCTGATTCCAATCTTACAGGTCCAGATATGATATAAGCCCTTTCCCCCTAATTAGAGTCAATTAGGGAAGGGTCTGCCTGAGCCACTTTTAAATGTTATCTCACTCTTAGCATCTTTTCTCTAGGCAACAGCTCTTGCTTATATCTGTCAAGGTCATCATCCTTACTCTCTAAAATTAGTTACATTCTAAAATAATCATTGAAACCACTTTAAGAAAGATATATATCTGAAATTTGAGAGCTTCTAGTAGAAAACAGATGGTCAAAGTTAGTGCATTTTAAAACTAATACAACATAATATTGTTTAATTACTTATAAATGTATGTAACAAGCATAACTTAATGATTTCCAATTTTTATTTTCAGAGCAATGTGATTATACTGCTCTTAATAAAAAATAGACATTATTATTCTTTTCAAATATTTTTGGCAATAAATATACTATTTGGCAATAACTCATTTAATTGTCATCAGATTGAATTGAGTGTTATTACTTGTGTCTAAATACTGATAAAAGAGGTATCTTTAATTAGCCAATTAATTAATTGTCTATCCCCTTGCCTTCCCAAGAATTGTTCTAAAGGACTGGAAGATCCTCTAGAACAGATTTGACAGGATACATGGAGCAACAAAACTCCGATCTGTCATTTTTGGTTTGAAACCGCTACATTTCAATTTAGGATGCATCCTTAAGCAGTACTGTACAAACAGTATAGAAGCAGTACAGCATCTATACAAACATTTAGGGCCATAGCAAAAAATGTATATCCAGGAATATATTACTTGGGAACAACTAAACACTGCCATTAAACTGATGAATTTGGGCTTGTGTATATGTTGCTGCAAATTTGCAGCAGCTCTGAAACATTTACCAAAGTGATGACATTATAAACATTTACAAAACAAAAAACCAGAAAATTAGTTATGATTCAGCTTCCTGAATACAGGTAATCCTTGACTTACAACAGTTCATTTATTGACCGTTCAAAGTTACAACAGCACTGAAAAAAGGGATTTATGATCGTTTTTCACACTTATGACCGTTGCAGCATGCCCATGGTCATGTGATCAAATTTCAGATGCTTAGCAATTGACTCATATTTATGATGGGTGCAGTGTCCTGGGGTCATGTGATCACCTTTTGCAACCTTCTGACAAACAGTCAATGGGGAAGCCAAATTCACTTAACAACCGTGTTACTAACTTAATAACTGCAGCGATTCACTTAAGAAATATGGCAAGAAAGTTCTTAAATGGGCCAAAACTCACTTAACGAATATCTCATTAGCAATAGAAAATTTGGGCTCAATTGTGATTGTAAAATGAGGATACCTGTATTGCCTCCAAATTAGCTAGGGATTTATTATCTCAAATGTTTATATTCAAAGCTTTGAAGTCCCTAATGAAAAGTATGTCCTAAGTACTTTGAGGATACCTTTCAGCAGCTATTTAATTTAAAACCTCAGATTAGTTTCCCCAATCTGCCTTTATATGTGGAATAAAGGTGATATATACAGATATAATTATTTTATTGGCAAAGCATGGTTTTCCTTTTCATGTGTGCTATTGCTCCCATTTTAGAGCTAAATTAGCAACCATTCCAATAAGACAGTGGTTATCGGTTCTATCATTAAACTTCTAAAAAGGCTGAATAATAAGCTATTCTGCAAATTGCTGTTTGGCTCATATTTAACCAGAACATCTCTTTACCATTCAAGTAATAACAGATATCTCCATAATTTAACTGGATAGCAGCTACATTAAATATGAGATATTTTATATAAATTAAGAAAATGTTTGTATTAAATAATAACAATACCAGCTATTTTGATTCAGTATAGATTAACTCATTAATTCAGTTACAGTTAATTAGAAGTCCTGAATCTTCATAAGAAAATTTGAACTAAATTTTGAACATGACTACTCTGAAGAGCTTATATATTCTTTTTGAAGAGAGCTATCGAGGTACCACAAATCACAACTAAGTTCTCAAATCTGCAAGTTTTGACACCAATTTATAACTGATGATATAACCAATTTATAACTGAATTTATATAGCTAAATACTTACCAATGTCTTCACCTGGTTCTGACAAGCCTCCTGGAAATTTCCATGCATTTCTTGTCTTAAAAGAAACAAAAAGAACTCATTAACTCAGGGCTCCCCAACTCCTGGTCTGTTGGACCAGTACCGGGCCACAGCATGCCCGAAACAGGGCCATGCAAACAAGCAAAGCACCATCGCAAGATGCAGGCAGCACATGAAACCACACCCCCTCTGGTACATGGAAAAATCTCTCAACATGGGACCAGACATTGGTGCCCAAAAGGTTGGAGGCCACAACATTAGCTATTTTCTTGCTTGTTTTGTGTCCTTTTTGCGAGGAAGAACTAGTCCTTATTTATAAACTTGTTTCTTGTTTTTTCAGATGTGATAATTTGAGACAAATGTCTATACAATATATTGCAAGAAAACATCTACTGATTCATCTAATGATTGTCAATTTTGCTGCTCATTAACTATCCAAATAATAAATATAACGTTAAAGAAGTTATTTAGTACTTAGACTTTGTGGCCAGTATTTAAAACAGAGCTTTGAATTTGTAAATACAATTAGTTATATATTAGATGGGAGCCCAAATAATCTAACCTTTAAACACGTATATACTATTTCAGTGTTTCCTTTTTGAAAGCAAAATCCACTCCTTTTCTAAATAAAGATGTATTGATCTAATACTGCTTTATTCGGCACTGGATATAAAATTTTCTTTTGTGTCTGTTAAAATCAGTAAGTGCTGCGTATTACTTTTCTGTTATGCATTGAAAAATAAATCAGATTCTTATATATCACGATTTCTTATTCTATAACTCAGAGTTTTATAAAATGGAGATATCTGTCTGCTGTAATTGTTCACGAAAGATCTAAACTATTTTCCAAATAAACAATGGTTTATAACATGTCATGTATCTTAAGGGTGGGAGACAGCTATATCCTGTTATTGAGCCTTTCTTCAAAACCAATCAGGATAAATCTCAGTTTGTTCAGCTAAGGTACACTTGGCCCCTTTTTCAAAATTTTCTCTTCAGCCCAACTTTAACAACAACAACAACTACTACTACTACAATAACAACAAATAGAAAAGATCATTGTGTGTAAAGTACAGAAATATATACCTGTTTTTTTAAAATCCTGAAACAAGAAATGTGCTCTAATTATGCACTCTTAATATTTATTTTTTAAAAATGGAATGAGGGGACAAAACCAAAAAACAATTATTACAAAACATTATAAATAAAATCTCTAATTAGCAATAAACATTCTACCTGCTTAATCAGGATCCTGCGTTTTAGAACGTATGGAAGATTCATTTCAAAGATGATATCTTGATAGAATGTTCTATTCCTTTATTTTGATGCTTCTAGATAGAGTATTCTGTTTGTTTAGTTTTGGAGTAATAGTTTCCCAATTTTATAGAAAATACAGGCATGTAAGGACAGCCCTTTAGGGGAGTTGACTGTTGTTTATCCAGTCAAGTGATATGCTTCATCTCTGACATCAGCTGACAAATCAGAAAGTATCTAGCCATCAAACCTCTTTCTACATATACCCAATTGAAAGGGGAAAGATCCACCCAAACTGGCTAAAATACTGTGCAAAAAGAGAGATTTGAAACATCAAGAGGTAGACAATAATGATGAGTAGGAGTAATTCTTGATTTACAATTGGTCACTATGCAACCATTTGAAGTTACAATGGACCTATCTGGGGGATCACTTACAACCTGGGTTCAAAATACAGTCGCTTCCCCCCGTGAAAAAGACCGCACGTTGGGGGCTTAGCATTTGAGTCATTTGCAGCATCCCACTTATGTTATATAGGACTTATGTTTTACAGTGGTTTTGGCAAAACTGGTGCATAGCAAACCATGGGTTTGATTTTTCCAACAATCACTAGAAAAGGGGTCACAAAAAAATGGCTGACCCACTTTACAACTGTTATGATTTTCACTAATAAGCAGGCTCCATTAAGTTGTAACTTGAGGACCATCTATGCAGGAATATTCCTTTTCTAGAATCTAGTGAAATTTCCAGGTTTTTTTCTAGCAAGGTTTTATAAACTGTTCTGACCAAACCTAGAGTTTTGCAAAAATTGAATGGGGCTCAATTAATGGGGGAGACTAAGGGAAAAATAATAATAACAACAAATTAATTAAAACATACAGTTCTATGTCATTACAGTTTGTCTCTTAATCTGGAATTCTGAGGTTTTTTCTTTTTTGGAGGTTCTACAGCCTGAAAAAAGCTTTAACCCCTCTGCATATACATATAGGATATATAAAGATCTCTTAGAATGAGGTTAACCAAGAAAAGATTCTGACACAACTTGGATATTTTTTTCAGCTTCAAAGGGAAAAAAAAATCATTAGGCTATTTTATTTTTTAAGGCCATCTGATTCTACAAGGATCCTGGGCAGCTTACAAAAAACTAAATATGTAACTAAAAACCCGTTTAAAACATAAGAAAACCTAACTGTCCAGAGAAGAAAACAACAATTATATTAACCAAACACGACAGTGGTTTCATCAGAGCCCTAACTCCAGCCTGGGAGCAGAGCCGGATCTTAAGGGACCTCCGGAACACTTGGAGAGTGGGAGCCACGGACCTCCAGGGTGGGGGGATGCTATTCTAGGACAGGAAGGACAAATTTCTAAAGCTTCCAATTCACCGTGCAAGTGGATATCCTTACTCTAACCTCTGTTCAACTTGCCCTTCTAAAAACAGTAGCTATTTATGTGTATTAGAACACTATCACTGTCATTATTGATATTAAGTAGGCCAACTTCCCTGCCAGATATGTTGTACTATACAGTATCTCAGAATTCCCCGGTAGGAGAACTTCCATTTGGCAAAGTTAATTCAATCTATCTGGAAAACTCCACATTAAGCAAGATCGTTCTTGGCAAGTCAACTAGTCAGTATTGCAGTCATCCCTACCATGAAATAAACAAGTGTTTGTGGAAAAAAAGCACAGCCTGGCTTGTGGAAAACAATGATGACTTCCTACAACAGATACCCTGTTCTATCAAAAAAAAGAAAAGAAAAAAAAAGAAAACTATGTTCAAGTGACAGCACTAGGTAAATACCAATCTGGCTCCTCATTCACAAAATATTAATGAGTTCTTGACTACTGCATTTTTAAAACCATCTGATAAAATAAATATTTTGTTTCATAAGATTCTAAGACTTTATTTTCAGCCACTGGAAACTGTTCTGTATTTTAACTGGCTTTTGATCCTGCTTACATCACATAAGCAACTCTTGAAATAAACTGACAAAGTACAGATCACTATTATGCAAATACAAGCTGACTTTGAGTTTTCACTAGGCCACATCCTTGAAAGGCTGTAATGTTTCAAAAACACATACAAAGAGAGAGAGGGGCACAAACACATGCACTGACATGTAATCAAAAATACATTTCTAAAACTAAAACAAACTTTAGCAAATTGCATGTGAATTTTAAAGACAATAAATCCAATCCTTAGAAAGTATGATGTGACTTTTAATAAACATTTTTATTTAGAAATGTATTTCATAGCGTTTTAAGGAACAGTGATTTTTATTTTTATTTCATTATTTCTCTAAGCTTAAAATGAAAAAATAATTCAGGATTTGGGAAAATATTTAGTAAATGAATACTGCTTGAATTCTCCGCAGGGGCTTCTTCTGTTTGGTTCTTGGGCTATAGAATACACTAATATAGCTTTTGACCAGCTGTTAACCAACATTAAAATATAAACTTATAAAAATATAAACTGAATTTATATTTTTAAACTTGTGTAACCTCTGCTTGACTTTTAATACAGACAAAGAGTGGCTGTAAAGCTGACAAGTTACAAAATCATGTAACATAACCACAATAAAAATATGACAATCAGTTAACACAGTTGCCATTATGCTTCACTGAAAGTAGCAGAAAGCATAATTGTTGCAGATTACCACAAACAAATTATTTCAATTATCCAATCAACTGGATTTGTTTCGTCCATTCCTATTATTGTTGTAATGTAACCCCTGGAAACCATTACTAAGCACCAGGACCAGAACTATCTGATGCTGAGAACTCTTCTCTCCCCTGTCTTGACCAAGGGTCTCTACTCTTGGCAACTTTAAGCCTGGTGGACTTCAACTCCGAGAATTCCCAGACACCATTCCATTGTCCACTTAAAAGCTTTCTTCTTCTGAAGCCACAAAAATGGAGCCATTTGCTTTTGAGCTATTTGACAGGATTACATGAGTCCCATAGTTCTAGTTTATAGAACTGGGTCATTACAAATTCTCATCTGTTGCAATATATGTAAAATTATTGTTGATAACGGGACATATTTTTCAAAAGTCTTTTGTAATGGCTCGACTATCTGTCTATCTACCTACCTACCTACAAAGTGTTTCCTCAGAAGTGTTTCATTATGTTCAGTAATGCATTATGTTTCTATTTTATGCTTTACAGTATATATTAACATAGGGTATCAACTGCAGTCCTAAAACCAAATAATACTCCCACATAAAGTGAAAACCAAATAAACAAACGTCTTAATTAACTCAAACAGAACACAATTAGAATGCATTGACCAAAAAAGATGCCAATATCAACTTTCAGTTAAAAAATAAAACCTCTCAGTGAAATTTAACATTCAGAAACTTTCAAAACTTAGCTTAGCTTTCTAAAAATAGAACTGGCGATGTAGTCAGCTCATTGCTATTCCAATTGATCTTGGAATGAAACTGAGAGAAAAGAATGAGTATTTACTTTTTTCTGTCATTTTAACTGCAGATGAAAATGGAATGGTTTAATTTTATTATTAACTTATGCTGAAAGAATACTAAGGGTTGCTTAACCAAAATAATATGTACTCATACTAGAGGAATAGAAATAAGACATATGCACTTAAAGTTGGTTCACTTTGCATAATCCTATCTTGGCATAAACACATTACTTGAGAATGTGTGCAACAATCCATGTAGAGAATTATATTACATATTGAGCTAAAATGAAAAGCACACTGCTGGATCTCAAGTCTTTTTTTTTTCATCAAATAAAAGTTCTTGGCCTGAAGCAGATTAAAAGCCTTTTGCTCAAGGAAAGGGCCTCTTAATCCAAATCAATTTAAACACATTATAAATAATGTGACATACTTACTTTATTTTTGTCTTGAACAACCAATACTCTCCCAGTGTGGGTATCCAATACAGCACCTGTTGGGAGAAAGAATATTTTTTGTTTTATCAAAAAAATAGTAATGCCATGATTCACTTCAAAACTAATATGGAACTTCCTCTCTATCAAAGCCACTGGAACAAAGTTTAGTTTCTTGATTACATAAATTCCTGGCAGACTATAAATTATGTTCACTCATATATATCCATGCCACTGATTTTTCACCTTATTTCAATTTTAGAAGTATTTCTAGCTAAGTGTTTCTGTAATGTATGCTAGTTAGTTAGTATTTTGTCTTGATATATTTATGTTATGTTACTGATAAGGTCTTATGACTATTTAATAAACCATAATTAACTAACTAAACTAACTAACTAAAGTATGCAGATTATTAAGATTTTGTTATTTCAGATACAAAAGTATACAAAAAATTAATACAAGGCACAAGTATTTCCAAACAAAGGAAAAACTGAAGAATGAGACTAAAAATAACCCCTTCTTTAAGGGAGTAATCACACGTCTGTATGTGGGAGAGAATATTTTGTAAATGCAACAGGAATCCGGAACAAAATTTCTGAAAGGACATTCCTTTGGAAAGCACTCACCAATTTTCTATATTCTACAATGATTTCATCCTTCTGATATATGACTGTTAATGTGCTAGCTGGTGTGGAATTCTGTTTATTAGTCAAACTGGAAGTTTGGACTAACTTTGAACTTGTCTGTTATTATGCTAAGACTATATTTAGTCTCTTTATAGGAACATACATCTCAGCTGCTAAAACCTATCAAGCCCACTGAACAACCTTACAGTTTATCCATGTAGGGACCAGTAATGCCACCAAAAAAAGTACAATTGTATCATCTCACATTTTGAAGCTCCAGGAAGGAATTTCAAGGATTTGAAGCATAGGAGGTGCTCTTATCAATCTTTCCTATCCAAACATACTACAGATAAGCAGTTAAATGTGGGAATTATGAACTTTGCTCACATTCTAAGACAACTTCCATTCATTATTTTTAAGAAATACAGGACAAGGAATAAGGTACAAAATGTCTGGAAAAGACAATGTTTTCCAATGTCCAGAGACAAAATGGGCAACTGGAGAACCAAAGCTGTCTGTTCAACATTAACATGCAGAAATCACTAAAAACAATATAGTAACTTCCAGATGTCATAAAGCAGGCCAGATACATCACGTGCAGGCCATGCCCACCCTGCCTCCACAAAGGCAAAAAGTGTCGCAATACATCACGATCTGCCCTGTGATGTGATCGAGTTTGACACCTCTATAATAAAGGATTAAGTACAGAACTAACTGTACTTTTCTTACTCGATTTTTCAATTAATTTCCTAAATAGTTTGTGGCAATGTGATAGACATACTGTAATCTTGATTTAGTGACATACCTAGCATACTACTCTATTAAATTTTAATCAGCAGGTAATAGGTTATTGGGCATATAAGCACTATTCCTCATTACCAGACTAAATTCAATGAGCAAGTTCTCAGTTGTAAAATAACTAAAATACGGCTGTTTGTGTTACACTTGGAAAAAATAATTCATACCACATGATGACTATATAATGTATAAATACACTGAAATGACTTTCCCAAGTTGATTTGAAGGGCAGCTTTCCTCAGGCTGCATTTTGGCTTTTTTGTATTTTGGCCATCCTGACATAAACATCTATATATATGATTTTTGTCTATTTCAGGGGTGTCACACTCAAGGACCATTGGCTGAATCCGGCCCACAATGTGGTTGGATCTGGCGCACAGGGCTGTCCTGGTCTGTATATATTGCTTTGGTCCAGTCTACTCACATTGCTTTGGCTTAGTCTACTCGCGTCACTTCGGCCTACCCAATGCAGAGAGGAAAGATCAAGCCAGTGAAGCTTTGGTCCAGTCTACCTGGTGCGAAGAGAAAAGCCAAGCCAATGTAGCTTCGGCCTGGTCTCGCCACTTAGGCCAGAATAGCTTCAGCCTGGTCTTCTCAATGCGAAGAGGAAACATGCCAGCAGATTGGGGACTGGCATCAAGCTGGCCACGCCCATCTAGTCAGCCACACCTACCCAGTCAGCCACACACCCATGGCCCCTCGAGGTCAACCACAGCCCTAATGTGGCTCTCAATGAAATTGAGTTTGACACCCCTGGTCTATATCATATATCCCACTCATGTTGGTAGGAAAGTCATTTGGTGAATTCTGCCCCTATGAGATATAAAGGAGTAGGAATCTAGAAGCAAGCTTTACTGGTTCTAGCCCTGCTCTGGAATAGTTTTCCTTTAGGTTAGGGTAGACCCTTTCCTAGAGTAGAGGTCACCAGAGGTGGTCCATGAGAAAATTTTGGTGGTCCGCAGCACGCTTGTATCTTTAACAGGGGCGATACTGGGGCGGATGGACTGATGCATGGGGAAGGAAGATAGCACGCAGGAGATTGTGGCATTGGAGCCCTTTCCAGGTGTTCCCTGGTCTGCGAGGGAGTGGGGGGAAAGGAACCTCTGAACTGATGCTGGGGGTGGGAATCTGATGTCCAGAGGCCGACGAGCCACGTGCTGAAGACGAGATGGCTGGCGGGGAGATGGGGAAACAGGGGTGATACCAGCGGCAGATGGACTGATGCGCATGGGAAATCGCAGCATCGGAGCTCTTCCCAGGTGTTCCCTGGTCTGTGAGGGGGTGAGGGGAACCTCTGAACTGGTGTTGTATCCCGCCTCCACGCATCGAGGAGGCCGAGCGGCTGCCAGCGATGCCCTCAGGTGAAGATGTTGTGAGGGGGAGGCTCAACCCCTTCCCTCAGGAGCTGCAAAGTGCTCACCGCCTCTCTGGCACCCGCCAAGCCTCCTCCTTCCTGATGGGCATGTGAGCGCTTCTGGCGAGGAGAAAGAGAAGCACGGTGGGAGGAGGCTTGATGGCTACCAGAGGGGCAAAGAGCGCTTTGGGGCTCCTGAGGGGAGGGGTCGAGTCTGCCTTGCAACATCTTCACCTGAGGGCATTGCTGGCAGCTGCTCGGCATCCTCGATGCGCAGAGGCAGGACGCAACAGCAGTTCAGAGGTTGTTTGTATTATAGCACTGCTATAATTATAATTTATAATTTAATTTACTTCTGAAAAAGACAGTGAAAACAAATTGGGAACCAGAAAGTTTGAGAAATTCATTAGATAAGAAGGATAGGACATTTGTTTTACAAGAATTTGATTGATAGTATGAAGCGAATTAGGTTCTAGTTTTTCCTTTTTTGTGAATGTGTATTATATTTTCTTGTTTGAAATTTATATTTTGTAACCTGTTTACTGTTCTTCATTATAATACACGATTACATAGGCATTAGTACTATTAAGAACAGATTGTTTATATTTATATTGGAACCATGCTTTTTGTTATTGTTTAAAAGGATTTGCAAGAAGATTGACCTTTTGCAGAAAAAAATCCAGAGCTTTTAATGGATGAGAAAGTCACTATTGCATAGTGTTTCATTTAGGGTGGGAATAATGTTTACATGTTTTTTAAAGGTTTTAAGCAATTCTGTAAACTGCTGGGAGCCTTTGGAAGTTCGCGGTGTGGAAATGACATTAATCATTCATAAGTAAATAAACTGAACGATGAAGGCTCTTCTATTTTTTTTAATACCAAATATACTAGATCATCAAACTTTCAATTTAAACAATGTTAAACAAGCCACTATGTTAACACTATGAAAAAAAGGAGTAGGCAACACTTTACAAATTTGGATTTCAAATCTCAGTATGCCCAACTAGTAAAGATATGTAAAAGGCACATGATGCTCACTTTTGGACTAAATTATTATAACCATACCATATTAACAGAGTGGAACCTGATACATAATTTCCCAGTTTCCACATAGTGTCACTATATTTAAGTTTTTGTTTCAACCTCTCTCATTTTGTCTGGCAGAATTTAAAAGGGCTGAACTTTAACTAATTCATGCTTAGGTAACTAGGAATTCCAACTGGAAATTAAAATTGTATTGATAATTGATGTTGAGTTGTATCTTTCACGCTTTAGGAAAACATGCTCAAACATGCCCTTAAAAATAAATAAAAAACATCTTTTGTTTTGCTGCCCTCTACTGACTTAGTTACAGGTCAAACTAGAAAAATTAGAGTATCGTGCAAAAGTTCATTTATTTTAGTAATGCAACTTAAAGGTGAAACTAATATATGAGATAGACTCATTACATGCAAAGCGAGATAATTCAAGCCATGATTTGTCATAATTCTGATTATTATGGCTTGTTACAGCTCATGAAAACCCCAAATCCACAATCTCAGAAAATTAGAATATTACATGCAATCAATAAAACAAGGATTGTACATAGAACAATATCGGATCTCTGAAAAGTATAAGCATGCATATGTACTCAGTATTTGGTTCCTGCCACACTGCTGAGGTGTTATGGAAGACCAGGATACTTCAATAGCGGCCTTCAGCTCTTCTGCATTGTTCGGTCTCATGTCTCTCATCTTTCTCTTGGCAATGCCCCATAGATTTTCTTTGGGGTTCAGGTCAGGTGAGTTTTCTGGTTAATCAAGCACAGTAATCCCATGGTCATTGAACCAGGTTTTGGTGCTTTTGGCAGTGTGGGCAGGTACCAAGTCCTGCTGGATAAAGCATTTATCCTCCCCATAAAGCTTGTTTGCGGAAGGAAGCATGAAGTGCTCCAAAATCTCCTGGTAGATGGCTGGGTTGACCCTGGACTTAATGAAGCACAGTGGACCAACACCAGCAGATGACATGGCTCCCCAAATCAACAGAGACTGTGGAAACTTCACACTGGACTTCAAGCATCTTGCAGTGTGTGCCTCTCCATTATTCCTCCAGACTCGGTCCTTGGTTTCTAAATGAGATGCAAAAGTTGCTCTCATCAGAAAAGAGGACTTTGGACCACTGAGCAACAGACCAGTTCTGTTTTTCTTTAGCCCAGAAGATACTTCTGATGTTGTTTTTGTTCAGGAACAGCTTGACAAGAAGGAACGGCTTGACAAGGAACGGCTTGACAAGAAGCCCATTTGAAGCCCATGTCCAGGATCTGTCTGTGTGCGGTGGCTCTTGATGCACTGACTCCAGCCTCAGTCCACTCCTTGTGAAAGTCCCCAAGACTTTTGAATGGCCTTTTCCTGACAATCCTCTCCAGGCTGCGGTCATCCCTGCTGCTTGTGCACCTTTTTCTTCCACACTTTTCCTTTCCATATAACTTTCTATTAATGTGCTTTGATGCAGCACTTTGGGAACATCCAACTTCTTTTGCAATTACCTTTTGAGGCTTTCCCTCCTTATGGAGGAGTTCGATGATGGTTTTCTGCACAACTGTGAAGTCAGCAGTCTTTCCCATGATTGTGATTCCTACTGAACCAGACTGGGAGACCATTTAAAGGCTCAGGAACCCTTTGCAGGTGTTATGGCTTAATTAGCTGATTAGTGTAGGACACTTTGAGCCTAGAATATTGAACCTTTTTACAATATTCTAATTTTCTGAGATTGTGGATTTGGGGTTTTCATGAGCTGCAAGCCATAATCATCTCAATTATGACAAATCACGGCTTGAACTATCTTGCTTTGCATGTAATGAGTCTATCTCATATATTAGTTTCACCTTTTAAGTTGCATTACTGAAATAAATGAGCTTTTGCATGAGATTCTAATTTTTCAAGTTTCACCTGTACATTAAAATCCAAATAGATATTTTTGTGCTTAAGGATTCAATTGTAGCAATCTTAAGTTTTTGTCTTGAACGTGTAAAACATACCTTTCACATACCTTGCTGAAAGAAAAGCAGCGAAAAACTTTCAATAGTGGGTGGGAGAGGTAGGATAAAAGATAAAAGGTAGATAAAAATAAAAGGTACGGTGAAAGAGCCAGTGTCGTGTAGAGGTTAAAGTACTGGCCTAGAAACCTGGAGACTGGGAGTTCTAGTTGGCCTTAGACATGAAAGTCAGCTGGGTGACTTTGGGCTAGTCATTCTCTCGACTCCAAATTATCTTACAGGGTAATTGTTGTGGGGCAAATAGGAAGAAGGAATATTAAGTATGTTCATTGCCTTAAATTCCTTGTGTGTCTAATCACACTTGGCCAAAGAAAGCTATTCTATTCTATTCTATTCTATTCTATTCTATTCTATTCTATTCTATTCTAATTCTATTCCTATTCCATTCCATCCCATTCTTCCATGTAAAACATAATAAAGGTGGGATACAAAATATAACAAATAAAAATAAAATTATCCAAATTTACAGAAGTCTCCTTATGTCCAAATAAAGAAAGGAGGTGGGGGAATAGCAAGCCTGCATTATATGCTTATTCTACTTGCTTATAAAAAAAATGCTAGGGGTAATAAGATGTGGTTATCTGGTATTTTGTACTGTTAATCCTTTGTAAAAGCCTATTTTTGTCTTTTATTTGTTTGTATGTGTGTGATGTTTTCTAGTGCTTACCTGCAACACCTACTTGATGAGTGGCATAAACTGGTAGTCTGCTACATCCTTCTGCTAACCAGAGAGCCAGTGTAGATGAGTCTGATTCTGCATGGTGAAAAGTAAACCCTTGCTCTGCAGCAGTAGCTATAAATCTGCTTTGCAGAATAGGGACATGCAGCCATACTGCTATGTGGCCTTCTGCTCGCCATTGCGTGATAGCACCTAAAGGAGAAAAATACCGGACAAGGTGTTGATAATGTCTGTGCTAAACATTTTAATTAGTGGTTGACTGTTTCCCTTTAATTTCTCTCATATTGTTTTAACAGTTGAGAAAAAAATGCTAGTCAAAATTTCCTCAGCCTGAGATACCGGTATAATGACAGAATTTGAAAACTCTCAGTATTTGAGTTCTAATCTAGATTTTTTTTTTTTGCTTTTTGTGACCCTTTACTCCCTTTGTTTCGGGGTAGAGTGAGTGGAACTGAGCAATTTACTGGCTGGATGCCCTTCCTGACACCTACACGGAGTTCACAGCAGATATTTTTTCTTTGTGCCCTGATACAGAAACAACTGCCACTGCCTAGGATCAAACTCTCAACCTTCTGAATGGGAAGCGAGCTTCTTCACCTATAGGTCATACCACTCATTTGAGTTTTAATCTAGATACCACATAAAAAATAGCTAATTATGTAGATGAAGTTCAATCTGAAATCTGCTTTTAAATGATTTAAATATTTCATGTATTCCATTATAAAGTGTCTTAAATTTTTGTAAAACATTGTAGGATTTAGTTATAGTAGATATTCTCAGTAGAAATTTTTGGAAAGAGAGTGTATGTATCTGAAAAACACAGGATATGACAGAGGCACCTCATGGCTCTCTGGAGATCATATCCCAGGGATCTTGATGCAGCCAGAAAAGCTCAGCAGGCATAAAGTGTTTGAAAGTGGAATGGAGGCAGGTTTCGATCATACTCTCCTGCACAAGAGACATAAACACATGAGTAAAAAGCTGAAGATCTCCACAATAGGCTTATGAAGACAACAGCATGTGCTGGAAGCAACCAGCCCAAAGAGCTCCAGCATTCTAGAGCTTGGTGCAGCCAGTCTAAGTGAAGCAAGGTGGGACTATTTAAATCTGGTGTTATATTGCAACAGGATTTCAACTGCTTCTGGCTTTCAGTCTGAAGTGCTACTCAGCCCTAATGCTATTTCAGTGCAATTTTATTTTTCATTTCCTTCATGTACTGTATAAAGTAGTGCAATCTAGGAAATTAATTTTTGTGCTTAGCAAACATTGAAAACATAATTTAAATGGTTTTTTAATTAACACACTTTTAAAATGTGAGAACAGCTAAAACAAATTAACAGAATAACAATTCTTTAATTAAGGATCCTTCCCTCATACCAGTCTAATTTTTAAATTATATTGACAAAGTACAGAAATTAATAATAATAATTTCCATATCCCTGTAAAATGGGAAACCCTAGTATTGCAGTGGGGTGCAAATCGCTAGATGAAATAAATGTATGTTTTAATAAAAATATTAAATATGGATGTTAAATGTTGGAGATTTCTCAATATTATTAATACTGTTAGGGGTACTTCCAAACTAGATGATTAAAAATGGCTATTTTACAATTCTGGTTTAAAAAAAAGACTAGTTCAACAAAACTATTCCAAGTATAAGAAAAATGCTCTTCAGAACCGGAGAAATGATTTGTGACTTCATCCCTCTAATATTATTAGAACTGCTCCTCAGCCTGCAATACTATACCATTTATTTAGGGCTCAAATTAACTGAAATCAAGGTAATTTACTGAATAAAAGTGCTTATGAATGAGAAAGAATCTTTATGAAGTTTTTATTTATAACTATTAATAACTACCTGATTATTTCGGTATTCAGAGCAACAGCAATTTTGGTTTAATTGCATATTAAAACCTCAATTCCCTGCATCACATTAGCTTTTCACTAGCATGATGTCCCTGGTATGTGTACAAACCATTCTCCTATTTTGTTACTCACGATTACATCACTCCTTCAGTTCATTTCTAGTTGGCAAAATATCACATCACACTTCTGTCTCTATGTCGGTATAGCTAACTGAGTGATTAGGGGGAAAAAAAAACCTTTTGCTCATAACGATCACGCATCATTTGGTAGACGAAAAAGAAGTATTAAAGCTAATTGGTTCAATGGAGTGTATCTGCTAGTTTGGCTGACAATTGCTCCCTTTTCCCAAGAAAGAAACAGCGCTTGGCCATAATATAATTCATACATTTTGCTCCGAAAATTGTCTCTGGACCAATTTTATCAGGGAAATTTGGGGAGGGGGGGAAGATACATTCTGCACGTATTCAAATACAGATTTTTGGTTTTTTTCCCCCATCTATCCTGCCGTGGAAGTTGCAGAACTCTCAGAAAACCTGCGAGCAAAGACCTTTGGTCCGACTGTGCTCTGTCCTCTGTCTCCCCACAAGCTTCCAGCAAAAGGCACTTGCCCTGTAGCCAGCGCCCGAAGGCGGCTTGATCCAGGCTCTCAGGTGAGCGTAGCTGAGCCAGGTGTAAGCTCACTCCGCCGAACTTATCCCGTCGCGGCTTCAACCCTGGTTCGGCCACGCTGAAGCGTCGGCGACCGCTCACGCCGCCCCGAACTTCGGGCCGCTGTAGCAGCCGCCAGCGGGACGAGAGCAAACGCCGGCTGTGAGCGGACCAAACAGTCCAGCCGGCCATGGCGGCTGCGTTGCTGCTGCAAAGGAACGCCGAGAGAAAAGGATGTAGAGTTACTCACCGTCTGGACTTCCGTGCGGCTGCTCCAGTTGGAAAATTTGGTTCAGTCGGGAGAAGATTTTAACATACTCTGTACACGAGATGGGCGGCCATATAAATTTAATAAATACATTTCACAGTAAAATAAATTATTATATCAGAGGTTCGGTTCAGTTCCTGATTCTTGAAATCTAGATACATCAGATTTAGGTCCCAACATTTTCCAGTCATAGGAATTCTGGGAATTGAAGTCCAACACTTCTAGACAGTGCCAGATTTTAAGAAAAAGGTATTTGTTGTGGCATTAGATTTGATCTTAGATTTTACAATATTTTTACTTCCTTCAAAACTTCTATATACTATTATATTTATATATTATTTATGATGGAAACATGACAGAAGTAAACACATAAACACAGTCCAGTGGCCTTATACTGGATGTCCAATTCAGCTATGTGTATCTTCTAGGGAACCAGAGAACGCACATTGTGGGCAATCTTGCACAATATATTTAAAAGTTTGCACATCAGCACCATACATGCAACAACAGGAATCTTTTCATTCCCATTGATAGTAGGGAAGAGGCATGTCTTCTACTATCATACCTAATTCTGTTCAATTTTGACTAGAGCAAAGCAGGTCATAACCAGGTGAGGGATACTAATGATGAGATCACAAGAAAGTACTTTGGACCATTCTTCTCTCCAAGCATTTTCAGGCTTAAACTGGATAGATGTTAAAGTGAATAGCTATTTTCCAAGCTGGCCTATGAAATTGCAATTGTGATGGGTTGAACATTGTCCTGGTGAATAGAGAGCCTTGTTCAACATCTTTGATCTTAGCCAAATGACAGCTTGTTGTGTTCTAACGTGAGGTCATATAAGATTGCTAAGTACTGGTAACCAGTGCACAGGAGTGGGATGCAATATACCAGAAATGATATGCATTGTCTGGCAGAGGTGGATATCTGGCACAATATTCAGCTGCAGAATAAACCAAAGCTAAGGCTGGTGCTCGTAGGATGTTCTATATATTGATATTGCCAGAAAATGTATTGATATTGTCTGTATTTGAAAATAACCTATTATAAATAGAATAATCAGTTGTATTTTTAAATTTGTGCATTGTCCCTTTAACACAGGCAGAATGAAAAGAATATATATGGCTTAGAATTAAACTGCTGACTCTTGTTGTTCTCTGAGCTGCGTTGTTTGCAGACCTTTCATTACCTGACAGGGTAATATCATCAGCCTGGTTTGGTAATGAAATGTCAGTAAACCAACAGCTCAGAGGGCACCAAGGACTCCACACACTAGGGAAATTTTGCACTTAGATACCTGTTTTATATAATTCTAACAATAAACAATATAATAACAATGAGCAGATCGAAAGAGAACCAAACCTAAAACAAATGCCTCAGAACGCCAATGAAATTGATCAGAACTGAGTCCTGGAAAAATATTTAGGTTACTATTTGAGTAAATATTTAAAATTGAGGCTGGGATTTAACATCAGCTAACCTGAAATTTGTTTCAGATTGAGTGTACAGTATATGATTACACTCTAAAATAGGGGTCTCCAAACTTGGCAAGTTTAAGACTTGTGGACTTCAACTCCCAGAATTCCTGAGGTAACATGAGTGCAGGAGGAATTCTGGGAGTTGAAGTCCACAAGTCTTAAAGCTGTCGAATTTGAGGATCCCTGCTCTAAAACTTAGTTTAATACTAATAAGATTAAAGTTAACTAGAAACAAATTCCACAAGGAACAGGGAAGCTAATCATATGAGTTTCGGATGCCTCCCATCCTTCCAAGGTGGGTAGAATGAGGACCCAAATTGCAATATGCTGACAAACCGCTTAGAGTGGGCTGTTAAAGCACTATAAAGCGGTATATAAGTCTAAGTGCTTTTGCTATTTTATGTCCTGCAACTAATCTTATTTAAAGTTATATCTTCTGCCTGGGGTAGCCGAATAAACAGTTTAATCAGGAAGTGACTAAACGAAAAGATCATCGCAGGGGAAAATAAAGCGAAAGCTCTCAGGGACGGGGCATTTCGGAAGGACATCCGGCATTACATTGAACACAGCCGCTTGCTAACTAGCAACTGTGGGTTAACCATAGAGATACATTTGCAAAACAACATCCGCTCCCTGCTACTGAGCATTCCTAGACGCTAAAAATGAAGAGTGATATTCGGTGTACCTTCCAAAAAAAATAAAAGAAAAGCACATTAGGATTCGAATTTTTTTTACGATTGTGATCAGGAACTTTTAGAAAACGCTTCGAGGAAGCAGAGCGGCGTTTGGTAGCGCTTGAAACCCACTTTCTCAGTTCTTGATCTGCCCATAGAGGCGGTCTTCAATCGACGTTCTTCTAACTCTTTAGTATCTCTTTGAGCGAATTTTGCCTTCCGGGGAAGAAGCCGCGCTCGTGGTGCAGAGACGATTAAAGCGGCGCTGCCTCCGTCTTTCAGCTGAATTCTTGCGATGTCCTCTTCCAGCAAAAAGAAAAACAAGAAACGGCCTCCTTCGGAAAAGGACTCGGCTCTCGACCAACGAGGCTCAGCCCAAGAACTCCTCGGGTGGCAGAGGTTGTCGGTTGCAGACTTTCTGGACAAGGGTAGGATGCTGGAACGTGCGCGGGTTCGTGGGAATCGTTCATGAACCAGAAGTCTCCAAACTTGGCAACTTTAAGATTTGTGGACTTCAACTCCCAGAATTCTCCAGCCCACAAGTCTTAAAATTGCCAAGTTTGGAGACTTCTGGTTCGTGCTCTCAACAAGCCTATAAGGTAGACAAGGTTGGGAAAGCATTGAGGAATCTAAGGACCCTGGGATGGTCACTCTGGTTGTTGTGACAGAAGCTCTTGCAAGATTCTTGCTGCAGTTATAGCATCACTCCATCACATAATTGATGTTATCTTAATGTTATCTTGCCAAGTTTAAGACTTGTGGACTTCAACTCCCAGAATTCCTGAGCTAACATGACTGGAGGAGGAATTCTGGGAATTGAAGTCCACAAGTCTTAAAGCTGTCAAGTTTGAAGACCCCTGTCTTAAGAGATAACTGTGACATACAGAAATATATGGAGTAGTTCATTCCGGAATGAGTTGAGTTGGGACACAAAATTATGTCAATCCCTGTCCAAATCAGACACGATCAAGCCGCAGAAGCTCCCAGATGCTGTTTGCATGTTTGTGATCATCCTTTTTCTTTTGCAACATTTAATATAAAGCTGTTATTCTTTTTTAAAATTTCTGTATTGAACATTGCTGGTAGCTGGAACCGCACAAGATGGAATACAATTTTTTTTTTAGTATACATTTAGGACAAATGTCACCCTCATTACCTTTGGGAAAGCCAAAATTGCTTTGTTAGAGATCCTGAAAAGTGTATTTAATTCATCATCAGTTCAGTTCAGGACTACAGTAGCTTAACAGTTGTAATTAGCAGCTCCAGTTTTAAATAGTGTTATCATTTCTCCAAAACAGGTCAAGCCATGTGATTTTTCTGTAATTTCACAGTTACAGAATGTCACAGTTGTGGGTTAGGATATACCAAATTCCTTTTTGCCTGCTTAGGTTGTTTCAAGCATCTCCCCTGCCTTTCCTTCCAGTTGCGTTGGGTACTGCTCTGTATGGCGATTTTGACTTGAATTTGTGACAAGGCCCCTGGCTCCAACATAATATACCTACCTGCATAATGTCTAACATATAGTGCTCTTTTGGAAAACACCAGATCTGTCTTTAAAAGAGGGGGCAAGAGTTCGTTCTATACCAATGTGCTCTTGTTGCCCAATTTACATTATAGGTTTACAGTTGTTCCTAGCTCAAATAAATTCATGCAGGTATACTTTTTATTATTTAATTCATTTGTGGCTTGATGTAGTTCTTTTTCTTACTATTCTGCCACCTAGTGTACTTTCATGGACCATCTTAGGCACATTAACTTGCAACATTTAACCAATTTGGGATACATTGGGATTTGGAATAAAATTAACAAGAATTCTGCCACTTCTTGTTGATTACTCTAGTGTTCACAAGTTCTTTGGAGGCAGGGCATTGTAACTAAATTTGTTAAGTTGTGTTACAATGAATGAACATACATCACATTTCTTATTAATTCTATTCAGACTTAACTACATTGTAATGGCCAAGTATTTGAATGGTAATCATGGTTTGGAAGTTGTTCCTCAGTGATCCCTTAATACAGGTAGTTCTCAACCTACAGTAGTTCATTTAGAGACAGTTTGAAGTTACAATGACACCAAAAAAAGTGATTTATGATCATTTTTTATATGACATACTCATGGTCACATGATCAAAATTCAGTTGTCTGGCAACTGACTCTTATTTATGATGATGACATTGTCCCGGGGTCATATGATCATCTTTTATGATCTTCTGACAAGAAAGGTCATAAACTGGGATAAAAATCACTTTACAAATATTGCACAAATGGAAATTTTGGGTTCGTTTATAGTCATAAGTCAAGGACTACCTTTAATATGCAAAAATATAGTGAATGGGCAGAGCCGATTCTTTTTCCTTCTTGAACTTTAACATGTTCAAGGCAGCATAAAATAGAACTTTGTAGAACAACATGGGCAATGTTTATGAACACCAGAATGTTGTTCTTGCAACAGTCAATTGAATAGCCCAAAGATATCTAAATCAAAGGTATATTGCATATCATGTTCTGCTCTTATATTAACTTTGAGAAAATAATCTGCATTTTATTCTTAAAGAATTTAGATCAACCAAATGATAAGTAAATGTGTAATTGTATTTTTCTCTTTAATTTTAGAAGATGACAAAGTCCCCAAAATATACAGAGAAACTTTTGTGCAGTTGGCACTCAACACGATGAAGCTGGGAAATATTTGCATAGGGCGTCCAGTGCTGCTTACCAGTACAAATGGGAAGCAAGAGGTGGTGTTTTTTTCTTATCAATTCTATGTGTATTTTTGCATGCAGGCGGATTGTTTATGTAATGGTGTATTTTATTTTTCTTCAAAGGGGTAACACTAGATGGATTATTTTTTACTTATATTTTCTATTATTTTGGTTAGGTTTGCACAGCATGGCCTGTTGCAGGCTTCCCTGGTAAAAAAATTGGCATAAGTGCAATTACACAGAAGAATCTGAAAGTGGTACCTGGTGATACGGTCTTTGTCCAGCCTGTGACTGGTGCTGTACTTCAAGCAGAGGAAGTGGAAGTTAAACTGGGGTATGTTTATAGCCATGCAATTTAAGATTCTGTGCATTGAATTGACATAGTCTATGAGTCCATGTGTGATGCTAACGAAGAACCAGTATAACAGATTTCTGCATGGGAATTGCTGTAAGAAGTCACTTTTGAGGGAGTCTAATTTATTTCTTACATTGGAGTACATTTGATGTTTTTGAAATAATGATATTTATTAAATTTTAACAATGATTATTTTATTTTTTCTTAGGGTTAAAGATGATTGTATCAGTACTGAAGACTTGTCCATTAGCCTCTTGAGAAACTTAGGTATGGGTTTAGTTTATGTTTTCTGGTTTATATTGTAGTTTTAAATTTTAAATACATATAAATTTCTGTCTGTCCTGTAGTCAAATGTTTTGGATTTCTGAGTTTTACAGAGATCCAATACACCACTCTGGAGCAAGAGTATCAAGAATAGGGAAAAATACTAATTTGAAACTTTATAATTATTCAGTTTGAAGGGTGCCTTTTAAAAGTGCATAGAATATTCTCTTAAGAAGGAAACTGCTATTCAAAAATAGGTTGTTCTGCCTCAAAACAGGCTCATAGGTATGCTTTGTTAAAACTAACCTTTCTGAGCTTTTCTGTTGGATTTCTATGCCATGTAGTCTTATTTTCTGTGTATCTTAAATTGTCACAGTAAATTAATTTTGGATGCTAAAAGCAAGTATAAAAGTAGAATATGATATCCCCATTTTGATTTAAGTCCTTCTAAAGGACTGACAATTATTTTACTGTGTTAAAGCTTACCAAGACTATGGAAAATGCAAAGTTTTTTAAAATTAGAGCACTGGCAGTTAAATCATCAAGATCATTGCTTTTGTTTTGAAAATAATTGTACTTCCTGATATATTGCTATTATTTACAGATACTTTTATGCAGTAATATTTTAAATGGAGACTATGTGAGAAATCTGATTGGTTTTCTTAATCTTTCTTTTGCAGATGGAAAGATAGTATTGCCAGGAAATTTCCTACAAGTTACTTTCTATGGCCGATCTTGTGATCTAAAGGTTACAAAGGTGAAAGGAATGGATGGTGTGTTGCTGGAAATGCAAGATGTTTTAAAGATACCACAGGAATTACCACTGGAGAATTCGACTAATAGTCATTTCAATTTATCTATTGAACTTGGAAAACTAGTAATAACAGACAGTGAAGTATCTACCAGTACTCCATGTAAGCATGAGGATCATAACATATCCACGAATGATTCTTTAAATAATATGAGGCATGAAGCATTGAGTCCTGATCCAGCAGAGATCCTTGATGGTGATGGGTCTAACCTTCATTCTGAATCAATCATATCACAAGATTGTGAGAAAGGTTTTGCAGGTGAAGGATTACCTTTGGCTGATAAAACAGGACTGTCACAGAATTGGGAACCATTTTACTTCATATCGTCAAGGACTAGGATCAATTTCATTCAATCACAAGCCAAAGTGACAGAAGAATGCAATCTTGAACCAAAAGTTACTTACGATTCAATAGGTGGACTCAGTAACCAGCTGAAAACTATAAAAGAAATGATTGAACTTCCTTTGAAGCAGCCTGATCTATTTAGGAAATACGGTAGGATATCTATGATATAAACGTGTGGTATAAATTACTATTTTTCATTTGGTAACCCTGTCAAATAATGTAAGACATAGTTTAAATGCATTTATTTTTCTTAAAATGGCAGATCTTATTCTGCTTTTAATATTTTGTTTTTCTTGCCCTAGTGCTGTACAATGACTTAGTTGTTTTTTTTTCTGTCATGTTTTTCTTAACCATTGCTTGTTAAATAAACTCAAATGAATTAATGGCCTAAATCAGTTTTTTCCAAATAGTTTTCCTGTGGTGGGGCATCCCAAAAAGCTCCTCTTAGAATTGGGCAGCTTTCTTTAAAGGTACATATCGGAGAAAGGGTAGAAAAATTTACGTTAACTGTCTTGCATGGTTTTTAAAAGCTAATAAAATTTATAAAAGGCCCTTCTTTTCAATTATTTAAGTTAAAAGAAACAAATACACAACAGTAGTTAAAAGGGCTCTTAGTAGCAAAAATTGTGCTGTTGATTGTTCGGTTCCTTACTGCCATTTGGAATGTTTCTAAAAATAATTGTGACATATTTCATATAAAATACAGTTTTTCATTAGTAATTTAATGTTAACACAGGGACAATTTTATTATTGCCATTATGAATGTCGAAGAATTAAATTCAGTTCTTTGCTGTTTATGTGTGACACTGAAGGAATCCCACCTCCAAGAGGAGTGCTATTATATGGCCCTCCAGGTACAGGAAAGACGTTGCTAGCCAGAGCAATTGCAAATGAGGTTGAAGCTCACTTCTGTACAGTTAATGGTCCAGAAATAATAAGCAAGTAAGTGCCCTTCATTGATTTATTTCAGACTTGCTTTATCTAAGTTTAAATTGGCAATGTACTTACTGTTTTTAAAATACAAGGCCTCTTTGTTACCCAGTTGGGATATAGCTACGTCTGTAAATGTAAATGAAGGACAGATGATGTATTTATATCAAGATTTTGACACAATAATGTACTTATATAGGAAATTGTATGGGGGCCAGACTTTTGACAATGAATCATGTTTAATTTTCTTGTAGATTTTATGGAGAAAGTGAAGCCCGGCTACGACAGATATTTTCTGAAGCCTCTTTACGGTATGCTTCTATTACACAGTTACTTCAGATGGTTTAAGTTACTTCAGATGGTTTAACTTAAGGAACAGGTAACTTTTTTGCTCTAATGGCATATTTAGAGCAAATATTTTTGAGCTTTCATAAAATAGCTGCCAAGAGAGGCAGTTTGTCTATTTAAAAATGGCTGCTGGGCTCACAAAGTGTTTATTTCCTAGAAGGCAAACTGCTAAAATTCCTTGCTACCAACTCTTCTATCTTCAGAACATGCTTTTTAGCACTTCAGCTTCGCTTTGTCTTTCTTTTGGGGTAGATGGAGTTTCTTTGAAGAAAGCACTGACTTACAATCATCAAAAAATGAATATGCAGCTTAGTCCAGAGGCATTCTTCTAAGTAAATGATGCCAAAGGCTGGAATTTGTTTTGCTGAATGCTAGATTCCCATTGACTATTTTTAGTTAGAATAATATTTTTTGAAACTATTTGGGTCAACATAGCTGATGGACACCAATGAGATATCTGTAGGCTGATTGGTGCTCATAAGGATCATACTGCTTACCCAGGTGGATGGATGGATGGATGGATGGATGGATGGAGGGAGGGAGGGAGGGAGAGAGATAGATAGATAGATAGATAGATAGATAGATAGATAGATAGATAGATAGATAGATAGATAGATAGATAGAAACAAAAGCCCATCCCCCAGGATAATTGGCAGAAATTTATAAATGTCAGTATGCCATACTGTTCTCATAGCCTTTGTCTTTTGGTTTATATTTTCATTGGGGTTACATTTTCCTTTCATGTTTTTAAGAATACCTTCTTTATTTCTGTGATGGTTAAAGCGTGTGTATTCCTAATTTTGGCCTATATTTAGCGTTTGAATATATACACTGTTTTAAGATACATTCTTATTTTCTTAGCTGAACCATGAAATGCTGTAATCAGCTGAATATTTGAATTATTCAGTGAGGTTATTCAGTGTCATAACTGGTGGCAGCACCCAACTCTTTGATTAATCTTGAGAAAGTTAAGCAGAGTTGGGCTCAGTTAGTAATTTGATGGAGACTACCAAGAAGTCACAGGTTAGTAGATGAGGTTGAAAACATACCCTAGAAAAAGGCAATAATGGTTTGAAAAGTAGGGCATTCCTGTATAGTCTGTAGACATTGAATTTAATTTGAGGATGTCTTTACCTTTTCATTTTATTTCATTATTTCATTTTATATGCATATTTATTCTAATGTACCTATTGTAAGAGGTATGCTATTATTTCCCTTTTAATATTCCAAGAAACATTTTATTTCTCATTTTTGTTAAGGCGACCATCCATAATATTTATTGATGAAATTGATGCACTATGTCCAAAGAGAGAAGAAGCCCAGAACGAAGTTGAAAAAAGAATTGTAGCCTCATTGTTAACACTGTTGGATGGTATTGGATCAGTAAGTCTCTTTGTCTCTTTGCTCATCCCTTCTGTGATTCTGAAACATAAAGTAAACTAGACATTTTGCCCAATAATGCTTTGGGGCAAAATTTATTTTTCACTGATGATTCCATATTATGAAACGGGAGCTTACATTACATAGGTGTGCCTTGTATGTTGTTCCAGCTATGGAACGTGTCATGATGGAGCTACATTGCTTAGGTCAGGCCTGTCAAACTGGCAACCCATGGGCCAGATATGTCACATGCAGGCCACACCCACTCTGTCTCCACAAAGGCAAAAAAACATTACGATAAGTCACAATATGTCATGTGACACAATTGAGTTTGAAACCCATGGCTTAGGTGGTAGAGTCCAGAACCAGTTAATTATGTGAAGACACCACACTGCTGCATGGTTGGAAATTGTGCCATAGTGAATGGTACATCTTATTAAAATCTTAAAATTACTTAGATCGTCGGTTCAAGCCAGAAGGTAGCTTTCCCTTTAAAAGGAACAAAGGGCACCTTTAGTTGTTTTAAGCATCTGCAACACTTTGCAACTGAAGCCAGTGGCTGTTTTGGAAAAGCCATGGGTACACATGCTACTCCTGTTGCTTTTTTTTTTTAAAAAAGATACAATCTGCTGATAGCCATGAGATTTGCATGTGAGTTTAATTGTGACACTCTATCCATACCAAAACATCTTGTCACACCATGATGTCGGGTCTTTAGCTGAAAGACATATTTTCCCAGGATGATGTGACTTTGTGACTATCTCAGAGCACCTTTTTGGTTTCTGATCCAAATTCTGTATTACCTTGATAGTTTTAATCTGTGGCAAATAAGGATAAGCTAGTAGAGAGCTTTTCAAGAATTCTGTAAAATCTGTGTTAATAAATTATCTGAGCCTTGTTTAATAAGTATTTGTATAACTCTTAGAAAGCAAGATCATTGTTCCCAGTAAGTTTACTGCTACCTTGAAAAGAACCAACACTCTTTATGTGTATACTGGATTGTGGACTTAATGAGAAGTTCTTGCTGATGTTTTGTGAAATATCATGGCTGCTTTAAAAAGATACAGTAGTCTTATCCATCTTTATCCCAATGCTTACTCTACAGTACTATTCATTTCTACAACTTATAGTAAACCTGTTTTCAATAAATTTTTCTTGTCATTTAGGAAGACAATGAAGGGCAGCTCTTAGTTCTTGGAGCTACCAATCGCCCTCATGCACTAGATTCAGCCCTGCGCAGACCGGGACGTTTTGATAAAGAGATAGAAATTGGAGTTCCCAATTCTAAAGATCGACTAGACATCTTAGAGAAGGTTCTCAGTAAGACTCCTCACTCATTGTCAGCATCAGATTTGACTCAACTAGCAGACAGTGCCCATGGGTATGTAGGAGCTGACTTAGCAGCACTGTGCATGGAAGCAGGTAAGCTAAATGTGCTTCATGCTGAACATCAGTGTTATTGAGATAACTTTAGCATTTACTTACAATAAATCATTATCTGTGTATATGTACTAAGAAGGCATGGTATCTATTTATACTTTGAGTAGAAGATTATTTAAATATAATTAATTAAAAATTATATAACACTGGAAGTGGAATGGATGTATCCTGTTTACATGACTTGTGTCTACTGTTTAGCATTTTACTAACATGGCTCAATATAGCACACTATAGAGAAAAAATAATGTGGACGAAGTTTGGACAAGTTTGTTCATTGAAAACTATATGAGATCAGATTAGCATAAGTTTTGTAACAGAACAAAACATTATATCAAGCATAAGTCTGTGTTTGTATATCATTTAGTGTGAATATATTGAGGACAGCTTGTTTTCTATTGTGTATAAAGTGAGCAAAATAATGTTTAAAATGGAAATGCATTAAATAATGTCATATAATAGCATATATTCAAGTTGCTTTTTAAAAATATACATCAAGATCAGTTAAAATTTGGACATGAATTAAATAAATTGTTCGTTAAAATACTACTTCAGCTGTAGTGAACTGACCTCTAGTGGTAGGAAATAAGATTTCATGCAAATACGTTTAAAACTGTTTCTTATGTAAAAGGAATCTCTGAATTAAGACTATTTTTAAAAAGTAGGAAAATTGGGATGATTATAACGTCTGAAAACACATGGATATTATATACTGCAAAATAGTAAATCATTAGTAAAACTTACACTAGGTAAATTCTTTAAGGATAGTTTTAAGTAATGTATTCTCACGTGCATCATACTCCAAGAAATAAAATCTGTACAACCTTTCATATCAGGGGTCGCCAACCTTTTGGGCCTCAGGGACCACCAAACTCATACTTTTAAATCCTGAGGACCACTAATCCATTTTTTTTAAAAAAGATAATATATTTAATATGAAAAATTAAATTTATATTAAATATAAATTATATACATATACATATATATAAATGCATATATATATGTGTGTGTGTGTGTGTGTGTGTGTGTGTGTGTGTGTGTGTGTGTGTATATAAAATTTGTTTTCTTAAGTTTTCACAGGTATTTTATATGTATGGTATTCATCTTTGTTGGTATTTTCCACGTCATTATAGTTGTGCTTTTAAAGTTGTAGCAATGTTTCGCAGAATCTCATCTGCCATCATCAGGCTTCTGAATAGGCTTCTCTATATACAGAAGCCTGATGATGGCAGATGAGGTTCTGCCAAAGCGCTGCTACAACTTTTAAAGCACAACTATAGCGATGAGGGAAAATACTTGAACAAAGCTGAATACCATACATACATACATACATACTCGTAGATTTTCACGGGTACAGGTATGTAGGACTAGGTGTGTTCGGGTCTTTTCCCATGTAAGATTAAGAGTATCTTGAGTTAGCTGTCACCAATAGGAGTGGGATGCTGGCTACCTGTGCGGCAGGGCTGCCGGATGTGGGGAGGCGATTACCGGGTGGGATAAATAGAATGCTGGGATCGATAAACACTCAGCACTAACTTTACTTACATATGCTCGCTGCTTCTTGCTACTGCTACAGCTGTGATGGAATAAACCACTGTTATTCCTTTGGATTCTGTGATTATTGCCTCATCTGCATGGCTGGCCATAGAGTGGCTGAGACCCTGGTAATGTGAGAGGGGGAGATATGAAATGACAGGGGACCAGATTGGGGGGGCTCTGTTTTTCTTCTATTTGAGGGGGAACCAGTTCCTCCCCTCTAGACCTTCCCAGCCTCCAGACACCATGTGGCTTCTTTTGAGTCCCAGCAGTAAGGATGAGAGAGGTCCCTCCTTTCACTTCGCTCTGCCCCAGTTATGATTAAGCGTTTACAATTTTGTTATAATTAAATAAACTATATATATATATGTATGTATGTATGTATGTATGTATCATACTGCCATTTGCATATTTGTGTTCAAGAAGAGATATTTCTGTTGGTCAAAGTTGTACCATATGTATGGTTTGGCATTTTAATTATTTTTATGTAGGAATAAAAGTATTCCAGAAAGACTGTACCAGCCAGAATTCATGATTTAGCAACCAATTTCTGTTACAGTGCCACCCTTATACTTCAAGGATATCTAATTCACCATGAATCCTCACTTGAAGCAGGCATTGATAAATTCTCTTTTTCCTCTCTTCATACCTCATCCTTTTTTTTCTGACTATGCGTTACTTTCTTAGTAATATAGTTTTTTCCTAGTAGTTTTCATTTTAAATGAACTTTGACTTAAATCTTGCATTGTTACAGTTTGTTGTAGGACTGTTGGCTTTATTTAATTTTTAATTGAAGATTATCTTTATTGTTTGTAATCTTTTTCTAAGGTACTTTGGCAAGAAGATAGGTACAAAAATGATTATTAATATCATTGTCATCATTTAGTTGGGGACAATTTTAGCACTTCATATCCTGCTCAATCTTCTTCTTCTTCTTCTTTTTCTTCAGCGTTTGTCTCGCGCTCGGGCGAGGTCCGCTAATGTCCTTAAGTACTGCTTCCACACCTCTCTGTCTACCACGTATGTCGGGTCTGCCTTCGCGATCTCTAGATCGGCCTTGATCGTGTCCATCCAGCGTTGCTTAGGTCTACCACGCGGTCTCACTCCTCCGACAGTCACCTTCATTGCAGATTTGATGATAGATTCTTCCTTGGCGCGGCTCACGTGGCGAACCATCGTAGCGGGACTGCCTCATGACCGTGGGGATGGGCACGACGTTGAACCGTCTACGCACTTCTTCGTTCCTGGACGCGATCGAGTAGGGTGAGGCCTACTGACCATCGGAGCATTCGCATCTCCATTATCTGGAGTCTGCTTTCAACTTCTTTGGTCGCGGCCAGCACTCTGCGCCGTATATGGCCACGGGCGCACCACAGAGTTATAGATTTTCGCCTTCAGGCGCATCGGCATCTTCTTGTCACAGAGGATGCCCGTGACGGACTTCCATTTGCCCCACGCTGCGTTGATCCTGGCTGCCACCTCAGTTTGTAGTAGGCCTTCTTCCCCAAGAATAGTTCCCAGGTACTTGAAGGTGGAGCGCGCGGTAGCTCCTGCCCGTTCACGTGGATGGAGCCTGTCATTTCATTGTCAGTGGTCAGGTATTCGGACTTCTTTAGGTTCAGCCGGAGCCCGAAGTGCTCGAGGTGGTCGTGCCACTGTTGGACTAGGTGCTCGAGTTCAGCCTTGCACAGGTTAGCCAGGAACACATCATCGGCGTAGAGCAGCGTCCATGGGGCGGGCGTGTACAGGTCGTGTGTAATTGTGTCCATCACCAGAATGAACAGCAGTGGTGAGAGAGCAGAGCCCTGGTGTACGCCGACGGTGATATTAAACTCCTCTGATATCCCAGCTGCCGCTTTTACACGGCTTTTGTGACATCTGTATAGGAGTTGGACCCATTGTACGAGCAGCTCAGGCACGCCGTGATCTCGCAGTGCGTACCAGATGAGATCGTGCGGGACTCAGTCGAAGGCCTTTTCCAAGTCCAGGAAGGCGGTGTGGAGCGGGATTTTCTTCTCTCTGTGAGCCTCCATCAGCATCCGCACACCGAAGATGGCGTCGGTGGTGCCGCAGTTCTTGATAAATCCGGCCTGGTTGACGCTGATGTCGACGATGTCCCGAATGCGCTTATCAAGGACACGTTGAAGATCTTCATAGTGTGTGACAGTAACCTGACCGGTCTGTAGTTGGAGCAGTCCGCTGGGCTGCCCTTTCCCTTCCAGATCGGAACAGTGGTGCTGCGGTACCAGTCGTGTGGCACTTTTCCGTGGAGGCGATGTTGTTGAACAGCTCGCACAGCCACAATGCCGAGCCCGGTAGTGCCTTTTTCCAGAAGTCGGCAGGGATGTCGTCTGGTCCTGTTGCCTTACCGTTTTTCATGGCCTTGATGGCGTCGGTGACCTCGCTGGCATAAATGCCTGAGACTGGGCCTTCAACCGGGTCACCTCGCGGGGTTCGTGGGTGTGGGAACTCCTCGGTAGAGATCTTCTCGAAGTATTGCCGCCACCTCTCGGCAGCGTCTCTGGGGTTCACGATTAAATTTCACCTTTCGTCGTTGATCCCATGAAACTGGTCAATGTCCAGGGTCTTCCTGTGTCTGCTTTTGGCTAGGCGGTAGATCTCATTCTCGCCTTCTCGCGTGTTCAGCTTCTCATAGATGTCATCGTAGTGGGAGCTTCTGGCTGTCGCTACTGCTTTCTTGGCTGCCTTTTTGGCAGCCTTGTATTCGCAGAGCTTCTCGCTGGTCTTGTCCTGAAGAAAGGCCTTGTAGAGCCGTTTCTTCAGGTGTACGGCATCTTGTACTTCCGGTGTCCAGAGCCATGTATCTCGTTCGATGCGTCTCCGTCCTGGCTTGGTGCAACCAAGCTGTTGGCAGCCGGCAGTGTGAACAGTGCTCTTCAACATGGACCATGCTTCCTGTGGCCCGTCGACCATCTGCAGGAACTGCTCCGGTTTGATAGAGGGGTCCCGCCATCTTCTTCTGGTTCCACCACTTGATTCGTGGCTGGTCTGCATTCCTTTTGTCAATCTTGGTCTTGGGCTTGCTGATCCTGATCTTCGCCATCAGCGGCCTGTGCTGACTGCTCGATTCGCGCGGTACACCTTGGCGTTGAGCACGTTTTAGCGGCTCTTCGTGCGATGATGTAGTCGATCTGTGTGTGGTGGCTCCCGTTTCTGCTATGATAGGTGAGGAGTTGAGATTCTCGCCTAATGAAGCAGGTATTCGTGATGGTCATATCATGGGAGTCGGCAAAGTCCAGGATCCTCTGGCCATTCTCATTCGTATCACCTGTGCCGTGCCCACCGTGGCACTGGTGTCCGTTTTTGTCCCGCCCTACATGACCATTCAGGTCGCCCGAGATGATGATGTCGTCTTCGTGTGGGATCTGCCTGAGTTGGATGTCGAGCAGTTCCCAGAAGGTATCCTTCTCCTCCTCGTGACATCCGGTCTGAGGGGTGTAGGCGGACAAGATGTGTTGGGGGACGAGTGGTCTGCCACCTCCAAGTGGTGTCCCCTGGATGCGCGAAGCCGTCAAACGCTGACCGTAACTGAGAGCAGACCCTCCGACGACAGGCCCACGCGACAGGCCGGCTGGAGTACTCAATTGCCGCATCAACATGGTGGAAACGTCCACTACAAAACACACGCCCAATGCTACCGCGTTCGGGGGAACCGACGGGCGCAGGAGACCATTGGCCTGCGCCAAAAATCAACGAAATGGTCCACGCTGGAAAGCACGGCGCACCTGCACCGTGTGAGAAAGCTATGGCGGCTGCGTCCGGGTCCGATGCGCACGGAGATTACCCGATCCGTGTGAGAAAACGCAAGCGGGGAACAGAGGACTGCCAGACGCTCAAGGTGGCCACCTGGAACGTGGATTCGCTGACTGGACGCTCGACCGAGATCGTCAGGGCCATGCGGGACAGGAAGCTGGACATCTGCTGCCTCCAGGAAACTCGCTGGAAGGGCAACAAGGCTACGACTATAGACGGCTATAAGATCATATACACCAGCTGTAAGGAAAACCGCGGCGGTATAGCCGTGGTTGTCAGCCCAAGCTGGCAAAGTTCCGTCGCAGAAGTTAAGCGCCTCACAGAACGACTGATGATAATCGTCGTAGCGACCGAGAGGCAGCGCCTACACATCATATCCTGCTCAATCATACCTATTAAAATATCTATAAAATATCTATATTTAAACAGCAAATTAAAAAACCAAATTATAGTAAAACTACAGCTGTTGAAGAAGATATACTTCAAAAGGATAGAATGTAGGGCTATTATAAGAGAATTGTAGAAATATGTTTGTAAAAAAAGACTTTTTAAATGGATGATTTGATTATTGATGACATAGTACTTGCATATTTTGCCTCAGTAGAAAGTTAATACTTGCGCAACTTTTAACAAAAGAATTATATTCTAATTATTGAAATTTTCGGATGGACTATTTCATTTTATTTCACATGGTTTGCAGCTGTGAATAGTTTTAAAGTCAAGAATAATAATCTTACTGACACTGTCTTGAAAATAAAGCAAACATATGTGATAGCCCTTGTAGGAGGAAACAACTTTTTATGTAATGGAGTTTCATTTATTTGAAATGAAATTAATATTATTTTCTGCTTCCTGTGCCTTGGCACAACATCGTTAGGCCAATAGGCATGTTTCAGCAAATACTGGTACTAAGCATTCACAAAGCCTGACAATTCCACATTCCTCCTTCCAATAGTTTATCCAGTTCAACTTGCAATGTACGGATTGCAAAGAACAAATTCTTATACTTATACAAACAGGAACGATTTTATATTGCTTTTGTAATTAATGTACAAACTTAAATAATATAATAAAGATCCCTTCCCATCATAAATAGTAAACATATCTTAAATTTATCTAATAAATCTCATCACATTTCCAAATATATCTTCATGGAGTCAACATATAGAATAGAATAGAATAGAATAGAATAGAATAGAATACTTTATTGGCCAAGTGTGATTGGACACAAGGAATTTGTCTTGGTGTAAATACTCTCAGTATACATAAAGAAAAGGTACATTCGTTAAGAATCAAGAATCATAATGTACAACACTTAATGATAGTCATAAGGTACAATCAACAATCAATCATACTAGGAAACAGTCAATATAAATCGTAAGGATACAAGCAACAAAGTTACAGTCCTACAATCACAAGTGGGAGGGGATGGGTGATAAGGAGTGATGAGAAGATTAACAGTAATATAGTGTACACTTTGTAAATAGTTGAACAGTGTTGAGGGAATTATTTGTTTAGCAGAGTGATGGCTTTTGGGAAAAAACTGTTCTTGTGTCTAGTTGTTCTGGTGTGCAGTGCTCTATAGCATCGTTTTGAGGGAAGGAGTTGAAACAGTTTATGTCCAGGATGTGAGGGGTCTGTAAATATTTTCACAGCCCTCTTTTTGACTCGTGCAGGATACAGGTCCTCAATTGAAGGCAGGTGGGTAGTAATTGTTTTTTCTACAGTCCTAATTATCCTCTGAAGTCTGTGTCTGTCCTGTGGGTTGCAGAACCAAACCAGACAGTAATAGAGGTACAGATGAAAGACTCAATAATTCCTCTGTAGAACTGTATTAGCAGCTCCTTGGGCAGTTTGAGCTTTCTGAGTTGGCGCATAAAGAACATTCTTTGTTGTGTGTTTTTTTATGATGTTTTTGATGTTAGATGTCCATTTTAGGTCATGTGATATAGTAGAACCTAGAAATTGGAAAGTCTATACTGTTGATACTGTATTGTCTAGTATTGTAAGAGGTGGTAGTATGGGAGGGTTTTTTCTAAAGTCTACGACCATTTCTACAGTTTTGAGTGTGTGTAGTTTCAGATTGTTCCGGTTACACCATAAGACAAGTTGTATAACCTCCTGTCTGTATGCAGATTCATCGTTGTTTCGAATGAGACCAATCACTGTTGTGTCATCAGCATATATTATATACTTCCTGATTGGTGGGAACTGGGCAACAGTATGTTAGTTTACAAGTTTGTTTAAAATAGAGATTCTCTAACTTGCAGATAATAGTGTGAGCCTTCATGGTGTAAAACTGGGATTTGATTAAGCATCTAGCCCAGGGGTGTCAAGCTCATGCCCTGTGGGCCGGATGTGTCATGTGCCGGCCAGGGCCATGCCCGGTTTAGTGACGGGAAAATGTCATGATACATTATGTGATGCTGCCGTGACCATGCAAGTTTTACACCCCTGATCTAGCATATTGGCCCAATTGTGCTCAAATTGTTTGTATTCTCACAGTTAAAAAGGAATGGTGCATATATCATTGTAGAATTAACAATGATAAACTGGTCTATTCTTTTTTTACAATACTAAAGATGTTGTTCAAAAACCATTTATTGGAAATGGAGATCAATATTTAGGACCCTTTTTTATTGAAGACACTTGGAATAAAAGAGGTGTATATGAATAAAAGTATAAATTAATACATGAGTTGAAAGAAAATTATATATGTTGTATGTTCGTAAAATTTGAGAAAAGGGGAAGAAGATATGAAGTTGATGCATACCTTATGAAGTAGAAAAATAAAATTATAAATTTACAAAGGAAAAGGCTGAACAGTATGCCAGAAGTTATAAATTGGTGTTTCAGAAAGTGTGCAATACTCTTTCAGAAAGTGTGCAATACTCTGAATTAATGTGACCCGCAGAGAAAAGATATATTGTTATGTGGCATGAATTGATGTTCAGGAATGAAATGAAAGTGCAGAAGTAGCTGGGCAATTCAGAGATCCAAGAATGAATCAGAATAGTGACTATTTGGCATGAATTTGTTTAGAAAAATATCTTCTTGTTTCAAGAAGTGATTTAAGCATATGCCTGTTCATGTATACATATGAGAAAATAATGAGTCAAAGAGTACAGTTGAGTTGATTGTTTATGGTAAAGATGAGATAATTAATGAAAGATGTAAAGGTAATGAGCGGTTCCACCTAGTTAGATAGACCCTTATTTGGTGTTGATCATAAGAAAAAAATGGATGTGAAAGAAAAAGGAACGAGAAAGAAACAACCAAAACCAGACTTATTTAATAAAGAGAGGTACTAGCTCTATATGAGCATATATTTTAGAAGATTAGGTAATCTCCAAACAGAATGAATGCAGTGAAGTGAAAATAATTATGTCAGAGAATGCCAAAAAGGAGTTTCATTGATAAAAAATATGAAAAAAAAGGGCTTGGTTAAATGACAGTATGAAGGAAGCTGAGAATGAGAAAAAACATCACATAGAATGATGCAAAAAGGAAAAAAAGGAAAAAAGAGGAAAAACCGCATTTCACAGTGCATATATAGAGAAAAATAAAGTTGAAAACTCTCCAGTCAAAGGGAGCCTGGTTGGATAAAAGAAGCAGGGAAATGGAGAGAAATTATGGTCAAAATATTTACGGTTTGGGTAGAGTCTAATGCAAGGAAGAATGCTTATTCAAAGTATCAAAAATCACTGTATGAGAGTCTACTTCTACCCATTTTATTATATGGAAGCAAAAGTAGGATATGTCACAAAATGAATTCAAGGGAAAGAAGTGTTTGTGATATAACAAGAAGAAACGGGGTCTAGATAATTGGATTATGAATTAAATAATGAAATAAAGAAGTAAGTACAAAATAAGTTATAATGCCTTTATTTAGAATTGATTTGATAGTAAGGATAGGATATACATTTAATAAATATTATTACTACTTTTTTCTGTAATTAGTTAATTCTGTAATTTTCTCTGTCAGAGACACAGTGGGCCAATCCTTCGCTGTTTTCAGGGTGGTCCCATGGGCCAGATCTAAGCACCTGTAAATTTAACAAAATACAATTTATCTATAAAATTGTGAAGAACAGAGTAACTGATTAATTTGGTGAAAAACCACAAATTAAAAACTAGGTTTTTCTCATGTGGTACATTCCAGATGTTTGGGTAGAACACTCATAGAGAATGTAACCATTACAATAATGTATTCTTCATATATTTGACTCACATAACCACTCAAAATCAGTTTTAACTAGCTTTGATTCATTTTAGAGCCACTAACTGTTCAAAAAATAAATAAATAAAGTTAAAGTTCATGAATGCAAATTACTGGGTGAGGATGTAGTATAATTAGATATACTCTTTGGCAAGCTAAGCAGAAAATCAGCATTAAGGACACATTTACAATGGATTTAGCCCTCTGTTGCTCCTATGATCCAAAATCACCAGTTAAAAAGTAGACTAAAAGAGGTTCAAAAGGAGTTTTTTAAAAAAGGAAACTGCTGTATGCTGGTTGACATGCTGGAAAGTTTCTTCTCTTATGTAACATTCTTTGCAGCTGTACAAATATAATTGTTAAATCCAGATTCTGTGATTGCAAGAAAGGAAAGAATAAGTAGTTAAATAACGGTAAGTTTAAAAATTGAAATATTGTAATAAGTTCCTCTCAGCTTGTGATAAGTTAGTGACCAAAGGCCCTTGAATTTGTACCTTCTATTGCATATGTAACTGAGAGGAAAACTATGCGCAGACCTACTTCTACATGAGCAGGGAAAGAATAAGATAAGTACTTGCAACACACAGCACATTCTGAGTAGAGGTATGTATGGAAACATTAGATTATATGTAGAGATGAGAACAGGAGATAGAATAGCTTTGTTTGATAGCTATCCTTCGTCCCACACACAGTTGAATTGGGATAGATCTGTTTAGATCTTTCTGCGTCAGTGGGTTCTGAAAATGGTCTCTTTGTTGTTCCTTTGTCCTGGGCAACCCCTACATAAGACCGTATTCCAGTTATAGGGTTTCTTTTTTACACTCATAAGCCTAAATTTTGATCCCACCTCTACTTTAGCTAAACCATGGTATAGTTAGTCCTCAACATACTACCACAATTGAGCCCAATTTTTTTGCTGCTAAGTGAAACATTTGTTAAGTGAATGTTTCTCCATTTTATGACCTTTTGTACCACAGTTGTTAAGCAAATCACTGCAGTTATTAAGTTAGTGACATGGTTGTTAAGCGAATCTGGCTTCTCCATTGACTTTGCTTATAAGAAAGTCATAAAAGATGATCACATGACCCAAGGCCACTACAACCATCATAAATATGAGTCAGTTGCCAAGCATCTGAATTTTGATCACGTGACTGGAGATGTTGCAACAGTTGTAAGTGTGCAAAATGGTCATAAATCACTTTCAGTGCCATTGGAATTTTGAACGGTCACTAAATGAACTGTTGTAAATTGAGGACCAGCTGTACGCATCTAAAACAATGCTACAAATTTAATCGTATTCAAACTAATAACTATACTTTGAATACTAGCTAAAAATAGTGGTGGTATATAATTATTTTATGTTTTCTAATTGTATACCCTTCCTTGAACACTAAATTGTCCTATAAATATACGTTCTTGAAAACTAAGCATTCTGATTAAGTCAAATGCTGAGTCAGATTCAAAATTATATATATAAAATATACAACAACCAACTTCGATTACCTCTTATAAGCTATGTGGACTTTTTATATGAATTAAAGTATGGGTATATTTCATTTAAACTCTTGATTTGTAAATATTTTATAATTCTTTGTTTTTAATAGGATTTTGGAAAAGTGAACCACAATAGTTAATGGTAAGGGATCATGATTATCTACTAAGGAGATGGAAAAAAAGGGGCTGCCTGATATATAGGCATGTTCTTCAAGCTGTCTTTCAGTACATGAATAAAAGCTGGGTCTTATCCAAAATGTAATCTGGCAAACTGTTTTTTAAACTTCCTTTGTGTTGGACACATGCCTGCTATTTTTGGAATGCAGCTTTAATCAAAGGGTGAGGTCATTGTTCAGGATTTGCTCTATCTTACAACTAGAACATACTTCTCACATATGCAAACACATTACCAAGTTCTTCCTCCTCATTTAATGAAAAAGAAGATATATTTATGTGTTCGGTAAAGTACTGACTAGATCCATTCCTGGAAATAACACAACCACTGATTAAGGTCAAGGTCAGCGGGGGCAGCAGAAATAAATGATGCTAACAAGAGGAAACAGGAAGGATTAAAGTTTTGGCTTCAATCTGTCTTTTATTACTGTTTTTTTTTTTGAAAAACATTGCTCCATTTAAATGCTGAACTGCGTAATGGTTTGAGCAAATGTGTACTTTATATACTTCAGATTTTATTTTGAGCAGTTCTAACCATCTCCGTTTTTCAACTTCTTTATTGTCCATGTGGAGAATAGTAGGGCTGAACTTTTAACTACATAGAAAGAAGCAGATTTCCCCCCACATTTCTCAAATACTGCACTGATGTAAAACTAAGCTGATTGAAGCATCCCCTAAACAAAATGGAGTAAAGCTCTACTACTCCACATGCTGTTGCCTGAACTTGGAGGGATGCCCTTTTCTCTTCCTAGAATAACCTTCCAATATAGCAGAGTGCCCCAGATCTTAAGGAAGAAGTAGGTTCAGGTGGGCCAGAGGAGTGTGGAAGAAAGATCTAGTTAGATATTCTAAGTTTGAATCTAGCTTGGAAACAAGGGGAAGGCATGCTCTAGCCTGCTTGAACAATTACTAAATGGTCCTGCTTCTTTATTTATTTATTTTTAATTGGTTGAGAGCAAACTGATTAAAAAAACCCTGATATATTGGGTAATAGCAAATAAGACATGAAAAATAAGACATTACATGTTTCCTTTTACATATCAGATTTCATCAATAACTTCTTTTTGGATTAGAAATGGTTAAAGATATGTTTTTGGATTAGAAATGGTTAAAGATGTTGAAATAAATGTTTTTTTTCAATTGAATATAACCACTGTTTTAAATGGGTAACTTTAACATATTTTAATATGCTACATTTATCACAAAAATATTGTGCAACCCTGATCACCATCACGTCTCTAGTACTTACAGTATAATAACTTAATGTGAAAATGAGACATTATTTTATTTGAGAGATATAGAACCATTTTCTTCATTGTACAAAGCTGTTTCCCAAAGTTTAATTTGGTGGGTTAGTCTAAAGTAATTTGGTGAATTGGTCAAGTTGAAAGAGGACAGTGAATTGGTATCTTTCCCCCCCTTTTTTGGATGCCCTTGTTCTCCCAATCAGGCTTATGGAAGAAGATGAATAACCGTCTAAATCCTTTTTTTATGAAATGCTTGAAAATAGTCTCAAGGATGTTTACTTGGGATGATGGTAGACTTTTAAAAAAATAAGTACTAGTTTAAGATACAAACTAGTCATTGTTTACAAGTGTACCAACCAGCCTCAACATGCCTCAACATGTTCTTAAGGATAAAGTTAGAGATTTTGTGACATTTCTGATGTGATTTTAATGTATGACACCTTTAGTTATTTTGGAAAGGGGGACTAGTGATGGAAGAATCTGGGATAGGGAGATGCAATTCAATAGCATCTGGAGTATCATAGGTTGACTATCACTATTATAAATGCTAAAGCATTCATTTGTTTATGCTTGATGGAATCTAATTGAGAGAAATCTCTTACTTTCTCATATTTTGTGTTTACTATATTCAGTTCAATCTTTATTACTGTTGTGAATCAGCACACCATTTACTACTGTATTGTTAAATATTTGTGAAATGTAATAAATCCATACGTTATTTGGCATTTTGTGTCCTTTATACAGGAATGCATGCTTTGCGGAGAATACTTCGTAAGAAAGAGAATCTCCTGGATGATGATGTATCTGTATCTGTAATTATTAATCACAGTGATTTCCTGCAAGCAATGAACGATGTCAGGCCCAGTGCCATGAGAGAGGTGACAATTGATGTACCCAAAGTAAGATTTCTCTATTCAATATTTTAAGATGATTATTTGGAGATTGGAGAATAAGAAAAAGAGTCATGCTTAAAGGCAGTCATCTGATCATAGAAGTAGATAAAGTGGTCTTTATATCTTTCCTCTCTATATCTTCAGAATATATTGGAACTATAACTCCTTTAATTCCTAGTTATGCTGTTTGGATATTCTACAGTTGAAGTTCCAATATAGCTGGAGGTCAAGAAGGCTTGCCTATGAAAATATCCATCATGATAAAAAATAGTGAATAGTCAGTATTAACCTTGCATATTTTCCAACATCATAAGTTTCTCACAAGGGTGGAAATTTAGCACATTGTACATTGATATCATTCTTTATTTTTGTGGAATGTGCAGGGATAGACTATTTTAAGACAGGCATATGGGTAGAATAGAAATATATCCACACATGGACACAAAAATTACTGTTTCGGCAAAGTCTTTCAATCCATGATGAATGAATTTCATGAATACAGCTTAGCTAAAGAAACATCTTTATAGTAGATAATAATATAGCCATGCAAATGATTGACCATTGTCAACAAGAGAGTGCAAATGACTGTTATACTTGTGGTAGTTTAAATTTATGTTTTTTTTTTCTTGTGCATTTCCCATGAATGAACAGCTTCTTGTTACAACATTTGATGACCCTGAACTGAGCACTTGTATTTATATAACTGCCTTCTTTAGCCTAAAAATGACCTACGCATTTATAGGACAATAAACTTGAGAAAGATTTTCTAAAGAAATACTACATCAGTATTACCAGAAATAAAGGTTGATTACTGTATCCTATTTGGCACTGATTGTGGTGTGTGTATTCAATAAAAAGTAATCCGAAGACAGTGTTAAAATAGATCTAATTAAGTACTAAACTCTTAGGAGCTGCTTGATAATGCGGTATTTATGCTGCTGAACATGGGAGCTACCAAAAATCAGTGAGTGAATTAATTAAAGTGACTTGCATTATAGATATCCTGGTCAGATATAGGAGGGCTGGAAGATGTTAAACTGAAATTAAAGCAAGCTGTTGAATGGCCGCTGAAGCATCCTGAATCTTTCATTCGAATGGGCATTCAGCCGCCAAAAGGAGTACTCTTATATGGACCACCAGGATGTTCTAAAACCATGATTGCCAAGGCCTTGGCTCATGAAAGTGGTCTAAACTTCTTGGCAATAAAGGTTAGTAATCGCTGTGTTCTTAAACATGATGTGATCAAATACCATAAAAATACTTATCTAGTGTTTTTCAATTATCAGCCTGCTATATATGTTGAGTGTATAATAATTACTTTAGTTTCCTGTTTTATATATTTGTTTATAATGTTTTATTTTTTTGTTCTCAAGATTTATCAACTTAGTCTGTACTGAAAGTCTAGGGAAGAATAGTACATTTAGAAGAAGAAAAAGAAGTTACATTATTTGCTTAGCTAAATTTCTGGCTTATTCATAGCTATAATATATAATAGTGCAATAATTGAAAACACCTCAAGTTGAATTTGGTGCCAAAATGATTGAATTTTCATGGCATGATTTGTTTTTGAAATAAAAAATCAGAATAAGAGTAGAAAGACTGGGTGTCAAAGTGTTTCAATTTTTATTCCTAAATTCACCATGTTCCATAAAAATGGGCTGAGATAACACCTTTCACGGCTACTTTGTTTTTTTATTAAATGATTTGGACTTTGAAGCTATGAATCAAATTGATGTCAGCTTTGTTTCTTCTAGTTACGTCATCAAATCACCAGATGGTTTCCTGTTCCTTAAGATGTTGTTGCTATTTTTATTTTCTTCCTAGCATTTCCACACAAATGCAGGTCCCACTTTTTTTAGATAAACCAAATATTAATCCATTGGTTGCAATGGGAATTGACTGAGCAGCTTGTCATCAAAGCCTTATGGATGAAAGAGTGACTGGACTGGGCCAAAGTCACCCAGCTGGAACTTGCAGTCTTCGAGTTTCTAGCCTAGTGCCTTATCCAATAGATCAAACTGGCTCTCATTTATATATTGAAAATATTGTAACGGGGGAAAAAAACTTTCCACTAAGGTCTTCAAAATTAGAATCAAAATATAATCTAAAATCAAATGCTGAATTGCCAATGGTTTTTTTGAAAAGTATCAGTATGTTTATTTCTTTTCTACATGTTTATTATAAGAAAAAGTAACTTAGCTCAGAGTATAAAAGAGGTTAAATCCTCAGTTGGAGGAGGATTTCTGCCTGAAAGAAGCAGCTGGAGGCCAAAAAAGAGTTGCCTCCAGCAGCGGCTCCTTTGGCCAGCTGGTCTCCTCCCCCTTGGCCATATAAAACAGGCAGAGAAAGAGGAGACTAACCAGCCGATTCGGGGAGGATTTCTGCGCTGCGAAAGGGGTGGCTACTGATCTCTGGCTCCACCCCGTTTCTCCAACGGTCCAGTACTGCCCTGTTCTATGCGCCAGCTGTTCGGACTTGCTGGCTCAGCACATAGAAGAGGGTGTGCTTTTTTCCGTGCAGCTGCTGGACTGCAGCCGCACGGAAAAAAGCGCATAGCAGCTGCAGGCATCTCGCGACAAGGGGGGCGAGAAGCCCCAGGACATGTGTTCACCTGCTGGCTGGCCGGGCTGGAAGAGGTGCATCCACCAGGAGAAGAAAGAAAGTGTGCTCTGGGACGGCGGGTGCTGGACAGGCAGGCAGATGTCCCTGGACACTTAAACGTCAACTTTAAGAGCGGCCCCATGGAAGAAGCCAAGAACCAAGAGCAAACGTAATGGTGGTGGGAGTGACGGGTCTGTGTGTCTCTTCACAAGGAGTGTGCAGGGAGGCAGACACTGTGCCTCTGAGGAAAAGAGGAGGTGCCAAAGCCCTGGCTGTCACCCAAGAAGGGACTGCAGGAGAAGCCATCGCATAGACCTGTTGCCCCAGCCGCCGCTACTTTTGCTCTCTCAGACGGCCGCAGCAGCGCCTGTAGCAGCAACAGGCAGCACCGCAACAGTAAGATTTGGTGTTGCAAATTTATCTTTGAGGGGCTTCTGACAAAAAACAAAACAAAAACCACCCCAAAACAAAACCTATTCAGCAGGCAGACTTGGCAGGCAGTCGTGATCTTTAGTTGGGCTTTTTTTTTTGTCAGCCCGAGGGCGGAGGAGGGGAGGGGAAGGTACGAAGGAAATCACCCTGTCTCTGCAACATCGGTCATGTGACTGAGTGGGCGTGGCCAACTCGATGTCATTTGCAGCAAGGTGCCATATCTTGCTGAGTTGGCCATGCCCATCCAGTCACATGACCACTAAGCCACGCCCACCAAACAAGCCACACCCACATAACCGGTAGTAAAAAAAATTGAACCCCACTACTGGTTGGTTGTATCATGTGTATTTTAAAAAACCTTTTGCAGTATGTTGCTTCATGTGTCAGCTGTGTGGTTCTCAGAAGAGACATGTAAAACAATTAGTATTTCTAAAGGACTGTCAAGTAATATTAAACTTTGTAGGTTTTAAAACTTGATTTATCTCAAAGTACAAATTTATGCAGATGAGGCAGAGAGGCAGCGGCTTGAAATGTATTTCAATGTTTCAAGCATGTATAATTGTGGTAAAGGCTTTGGTAGGAGATGTTCCTTGTGTCTTTCTTTTCCTCTTAAATATGAGACATTTCAGTTAGCTTTTCTTTTTCCAATTAGCAGTACTTTCAAAATATATTCTGTTGGCAGATTATTGACTTCACTTTGGCTTTGCTAACTTCCTGTATCTTTCTTCAGAAACTTTGCGGTTTACTGCACTTGACATGGGCTTAAGTTCTGGTTGTCATCTGGATCAATTACAATAAAATGCTTTCCAGTTTAAATTTGCTATTTCTTGGCTGCAGCAGTTAAAATAGATTAATGGTTTTGGGAAGATCCTGCGTCTTGACTTTATGAGTAATGATCATTACATTTCTGGAAGAAGATTGGTTGATGTTCTGAAAGGCTCTTTGGACAGTTCCTCATGAATTGTTCTTTATTAAATAAGTAACATGAAATTCAGGAGATAAAATCTTTTTTAAAAAGGATCTTATAATTAACTTTGTGGATCCCGTGACAATCTTTTAGGTACTTGAACACTGCTATTATATTAGTCCTGAATAAATTTTCTTAAGGTTACATATACCCAGGTCCCTCTATCTTTCCTTACAAAACTTCTTTCCATTTCCTCTGAATCTGTCTTAAAATGTAGAACCATATGTACTGTATTTCTTGAAGTATGACCAAAGCAGATACTGAAAATAATAATATAAATGTTAGTAGAACTATCATTTCCCATGATTTGAAAACTGTATTTCTATTGATGTGACCTAAAATACAATTTCCCTTTTTAGGACCCAGGTTTTACTGTGGATTCATTTTCAGTTTGTTGTGAACATAATTCCAAGCTTCTTTTCACCTGTACTATTAACAAACTGGGTATTTTTCATCCTATATTTGTGTATTTTTCTTTATTCTAAGTGATAAAATCAGGGTGTCATATATTATTCTGGTTTGAGCCTACCTCTATCAAAATCGTTTTAAATTTTGATTTAGTCTGACCAATTCATGCTTTTCATCTTGTAATCAGAACATTGCTTTCAACATGCATACAGTTTAATTACTTGTCATTTGTTCTAGAATCTTCCTTAGTAGTGATGTTTGCATGTATACTATCAAGCCTGCAAAAGTAATGTGGTGTATCCTTTAGCTAAATAGTAGATCATATAAAAAGATATATGTACAAATAATTGCTTTCTCTTTTTTTCACAATCACAAAGCCGAAGAGGACTAATTAATATTTATATAATACATTGTTATATTACTTACTGTGTTGATTGCAGAGGTGGTACAATTCTTTTTCCTGAATTTAGGGTATAAAAATAGAGCTTGGACAGTGATAGAAGAAAAAGGCCTCAAGGGATATGTAATAGATGGCACGTTGAGTCTAGAAAATTAAGATTATCTAAGAGACAGTGGAAATTCAGAAAATCCAAACTAATTAGGTTGATTGATCAGGGAACAGCGTGCACCTTCAAGCATTTTATAATGAACAAAAATCTTTCAAGAATTGTCTTCAAGCTATTTTTTTAACATTCAAGAGAAAGTATGATGTAAAGGAAACATCCTTGAAAGTTGTTTGTTTTTCTTTTTCCATGCAGGGACCTGAATTGATGAAAAAATATGTTGGGGAATCTGAACGTGCAGTCAGAGAGGTTAAGTATAATAAACTTAACAGTATAACAGATTTAACAGATAATCAGACTTGGAAGGGACCTTGTAGGTGATCTAGTCCAACCGCCCGCCCAAGCGGGAGACCCTACACCATTTCTGGCAAATGGCAGTCCAATCTTTTCTTGAAAGTCTGAAGTGATGGCGCTCCCACAACTTCCAAGGGCAAGCTGTTCCATTGGTTGCTTGTTCTACTGTCAGAAAGTTTCTCCTTATTTCCAGGTTAAATCTCTCCTTGTTCAGTTTCCATCCATTATTCCTTGTCTGGCCTACAGGTGCTTTGGAAAATAGCTTGTCCCCTTCCTCTCTGTGGCAGCCCTTCAAATATTGGAAGACCTCTATCATGTCTCCCCTGGTCCTTCTCTTTACTAGACTAGCCACGCCCAGTTCCTGCAACCGTTTGTTGTATGTTTTAGCCTCCAGTCCCCTAATCATCCTAGTTGCTCTTCTCCATACTTTTTCTAGAGTCTCAACATCTTTGGTGAACAAAACTGGATGCAGTACTCTAGGTGTGGTCTTACTAAGGCTTTATAGAGTGGTATTAGTACTTCCCTTGATCTTGATTATATCCCTCTTTTAATACAACTTAGGATTGCATTAGCTTTTTTGGCTGCTGCTGCACACTGCTGGCTCATATTTAGCTGGTTGTCCACTAAGACTCCAAGATCCCTCTCACAGTTACTGCTATTGAGCCTGGTTTTACCCAGTCTGCATGTGTACTTTTGGTTTTTCTTGCCTAAGTGTAGGACTTTATTTTTATAAGTTAATAACAATTCATATTTACTTATAGAATGGGTAAACTAACCATGGGTTGCATTATGAGAGAGAAGGGTATGCCTATTTTACACCCCCTCTCCCCGCAGCATCCTCAAATAGATACAGGACAATATTACCTATCAGAACCATTGCTGATCCTGTTATTGGTAGGTAAATTAAAATTACATGGATCTGTTAAGCCTCTGTAAGAACATAGTATTAAGATTCTTTTGGTCATCTTAATGCATGTTTTTTTTCCTTAGATATTTAGGAAAGCCAGAGCTGTTTCACCATCCATATTGTTCTTTGATGAACTAGATGCCTTGGCTGTAGAACGGGGGAGGTAAGAGAAATTATTTATAAAAAGCATACTTCATAGTTATATGAAACTTCCAGTTCCATGTTCTATAGCTTTCTCTGCATGAAAGCAGAGATAATTTATGAATAAGAAAATGGCTTTTCTTAATCTGCTGTTGAAAGTAATAAATTGATTAGAGTAGCAGTACCTTGCAAAATCCTTTCCATTAAAAACCTTAACACTTCTTTTCTTTTACGAACAGCCACAAGGCAGCTTCTAATTTTATTGTAGCAAGGAGTTTTGGGGAGACCCTTATTAAACATTTTGTCATTCTGTTTAGTTAGCAAATTTTCTACGTGGAGTTGGTTGTTTTATAACAATAAGATAGATATATTCATTCTACACCTTTTCCTTCTGTTTGCTATGAGAACTATATGAACTTTAGAGAAAAACGGATCAAGTAAACCTCAGCAAAGGAGAAATCAAGCCAATTTCTGTCAGTACAGTACTTGTACTAAAGATGTGCGTTACTTTGAATTATAATAATTAGCCCTGGTAGGAAAG